>NC_134469.1:70364218-70879218 GCF_964194025.1 Convolutriloba macropyga | reverse complement strand
GAAACAGTTGCCCAGTGAATAATTCAAAAATTTAACAATTTATATCATTTTTGTTTCAATTCACTTATCAATTAATTATTTTTCTCCATTGAATCAAAGAGACGAGGTTGACACCGGTATCAGTAATTTAGTCTTCGATGTAAACAACAAGGAGAGGCCCACATGGCGTTGTTGTTCAAATTCAACAGTGCCAAGGTCCGAAGTAATATTTTTTGTTCAAGTTAGTATCATTGTCTTAATGATCCTTCTTTGCTTTTCTATGCTCTTTCTATTATCAGAAAGCTGTGAAGAGAAATCAATTTGGATTGCTCTCTTATCGAGTTTAGTTGGTTACATTTTACCTAATCCCAAACTATGAACAAAGTTATTCTTACACATGACAGGGTATTCATGTCAATTGTAGGACCAAGTGGTTGTGGTAAAACAGAACTCTTGTTTCGAACGCTAAAAGGTTCGACCTTTCATCCACGCTTTGAAAAAATTTATTATTTTTACAAAGAGTACCAACCACTTTTCAAAGATATGCAACGAGTTATACCAGGGATTGAGTTTCTAAAATACTCAGGCTTTGATATAACAAAAAATCTATCACTTTGTCTGCTTATCTATGACAATTCATGTGAAAAAATCTTCAACGATAAAGAATTTGTAAAAATAGCTACCTCAGGACGTCATCGCAAATTACATGTTATATACGTCAAGCATAATTTGTTCAATCAAAGCAAATAGTCAAGAACCATTGATCTGAATACAACACACATATTATTATTCCAGTCGCTTCCTGACATTCAACAAATTGAATATCTTGGAAAACAGTTGAATTGTCTCCAACTGATAAGAGAAGCATACAAACTAGCAACTGCGGAGCCCTTTGGACATTTGATGATTGATCTCGACCCAAAAACCAGTCAGGGTTAACGTTTTTCATCGCAATTAATTGGACCGGATCCTTCTATTTTCTACATTTCGTCCCCTGAAGCAGTCATTACAACAATTACAAATGAAAAAGAAATATTTGCTTATGCTCAAGCAATGGGCAAATAAGAGGAATGAGGAAACCGCTCAAATAAAAACATTACAACAGGGCGAAATCATTTGGTTCTTGAGTGACTGTGTGATGAACGTACTCTCTGGAGTTGTACCAATCAAAAAAGTTGAATTAAAAAAATTCGAGAAACCACTACGTAAACTTGCAGACAGGCGAGTTGAAAAAAGTGAGAGAATCAAAATTTTTCGATCAGATTCTGGAATCCGTCTAATTAAACTGATCGCGTTACCTTGTATTGCTTTTCTGGAGCAAAATGCACACTGAAGAGTTTGTGCTAATTCCTCGTCAAATGTATGCGAATGAACAACCTCAAATTGCTCAATTTCTCAACAATAAAAATGTCCAAGAGAAAGCAAAACAAATATCACTGTTGCAAAGAAGCAAGTCTCCACCAGCACCTTCTACCACGCAACAAGACACGCAACAGCAGACCGATAATATTTTGGAGAATATCAAAGATGAGTTGAATGAGACTAGAGATGACAAAATTGATACAAAAGTTTCCAGGGAGCGAGTTTTGAGAGATATTAAACACCTTGACAGAAAAAAATTTGAAAAAGCGAGCATAATATTGGAAAAAAGAGAAGAGTCAGAATCTCTATCGCTGGATCAGACATCAAGACTAATGGTTAATATGTCAAGCACGGGAATTCTTGCCGCAGATTTTCTTTACGATCTACAACAAACAACATCTAAGCTTTCACTTGAACATTACAAAGTCCTGACCTTTCTAGATATCAGTTCACATTTAACTTGTAATACATACGCAAAATTTCTTGCCTTATAACTAAACGAAAAAATACAGTTGTTTGAGGATGAACCAGAAAACGAAGAATTAGGACTCTCGAGAACAGAAGAATCAAAAGCTTCTGGCGACGATGAAGGAAGCTTTGAAGATGCAAAAGACGAAATCCAACCGTCTAGCTCGTGGACAAATTACTTCCTCTCACGTTAAACAATTGAACAAATTATACACAAAAGGTGGTGTAGCTTTTGGTAGCATTGCTAATTTGAAGAAAGCCAGTGGTTTACCAAGATCCAAAGTGGTTCAATACCTTCAGTCGAAAGCCCCATACACAAAATACAAACAATTCAGAAAAACTTTTCCGAGACTAAAAGCTGTTGCATACAGAATAAACGAAATCTGGTCTGTCGATGTGGCGTATATGGATGAAATTGCCCAACACAACAATGGAGTCAAATATTTACTGGTGGCTGTTGATGTTTTATCGCGATACCTACGCGTGCAACCAATGAAAGCTTTCAATGCAAAAGATGCTGTTGAAGCGTTCAAAAAAATGATAAAGCAGAAAAAGCCAGAAAGGGTTTAGACAGACAAGGGATCCGAGTTTAAAGGTGAATTCAAAACATTTTTTGAAAAGAAGGAGATTCATTTATATACAACAGAAAACGAAACCAAATCGGCATTTGCTTAGAGGAATATTCGATCGCTCAAAAACATTATTCACAAATACCTGGAGGAAAATTGGACTTGGACTTATATTAAGGAATTGCCCCAGTTTGCAAATACTATAAACAGTCGTGTTAATCGTGTTACAAAACTAAAGCTTGCACCTAATAAAACTTCTAAAAAACATGAACCGTTTCTAATATCCCTAGCAATTAGCACAAAAAAGTACAAGCCGAAATACGAAGAAGGAGATCTGGTTCGGATTGCAAAGCCAGACGAAATATTTAGAAAAGTTTATTAACAAAATTACACAGACGAAGTCTTCACAGTATTCAAGGTTGCCTCCCTCAGTCCACCAACATACTATCTTATAGACGCAAACAACGTTATAATTGAAGGTAAATTTTATGAACCAGAATTAGTCCAAGTGAACGTCATTCCTGTCGAAGACTAAACATGAGTATTAATATAAAATTTACTATTAATTTGATATCGAATGCATCAATGGGAATTTTTAACAATAATACTATGGCCAAGTTCCGAAACCAACTTGCCCAACCGTTACAGTTAGATGGAGATTGGCAAGTTGCCCTTGCTTCAATATCATTTTCATCAAACATCAATAATGTAAACTCAGCTGAAATAGTTGCGTATGTCAGTTCTGGCGCTGAACTTGATGCTTCACATAACCGCACCGGACAACTTCGAAGAATTCGCAAAGGTATATACAACAGTTCAGAAGAGCTTCTGGAAGAAATTTTTCGAATCGCTCAATTGAAACAGTTTGACTATGATTTTGACACTGTAACGCAAAAGTTGGTTTTGAAATTTGGACCTAACGAAGGTTTGTCATTCGAAGATGAAAAAGTACCCAGTATTCTTGGTTTTAAAGGAATAAGAGATATTTCGAATCATGGTTTTATTCATATTGGTTACAAGTCAGAAAATGCAGGCAACTCTTTGAACCGACATGTTGGAGATTTTCCAGTTGATATTACTTGTGGATCACAGTTAATACTTGTATACATTGATATAATTGAACATCAGAACGTTGGTGATGTGAGAGCTCCGGTAATAAAAATCATTGAGTCTGAAAGACGATTGAGAAACGGTAGCATAAACACAATGACACCCATACACCACAAGTCCTACACAAATTTGGATTACAAGCCAATATTATCAAACAATATTCAAAACATCCAGGTAGAGTTGAGAAATGAAACTGGAAAACTAATTCCTTTCACTGGCACGGAAAAAGTTATAGTCAGTTTAAAATTTCAAAAATTTATTTGATATGGAGGCATACTACAGCAATCAAGCATCTCAATCAATGCCGCATTTTTCCGGACACTATAGACAAAGAGGCAGCGGTTTTAGAGCCCTGGCTGCAGGTATTGGAAGAGTTGCTCTGCCATTAGCACGCAAATTTCTCTGACCCGCAGCAAAAAAGATTGGTCGTGATTTATTGGTTCAAGGAGCACCAGAGTTAGTAGAAGTTGCAACCAAAAAAAAATCAGCAAAACAAGCACTGAAAAGTACAGTAGCCAAAATAGCTCGCAAACAAATAGGTCGATCTCTTCAATCACGTATTGCATCAGGTCGTAAAATAATTAGACGAAAAAGACGACAATACACGAGACCTCGCTCAAACCAAAAATAAAAAATCTCAACCAGAAGAATCATTTCTCAAAAAACCCGTCTAAAAAGGAGTCGTCTGGATTTTTTCTCGCGAGTGAAAAATGCGAACTAATATTGTAATACCATCTGAAGCCACTCACAGTTCTTGAGACTTATTTGAAAAACCACCTTTGCTGGTAACATTTGATCAATAATTCGAGCACAAAACAAGACCGCTTTATTCGCCTTCAGGATCATCATTGGAATTTGAAGTTGTTGGTGATCGCAACAATTTTATTGACTTGCAAAAAATTTACCTGGAGATCAAGTGTCGAATACTTCAAACAGATGGAACGGATTTGCGCTACACAACTGGTGACGCTAATGCCAGTGATCTTCCATATTTTGCTAATAATATCCTTCTTTCACTTTTCGCCGACTGTACTGTTTCTGCAAATGGTATCAAAATTTCAACAGCTAAAGGACACTATGCAAACAAAAGTTTCATAGAAACTGAATTCTCTCATGGGACAGACGCAAAGAAAACCTGGCTGAAATGTCAGGGTTACGAGTATGAAGACAACCCCGGCACTTTTCCAGCAGCAATATCAGATATAAGAAAAAGAACAGTGCGACAATCCGCACGCATAACATTATATGGAGAGTTGGCGGTTGATTTCTTTTCATGTGAGAAACATTTGGTTAGTGGAGTTACGTTACGCATTTCAATGAGAAGATCTCAAGACGACTTTGCCGTCATCAGCGAAGACGCAGCGAAACACTACAAGGTTAAAATAGATGAGGCTAATTTATTTATCAGGAAGATGACGGTGTCAGATAATGTTGTAGGTGCAATTGAGAAGACATTATTGAAAACACCGGCAATTTATCGATACAATGAAGTAATTACCAAAACATTCTTGGCTACAACAGGCCAACAAAGCTGGAATCATAGGGATATTTTCACTAATGAGCCAATCAGAAGAGTCATTGTTGCATTATGCGTTGGTACAGCATTTATCGGTACCAACACCGCTAATACATTCCATTATCAAAAATTTGGTTTAAGAGAGATAACCATTTATCGAAATGGTTTTGCAACGGCTGGAACTCCAACGTCAACAACTTACAACAAAAGGTTGTACTACAATTCAATAAGCAGTTGTGCCTTAGCTTATGTAGAAAATGGCCAACGAATACCTCTGAGTGAGTTCGCAAACCATTATATAATGGTATTTGATCTGACCAGCACTCAGGACTTTATGAGGCAACTCATGACTTTATTCATCCAGAGCTCAAAAATTCATCATTGTCTGTCGAACTCAAGTTCGATGCAGCGTTAGCTCATAACGTTGAAATATTTTTTCTTGGGGAAAAAGCATCTACAATCTACATTGACTCTGCAAGAAACGCATCTAAAAACGCTCTTCCCATGATCACATACTAATGGACGAAGACCAAATTCATCTTCAAGTGAAAAAGTGTAAACACCTCAAATTCAAATTCAGAGGGGTTTATGCCGCTGATAATTATCCTCTGAACTTGCAAACCATTACATTTATTTTTGTTAATGCATCACGATCCAACAAAATTGGAACCCACTGGGTAGTGCTAGCTAAACGATATGCATACCCCATAATATATTTTGCGGATCCATTGGCTCTACCCTTGACTACCTACAAGGATATTTTCGACCGTTTACAACAGTGTAAAGACTTGAAGATAATGATGGATATCATGGAACATAGAAGAGACATTCAGTCTCCATTGCAATCCTCAGACTCCCAGCTTTCTGGTTTATTTTGCATATATATTGTTCATTACTTTTATAGTGAGAAATTTCCATTCATACCTGATGTAAATGAATTAGAGTTGCTAGCTTTTGTAAAACATATGAAGTAAAAGTTAATTTAATTTTGAAACAACAACAACATTTTTTGAGTATCACCTTTTACAAAACTGAAAAGTTATGAAAGAGTTTGAGGTTTCTCGCACAAAACTCCCGTGGCCACTAAGCAGAATATCCATTATCTGATAAAGAGTTGACGAGTGTTCACCTAGCATAAGCTGGCAAAATCGTTTCATAGTTACATCAGGGACTGTAGAAGAACGTTTGTTTGCCGTAAAAGTACTAATAGATTTCGCTGTTGCCTCACTCAAGGGTGCTGGAAGTTGTTTCTGGTTCTTGGTAACTGAAGAATAAGTTCATTTTGAAAGGTACTCAACAGCAACATGTAGTCGTGAAATTATTGCACCACGTTTAACAAAGTCTTTTTGCGTTGGCTCAATAAATAATTTGAAACAGTTAACGAGACACGGTATCATCGCAGGTACATAAAGAGAATCGAATGTATTATCATCCTGAGAACCAAGTTCATACATAACATGGTATTGATTGGAGCCAAATGTGCAACCTTCGATAACTGTTGCAGATGAATGATAACCATATGCATAATTTTCAATTGTTGTGTTTTCAAGTTTTGGTTCCGTCTCACAAATATTGTACTTGAAACGTTTTTGAAATTTCTTGAAATATTCAGGACTGTTCTCATACATTGCCTCAACCATAACGAACAAAAAAGAAAAAGCTAATGAACAAACGTTGAAAGCATTTCGTGGACGTTTTGAGTCATCAATTGAATCCGGTTTCAGAAGAGAGTCGAACAACCCAACTGGTTGATCAAGCATTTGCTCTAGTTTTCTATGTTCTGACATAGCAACCGAAACTCTCGCGCCAAAAGTGTAATTTTTTGATTGAAATCCCAATCGACCTGTTCACAATCACGTTTGAACAATTTCAAGGATAAGTAGGTGCCAGTGGCATGATAAGTCTTAACAGCAGCCCTAACAAGCCGTTTTTCATTGAGCGAGAGATCCAAATGAAAGTCGCTGTACTCAGCATCCTTAGATAAAACATTACTCATAATGCTGCATATTGAGACAAACTGTATCAAAGTAATCTGAAATGATAAATGACTAATACATTACCGTTTATTGGAATGTGAACAATTTCAAACCCCACGCAAACATGTCTAGACAAGATAACAGCTGAACAAATCAATCCCCCCTCCCTACGCGTGTAAACAAATTTATACTTCTTCATATTAGTTAGATGTTTATACGAAATATGAAATTCAAAAGATCGAAAAAAACATACCCTGCTGAATCAAGACCCATTCAATGTCACAATTGTCCAAGGCAATTTAAAAATTTCCATTCACTAATTCAACATCGCCGGGCCAAGCATTATAAAGGCCATAGCAGAAAACAGTTTTACAAGTCCCGACCTTTAAATCTAAAAACTGACAAATTTTCATTAGCAATGGATAAATTAGCTCGCCTCCTCGAGTCTATTTATATTTCCTGAGAGCACCCCAATTCAACATAGGTCAATAAGACATAATTCTATTTATAGACGTGACGGAATAATGATGAAATGATTAAGTCAAATAAACACATCGGTCTCCAACAATTTTTTCAATCTTTCCGCCATTTTTCTTTCTTGTTGTTCAATATATGTTTTGTGAAAATTCTTTAGTTCTTTGGCACCTTATTATATTACTGCAAGTCTTTTGCTACTTAACCTTCTTCTAGAATTTGCTTTCATCCTGCTTTTCCATTCAGTTCCATACCATATAAAAACAAGTTTTCATTTCTCTTGTTACTAGAATTGGTTCTAGACTCGGTGCTGTTAAGTCTTTATAAAACTTTCCTTACAAAAAAAACTGTTTGCCTTGTTACCGCTTAAATCCGTAAAATCAGATCAAAAAACATCTCAATTGTTTGTCTATCACCTGCAATATGGCTGCTGAAAATTTAGAAATTGCAAAGACAAGTGAGCGAGGCACTCTGACCCTTGTGCGAATGTGTCACAACTTCAAAAATATTGTCCTTGTAAAGGAAAGCTTTGATGATAAGACAGAATTATGGCTCACAAAATACAGCTTTATAGTTCCAGTTAATTACATTGAACCAATATTTGAATACACAAAACAAAACGATTTATTTCATCTTACAAAAACGCCAGAAAAATCACCAAGACAAGAAGAGCCTCCATATGCTCATCGATATTATGGATGTATTACTCCCATTCAAACAAAAAAGCAGGATGTGAAAAAATTGACAAAGCGAACAAGAAAATTTTTTTGCAGACTACGATCATGACTGCATTGAAATTTGGGAGAATCAATTGGGGCAGCTAGAAGAAGTTGAGCAAATATCTGGTTTTTGGAATTTTGGTCAGTCGCCAAGTGAAGAAAGAAAAACCCCGGAAAGCCTCCCTTTGCTTGCAAACAATTTTTCTGATGTTGTCAGCATCGATGAAACACCTCCATTGAGCCAATGTTATGCCCCGTCAAGACGTTCACCAATTTATCTCGACTCTAAAATACAACAAAACTCATTAAACTCATTGTACATATTTTATTTGTTGCTTTTCACAATGTTTAAGCATGATAACTTTGTTAACATCTTGAAACCAGTTCTTAATTCAACTTTAAGTAAAGATTCATCTTAGCACTAGACAAACATTTGAGACAGAATTAAGCGCTGCTGAAAATTTCAGACATCGAACAAACAAGTACGCAAAACAATGTTTTAAACAAATAAGCGAAAGTGGACTGTGTTGAATTAAACCCAACTGAATCATAGATTTTTCAAAAATCACGGCAAACAATCAATAAACAATTTTCATCAGATAATTGTATGCTGAAAAACTCAGACATTGAACAAACAAGTATGCGAAACACTGTTTTAAACAAATAAGCAAAATGAGACTGAGTTGAAATAAACCCAGCTGAAGCTTGGATTGTAGTGAAATCACAGTAAACAATCAATAAACATTTTTTATCAGATAGTCGTACACCGTACCAAAATTAGGGTAGACAAATAAGATGTAAAACTGTGAACTCATTATCATCTGTTTTAAACAAACAAAAAGTAGAAAAACCGTTGAGCATATAAATCTATGTCTTGTTTACACAACAGTCTGCGCGATGTGTTCCCCTCTACTGCTGTTTGCGGAGCAGTAGCTTTCTGTTATAAAAACAAACAAAAAAGACGCGCACTCTGATTGGATGAAACAAGTTTAAATAACAGTTTGCCCGACAATAGAATTCTTACATTTGCTTTTTGCTTTAACCTGAAGTTCACTTGATTGAAAAACTTCAACTATTTTCAATTCCTTTTCGTAATTTTATTTTCCTTTTTTTGCGTTCCTATTCCTTCTCTCTTTCTAAATTTACCGTTCATAATGAATGCTGAAACGTGTACAATTTGTCACGAAAAACTCGTAGAAAGGCGCAGCCTCAGAGGTCATATGCAAACAATTCATAAACAATACGTCCAAATCAACCGATTCGAGTGCGATGAATGTGCGTTTGCTCACGAGAAAGTCAGAGAACTCGAAACACATATGATACAGCAACACAACTCAAAACATCCCCGCTACTGTCTGTACTGCAACAAGTTCTTAGTAGACAACCTCAAGTACATGGAGCACATGAATAAAAATCATGGACAGTCGGTATGGAACGCTGATCTCGAAAACAACCCAAGTTCTGGAATTCTTCCGTCCGAGCAAGCTTTCGGCGGTGTTTTGAAAACATATGACATACCAGTGGGAGAACATGAAATAGACTTGCTAAGTTTCATGCGTAGCAAACGTGATGAGATTGAAAACATTGTTCAACTCAACTGTTATTTAGTGCACTGGTACAGCTCACAAAACCATCGAGCGATGAGATGTTAGCAGCCAGCCAGATCCCATTAAAATATACATCAACCCAAAAATGCAGCGGGTCGACTCCACAGGTTTGAGTAAATCTTGTTTCGCTGGAATGGTTGAACAAATGCTGCTTGCCTTGAACAACTTTGCATCTCATGGTAGCGGCTGGACAGTAGATAGCATTGAAAACATTGAATTGAGGCTCGCCAGGTCAAAACCAATTGCTGCTTCTTCATATTTAGCTCTGCCTACGGAGCTAGCAAAATGTCAGTACCTGTTGAACATTCGAAACCGACAAGACGAGAAATGTTTTCTCTACTGCTATACAGCTCAGTACCATAACACATTCGGACCCCTGTTGATACCCGCCAATGCTTCATGGAGACAAAAAACAAATCCAATAATGTATAGTTCGGAAAATCCAGGAGCAAAACAAGCGGCTGGTGAATTCATGATGCCCATGGCTTTTCACCAGATGGAAAAATTTGAAATGCTGAACTTGGTACGCGTTAAAGTTTTTCGACACTCGGACAAGAAACTGATTCCTTTCTGCATATCAAATAATAAAAACTACAATTTCAATCTGGATCTGCTCTTGCTTAGTGATGGATCAATGCATCACTATAACCAGATCACAAATATCAAGGCACTTATTCATAAATATCTTGGAAAACACCAGCGCATTGACAACCATTTGTGTTGTAACTGTTTCCACATCAGCACCTCATTGGATCGATATGAGAGACATGAAGAAATATGCCATCAAAACACGCAAGCAATAATTAAAATGCCGAAAGCCGAACAGCAAAACTTTGAATTCAAAAATGTTCAAGCCCGATGGTTTGCGCCAATAGTTGGATTTTTTGATCTGGAGTCAATAATTGAACCAGTTGCTAACACCATCAATACACAAAAAAACTCAGTTATTAGAGCATTGGAGGAACACAAGCCATGTAGTTATGCTTTGCTCTTCGTTGCTTTAAACGAAACATAGCCATTCTACTTCGATCTCAAATGTGGTCCGAATGTCATGGTTGAATATGTTAAGTCACTTGAACAAATTGCTAGGGATATATATGACGTGAAACAACAAAACAAAAACTTTTCCGGCGAGCCAACAATCACTAAAGATCAAGCTAGTTTGTGTTGGATTTGTGAAACTGAATTGAATACATCCTCACAAGATCCCACTGTTCTAGACCACTGCCATTTCACAGGAAAATTTTTGAGATCGGCACATGCGCAGTGCAAATTGAAACGCAAAACTCTAAACTTCACCCCCCTATTTGCGCACAACTTGGCAAACTATGATCTTCATCACGTAGTATTAGCACTACAAAGTCTGAATGACAAAAACACAATTTCAGTTGCACCAAGCACGAGTGAGAATTCATCTCATTGCAAATTGGAGTGCATATGAAAACAACACAAAAGAAGAAAGGTGTTTGGACAAGCCAGTATGAGTATATCAGACTATTGGACTCATTTAAGTTCATGAATGCATCGCTCGACAAGTTGGTACAGAAACTGCCATCTGATCAATTCACCTTATTGGAACAACATTTTCAAGCGTGGCCCACAACATCGGTTAATTTGCTAAAACAAAAAGGCTCGTTCCCTTATTGCTTCGTCGATAGCTTTGAAAAATTGCAAGAGGCCCAGCTTCCCCCTCTCGAGAAATGGACAAACAGTTTGCAGCAGTACGAGGTAACAGTGAGTGAAGATGAATGCAAGCGAGCCCTCGAAATGTTCAATTTATTCAAGTGCCAAAACATTGGTGACTACTAAAACTTGTATTTGACAACAGATGTGTTTCTCCTCGCTGCAGTAGTACTCTGCTTTAGAAAAGTGTGCTATGATACATATGGGCTCGACTGCTGCCAGTATTACACGGCTTCCAATTTGTCAGGAGATGCAATGCTCAAAATATGCAACCCTCAGCTACATCTTCTAACAGAAAGGGAACACCTCGACATGGTAGAAAGTCTTATAAGAGGAGGCGTGAGCTCGGTTTACAACAAGCGGCTCTGTCGCGCAAATAACAAGTTTCTTTCGGACTACAAACCGAAGAACATTTCCTCATTCATAATAAGGATCGATGACAATAATCTCTATAGAGGAATCATGGAAAAATTCCCCCTATCCCTCCATGATTTCGAAATGTTTGACAAAGGTGAATGGACCGATGAGGAAGCCCAGGAAATTTTGCGTCGAATATTGAATACGCCCGATGATGATGAGGTTGGATACCTAGCTGAAGTCGATTTCAGTTATCCCGACAGCCTGCACGATCTACACTCTGATTTTCTTTTGGCGCCCACAAAAGAAGCGATTGATCAATGCTGGCTCAGTGAGTATCAAAGCAGCTTGTTGGCCGACATGCAAATTAAAAAACCCCCGCAGGTGAAAAAGCTCATTCAGACGTTGTTCGATAAACAGAACTACACTCTGCACTATCAAACCCACAAACTATGTTTAACTAGGATTGGTAGTGACCAAGCTTCATAGAGTGCTTTAGTTCAAACAGCAAAAGTGGCTGGCACCGTACGTACAACTGAACACGGAAAAGCGAAAGCAAGCGAAGAATAATTTTGAGGAGGATTTTTTCAAATTGATGGTTAACTCACTGTTTGGAAAAACTTGTTAGGGAAAGCGAAACTGAATGAAAGTCAGGATAACCCGCACGGAAGAGGAAACGCTAAAGTGGACAGACAAGCCCGAGTACCAATCATCAAAAATTATTAGTGAAGATCTTGTCACCCTATGCCTTCAGCAATCAGAAATACTTTGGGACAAACCAACCATAGTGGGTGCCTGTATATTGTATTTGGCGAAGAAGTTCATGTTCGAGTTTCACTACAAAGTCATGAAGAAAAAGTTTGACTGCAATTTGCTTTATTCAGACACGGACTCTTTCTTATATGAAGTGCGTTTAAGAGACTTCTTTGCAGAAATACAACGGAAAAAGTCGGTCGCTGAACAGTCCGATTTCTCAAACTTTCCACCAGAACATCCCCTGTATAGCAGGGACAATGCACGTGTCACTCTTAAATTCAAAGATGAGATGGGAAGCCGGCCAATTGCTGAGTTTTGTGGACTCAAGCCAAAGCTGTATTCAATCAAGCTCGCTGAAGGCTAGTATATATCTTTTTCACTACCCCCCCCCCCGTCATACAAACACAAGTAATCAAAACAAACAGGCATATGCAAAACATTCTAGCAAATAAAGTTTGTTTGGGTATGGCAACAATGGAATGAATTTGAAATAAACCAAGTTTTTTTCAGGTTGCACCAAACAGTCAGCAAAAGGGGTCACAAAAGATGCACGTCGCAGCATGACGCATGAATTGTACAAGCAAATTCTTTTGGGCGGTGAGGTGGTGCGTCTGCTCAACACGAGAATAGCTTCAACCAACCACAGGCTACACACAATTGTTGTCAACAAGAAATCTTTGTCAGGCTACAATGAAAAACGATTTATTATGAATGACCAAGTTTCCATGCTGCCCTATGGTCATCGTTCAATAAGAGAGGATATGTTCTTCAAATCAATAATGAATGAACCCGATTGGGGCGCCGATGACTTGGGCGAAAGCGAGCAGGAAAGCGGGCAGCAGGCGCAGGAAAGCGGGCAGCGGGCGCAGGAAAGCGGGCAGCGGGCGCAAGAAAGTGGGCAGCATGCGCACGAAAGCGGGCAGCGGGCGCAGGAAAGCGGGCGGCATGCGCAGGAAAGCGGGCAGCGGGCGCAGGAAAGCGGGCAGCATGCGCAGGATAGCTCGCAGCAGGTAAAAAACAGAAACCAGCAAAAAAACAAACGTCAAACGCAACAGTCAGCAAACGTTCCACAAACTAATAGCATTCTAAACACAAGTTTCAACTCAATTCCCGACCCAGGTTTTCACCAGCGAAATTATAGCGAGGACGAATTGAATCAAAATTTGGTAGATTTTGACAATTTGTCAGAGTTTTTGGACAGTGGTTCTTCTACGGACGCAGCTTGCGATGGGTTTATTCTAAGTCAAGCGATAGAAGATTCAGATAGCAGCACCCAACCTCCAATCACAATTGATGAACAACCGCCAGCCAACCTCCCAGTAACAATTGATCAACAACATCTGCAAGATCAACCACCTACCGAAAAGAGAAGACGAGCAAGAATCATAGAAATTAATAGCGAAGAGGACTGAAGAACCAAAACAAAACTAAAAAGTCTTGTCTCATCCTGTATTTGTACCTATATTGTCCACAAACCACTTGAGGCCGGGCTTATATGGCCCAATTGACTTTTTTAAAAAGTTAAATTTGTACCATCCCCCCTTTTTGGGCTAAAAATTTCTTGTGTGTAGTGAGTGAGGTCATGTGATAGGGAGGGACACTGACGTACCAGGAGGGGTTGATCTGCCACGGCATGTGACAGAACACAGTTCTTCCTGCACATATCAGAATGCTTAAAAGTTCGTTTTGCAACAAAATTACAAAATTTGTGTCGCAGAGGACCTATTAAGTCAGCTTTTCCGCTGCCATACATACAGGGCTTATCTTATTCATTTTACACCCTATAAAAATCAGTAGAACCGGATTTTTGAAAAATAGTTCCTACCCATATATCCGGTCTACTAAAAAAGATTTTTCTTACTCAATTGTTGCGGAGGTAGATGATCAGGTTTCCGTTCCCTTGGCCGCAAACAACTCAACCCTCGACTTGAAATTTTTCACTGAGCGGGCATTTTCAACAATGGCAGATATCAAAATCAAAAACACTGCTTCGGTTGACGCAAAAGACAATTTTGTTCAGATTCTTGATCGTTCTCGATCGTTTTGCTAAAAAAAAATAAATTTCACATCGTTTTCATAAGACAAATTATCCGTTTATATTTACAGGCCTTGTCTTGGATTAAAAATTCATGAAACATCAGCTAACATAGAAATCAAGTAAACTATAAGACAAACGATTGCAACTCGACCAAATTGTCAATTATGCTTTGGTAGTTGTTTTGAATGTTGATAACTCGACTTTTCGTCAATCAATTTTTGGACCAACTCCCTCAACCCCATTTCTGTTCCATCAAAAAAACTAAATTCGATTTCATCGAACACTTGGGTCCTAATAATAGAAGTTTCAACTAATTTAGGGGTCCCATCAAAGTATGTTACGTAAAATACACCAATCTGGAAACAGAAAGAGATCCGAAATAATATAGCTAGGGTTGAGCCCTGTTCAAGGACTAAAAGATTTTTTTCTTTTTTAATTAATAACCAGGCGCGTAACGGAGAAAAAGTTCATTTTTAAAAAGGAACTTACTTGAACTAATCGGATCTTCAACCATTGGAAATAAACTGTTATACAATGACTGGTTGTAAAGTTCCTCTTTACTCGAAACTTGAACTCCAATGTTTAAAAAATTGGCGAACTTTGTGATTAAAAATCTAATAATTTTCATAAGGATTAGTAGAGGAAAAGCACATTATCAAACACATGATCAAATTAGTTTTCTTATGCCCCAAACAAAAAAAACGCTTCTGCTTCCACACTGTGATCTTATAATAACTCCGACAGATTGACCCTTGAAACATGATTGAGAAAAAAATGTAAAATCTTGTTTACAAGAGACCAAAATTTTCTAAGAAGTTCGCCAATTTTTAAAAAGTGTCGATCCACGCGAGAATTGATTGCTACTGGAGCCCAAGACGATGACAAAAATTCAATATTCTACTAAATGATTACCAACTGTATGAAGAAATTAATGATGAAAAATGAGAGTATAGATACTAAGTATCCTGTTTCAGACAATGTTTTTATTAACAGAATCACTGTTTTCGAGCCAAAAATGTTTAAAAAATTAATCTTTCCTGGTTCCCTCCAAAACCTTTATTAAGTTCCCATAATCTTGACTTTTTGATCTGACGGCAAATTTTTCTATGATCTTGCCGCAAAAACCTAGTGGGGGGACAAAAAACCGAAATTTTGGAACATTTTTGGCTAAAAATCTGTTTAGGTTTTGCTAAAATCGGATAAATGCACGCTTAAAATTTACAGCGGCGAACAATAGCGCTTCTAAGTGACTGAATTAACGTAGTAAAACAAGGTCTAGTTAAAGCGAATTTGTCTAGCGCTGCACAATATGGCGGGAAATTAGCAAAATTTGCAAAGAATTAGAACTGGTTTCAATTAGCCTAAGAAAATTTAGACGAATGGAATAATAATATAGCCCCTTAAAATCTTCGAAAAAACTGACTAAAACCTCAAAAATAGGGGGGACATTTTATTCAAATTCAAAAAAAATTCAATTGTCCCACCCCGTTGTTGTCGGGCCGAGAAAATCAGGCTTCCAAAAATGTCCGTCCCCCCCCCGTTGAGGTTCTAGTCATTTTTTTATACTACTCCCGGGTCGAGTTGTCAGCGGTTATAACCGGATAATTCTGGAGGAAATGAGCTGAATGCGTATATATTATACAAGCGATGTGATGAAAAACTTGAATGTTTTGTTTTCAGAGCTGCTTGTGCTTAAAAGAAATATTTTCAGCACTTCTAAGAATCACTCTCTAAAAATTATCAAAACTTGAAGCATTTTCTTACTTAAAAACCACACTTTGTAGAAAAATATAGAAAGAACGGTTTCAGTAGTTTTCTTATACAAATCCGACGAAAAAAATCAACACCATGTCAACAAAATTTTCATCTTATCAATTTGATTGCCTTGAAGTCGAATCCTATGTCTATCAAGTCAGTCATTAAGATGGTCTACGAAATGCAATTCAAAGAGAAAATTTTGCGTGTTACTAAATGCTTTTGTTCCTAGTCATTTGCACTACTTTGCTGTTCCGCTTAGCACTATAAACTCAATTTTGCGAATATCAATGGAAAAACACTGGAGCTGAACAGTCAAAGCCGGTTACAATAGAAACAAGTTTTGTTCAACATCTGATCTAAAAACCGAGAATAACATTTTGCCAACAAATCAGTTACTAGGCTATCGGTGTTCGTTGTACACCGGAAAATATTAACGGTCTAATTCTGCCTTTCACGTTAAAAACGGAGTTCATTTTCCAAAAAACAACTTCTATATACATGAAAGAACTGGTGTCATCTTCTGCAAAGATAAAGCTCACTCAAAATAATTGAAAGAAGTGTTATAAAATAAAGGTCTGTTCTTGCGTAACAACCTCAAATGCCAATTTCCAATTTTTAAACTCAAAAAAAATTGGAGTCAAATATCGCTCTTTGTTCATGGATAAATATAGAGAGGACCCAGTCAACGCTACCTATGGCAGCTTATAATGGAAAGATTTCAGCTTCAATTGGGGGTATTGTTAATAAATTTTTTCTTGATGCATAATTTAAAGTACTTATCTTTTTCCGTACTTGATTATGTTGCTCTGAACACAAAATGTGGATTAAAACAGTGTTTTCTTTTAAAACTTTCAATTTTACGTACACAGCAAATTGAACCCATTTCCTATATAGTTCTCGAAAAATTTACAAAAACAACTATTTTTTAGCGAATTTTGTACATAAATTATACACTTCAAAAATGAACCAGATTTCATCAATTTTCATGTTTCACCAGCACATAGCCAATTATTGGAACAGCTGCACACTGTAAAAAATACAAAAAAAAAGTTTTTAAAACTTAATTGACGATAAAAACAACTAAAAGTCGAGCAATTCAAAATCAAAAAATTAATATACCAAATTTTTAATTCCTCATTTCACTTCACTTCTAATTGTTTTTCTTTTACAGTTCTGCTTTTATTTAGTCCTTTGCCGGTCAAATTTCCATCAACTGTAATTAGTTTTACTTGCAAATGTCATGTAGAGCAAAGTGAGTCAATTATGATCAAAATTCATTAGGCAGTTTAACTTAAATTGCACTTGTAATAAGTAAAACAAATGACGTAGTTTACAAAAGAACGTTAAGAGCGCTGCATGATAGTGTAAAAAAAACTTCTGTTTTGATTTTTAAAAATTTTCCCCAAAAAATTTTAATAAAATTGAGCGCCAGACGACGTAACAAAAACCGTGAGTACCGCAAATTAAATCCGCTAAACTTGCTCTTCCGCAGCCACTAACAATTTCTCAGCGGACATAACATAAGGTCAAACTAGACCATTCGGTTTTGAAAAACGAGTCGGTTTTGAAAAAATAGGTAAAATAGAAAATTAATCAAAATATTAAGCAAACTATACAATACGCGTAATTGTAACCAAAAAGAACAAGGCGGCTCGGTAATGTGCGTTCGCACATTAAGTTCCGACCCCGCTCATCTACATTTTTCACTTAATTGTCTACCAAATGAGGAAGAGAATAAAAAAACTAACATATCAAAATATCGTTCAACAAATTACTAAGAGAAAAAACAATCTACTCTAGAGGGCCTATGAGACCAGTGGCTATAATAATATGACTACCAGAAAAGACGGCAATAAAAATCAAATAGTTACAAATATTAATTACGACCAAAAAACTCATTGTCCATTTTTTTGAAAACCACTAATAACAAATCAAAATGGCATCAGATAAAATTTATACTAGAGGACTAATCGCTACTTTTTGGAACAAAATATGGGACTTTTCCTCAATGCGACTTGGCAACAAGTCGACTAGAAATGTGAAAAAGGGGCAAAGTTTATTAAAACATTGCTTTTTTGAAAAAAAGAACTAAATTCGAGCTGATCAGAAACATTACGCATCAAATGAAAAAATTGAGAGTCTTTTAAACTTCAATAGAGAGCAACTGAGGCCTTTCATCATCCAGCATATGTCATACGACTACAAAAAGAACGACAAATACAGGCAAAAACGAAAAATTTGCACGAAAAATTATGCACGAAAACGAGGTCCCCCAATCAATTTAAAGCTGATCACTAAAAAAATAAAAATCTTCTTTTGCATTTTCTGCAGGTGACAACAATTGTAAATCAAATGACGCCCATTATTGTGATACTGTGAAAAAAAAACAAAAACGGGGCAAATATACAAAAATCACGAAAATTGGTTTTATGAAAACTAGTTGTTCCAAGAAAGACCATTTGAAGAAAATAAAACCCTTATGAAGAGCACACTGTATTTCAATAGATAAATGATGTGATTTGTATATAGAGATGCTTAACTACAACTTAACAGAAATAAAATTGGCAGATCTCAAAAATCTATCACTTTTTTTTCTTAAAAACAAGTACTTTCAAAACTCATAGCCAACAAAAGTTTTCGACTAAAAGAGTACACAGTTTGTCTTGCAACTACTTCGAAAACTAATCGCAACTGTTATTAATGAGACTAAATAATAAGACTATAGAATAACATTAAATACAAGCTGAACTAATAAGTTTCACAAACAACTTTACGAAACCACAGTTTTGAAGCCATTAAATTTATAAGACATTAAACACGAGAATACAACATCTTGATTTGCGTCTCCTTTGATCATTATAACGTCTTTTTGAAAAACGACTATCACAAAATGTCAACAAAAAGAACCACAAAAACTGAAAAGTAACTAAACTTTACAAAATTCTGCTGAAAAAAATGCCTAAGCCCTGAAGACATCATTTAAAACGTTTAAACAACAGAAAAATTATTGTTTGATTCAATAAATCATCAAAAGAACTCTAAATAATGAGGCTAATTTACGAAAATGATACAATATAGTAAAATACGAAGAAAAAAACGCAAACCAGAACAAAAAGTGATAAGTTGAGGAATACTATTACTTTTTTTTAGAAATTTAATTTAATTCGAAAGTCAAAATAACCATTAGCTATCTACCGATATCTAATATTATCATTTGTTGATCTACAATTGGCCACTGAGACCTTAAATTACACAATATTTGGCATATGACGACAAAATTTAACAACAAATAACGGGCAAGATAAAAAAAACTCTACCAATTTCTGAAATAGAACGTTGTCGCAGCCCTTCAAACCATATGTTATGAAAACAAAAAATATGTTCCGTTTCAAATGTTGTAAAACTTTTTTCAGTTAGGTTGTAAAATAATGTGACAATTTACAAAAGAAACAAAAACAACAGCAAAAATTGGCAATTATGCACAAAAAGCAGAACAATTTGAAAGAAAACTCGTAGTACCAAAAGCAAGAAAACCTTCTGTTAAAACAATCGGCCATAATATTAGTTTTTATTCTATAATGAGGAAAGGGTGACATGTACTTCCTGAGAATAAGCAAAATGTTGACTAACATAATACAAAAAATTGACAAGTTCAAAAAAATCACAGAAATTTCTTTAAAACAAATACTTTCAATAATATAGGAGACAATAGATAACAACCGAATGAATAGAAAAGGTTCAGCTGCACCTCTTGAGAACAAAAATTAGATCATTGAGTGGTAAAACTTAAAATTCACACTGCCAAAAGATTAACATTTGAATGCAAAAGACAAGAATTCAGTTAAATTTTACTAAAACTCTTCCTCAAAGCCATAACAACTTTGGTTCTCTGAAAACAAACTGTATCTACATTCAGCCTCAAGTTTAAGTAAATTGTAGCTGTCATTAACGGAGCCGCGAATATAAAATATTGTCAGTAATTAACATTAAGAAAACAAAAGCAAAACAATTTGAAAAAAGGCAGCATCAAAATAAAAACCAAAAAGTCTCTGATTCTAAGAATCCATGATATTATCGAACCTCTCCCTGATTTTGTCGCGCGCCCAGCAAACCGACCAAGTGTTCCAAATGTTTGCGAATTAGACCAATTGTTGAGTGGAGTTCTTCAAATATTAAAAAATAACAACGATGCATTTTGAATAATTATCGAGTCAAATCTGCAAAAAAACGGCAAAGTTTTAACTCCAGAAGACTTTCATACGGCGCCTAATTGCAACTAGCGCCTTTTTGAGATTAGGGAGTCTGTTTAAAGGTTTCTAGGTCACTAAGTCTGGCGATTTATCAAAAATTTTAGCCAAAAATTACTTCAATCAAACAATTCAGCAAAGGTCTTTTATCTCTAACGGTAACAACAACACTCTGGCGTGAAAAATTTTAACCTATTGTGAATTATATTAGCGATATTGTGCCAAATTTTAGCAAAAATTACTGAAAATGTGAACAAAAACAGTCGAATGTTCGCAAAACTTTAACGAAAATCGAAAAAATCTTTTTAATTCCGTATTTTATGCCGGACGGGCTTTTCAATGATACCACTCACAGTTCTGTACGATGAATATATCGATCGGCCAAAATTGACTGAACAAAAAAAAACCCAGTTGAGTATATAGTTCCCCCCTCCCCACTAAAGTGGGGGCGCAACAATAAATTTAACGAAGCACAAATTATATCCGCTTCCAATTAATCATCAATAGAGTCATAAACAAAATTATCAATTTGCAACAAAAGTGCCATTAATTATTGATATTTTCTTGTAGTCCTAATTGAATTAGTAAATCTATCTTTAGACTAGGGTGGAAAATAGCAAAAAAAAGGATGAAGACAAAGGAACGGCTGATAAAAATTATGAGTGAGGAAATACTTAAAAAGTACAACACCTTCTATGATAATTATCACATCGCTTGATCAAGCTAAAAAATCAAACTTTATTATCATAATGTTTGATTCAACAGCCAAAGCAGTTCTTCAGGGCTTTTCTAAAAGAAAATTGTGCTTCATCTCAAAAGT
This sequence comes from Convolutriloba macropyga, assembly GCF_964194025.1. Classification (NCBI taxonomy): domain Eukaryota; kingdom Metazoa; phylum Xenacoelomorpha; order Acoela; family Convolutidae; genus Convolutriloba; species Convolutriloba macropyga. The sequence continues at coordinate 70,857,779 of NC_134469.1, read as the reverse complement.
TTTTGGGGGAAATAACGTAAATTTGTAAATAAGAGACGTCAAAAAGTTCTTGATAAGATCTTGGTACGATCTTGTTTTTTGATACCCATGCAAAGATCTTGCAAGTTCGTGCAAATCTTGATATTTTCATGGCAAGTAGCATGTCAAGATCTCACTAAGATTTAATTTGTTTCAGTTCACTGGCCCGTTGCGCATACACGAACACACCATCCCGCACCACCACGCCTTGTTGGCCCGCTCTTATAACTCTTAGAAAGGGAATCACGAAAATAGCAACTCCCAGCCAAAACTTCCCTTATAGGGGTTAGGAACTATATACCAGCCAACAATTAACATCGTTCATTATTTATTGATGAGAATAGCTTTTATATTCAACAGCTTTTCAAAGTCAGCGCGATTTGAGCACTCTCGAATTTGATACGTTTTATAGTATTACGAACTATTTTCCTGAAGAAATGTTACTTTTTAAAATGCTATTGGTTTCCAAGCTGCACCTTTATTTGCTTTCTCTTAAAAAGAATGAATTATAAACAACACCAGCTACCGGTCTGTGGTACAAAATTTCAATCACTTTGCGGTCCCCAAGCCGAATGCAATTGTGACCGCGATTACAAATAATATGCAATTTATTCAACTTCTCAGCATTTGGGTGATTTATTTGAATTTAACTTGACCGCGTGTTACTTCCTCGATGCGCAGATACTCATAAAGAGCTGATTTGAATGATATATCGAATGTTCCGAAACTTCCATCTTTTTTTCAAAATGCCAGAGTAGCAAAAGCATACTAGTATAGCAGTGCAGCAGTCTCTAATTTGAACGATGTTAAAACGCAATAACAATCAGTTAAGAAAATCACGCACAATTAGTACTTGTCATAGTTATAACTTAGACAATTTTATATATTTCGATTTAAAAATCCAGAACAAAATTGACTAACTGAATTTTGGATGCATCGTGATTGAATTGCAACTGTTTTTCGTTTTTGAGACTGATCATTTGGTTTTTCACATCATCCCGAAATGCCAGAAACTCTCGTTCCAATGGTTTATATTTTGACTCAATAAGTGCACTGAGCCGATTTGTCTCTTCAAACGAAGCTCTACTGTTCTCTCTTGCCTCGCGAAGTTGGAAATCAATCGACTCCATTCGTTTTTTCAATGACTCCTTTTCAGCTCTTAGAGCCGCGTTTTCTTGTAGAAGTTTTGGACGAGACTTTGTCGAACCCGAGACGTCTTCGGCTGCAGTCGGCTGAAATTCACGAGAGTTAGAGAAGATATCTAGGTGATTGTTCAAATTGTGATTACAGTTCATTATTTTTGGTATAAACAGCACTGTTATTCATAATAAATGGTAGCTCAAAATTAACTTCATTGAATAAAAATTCATTAGCTCTATATGCTCATATGAACAAAAATTTTGTATTTGATTCAGAGCATGGATTTAAGAAGAATGTATAAAGCAATGAGCTGCATGATTTAAATTACATGCGTATTTTTTAGATTTTGAGACGTTGAGAAGCTTGATTATCAAAATATTTGAACTAATTGATGTAATACCTGGACAATTGGCAATTCACTTACGAAACGTCAAATTGTTTAAACAAATCAAAAATTAATGTAAGCAGCATAATGCTTTTCCAGCATAATGCAGTATAATATTTCAACCCTTAAGTCATACCCTTCTCAGAGTTTTTGTCAAGATTTGCTGAAAGGCTACCCCAGTGATTCTGGAGTTTCTATCGTGCAAGATCTGACCCATTTTCTCACAAAACTGTCTTATAAGAACTTACAAGCAGATGCATCCCGTTACAAGATCCTATCAGACAATTTGTCATATCTTAAGGATAACCAGATCTTACACGATAAAACTTACATCTTATAAGATCTTACTCGAAAAAAATTTCTTTTTGACAGCAGAACGTTTATCGTGCAAGATGATCAGGTGCTTACTAAGAAATTTTATCGTGTAAGATCCTATAAAAGTTCGTAAGAATATGCTTTCTCCTATAAAATCTTTTCAGAGAATGCATATTCTAACGAAATCTGATAATATCTTGCACGATAAAAATTCTAAACAGGCATCTTATCAGATCTTACATAATAAAATTTCTTAGTCAGCATCTTATCAGATCTAACAAAATTAAAATTCATTCTTATAAGATCTTACGAACGCACACGCACAAATACACACACACAAACACAGACACAGACACACACACACACACACACACACACACACACACACACACACACACACACACACACGCGCGCGCGCGCAAAAACATAGACAATTAAACACACTCACGCACAAACAAAAAACATTCACAGGCACCTAAACCGACAACTGATTACACACACACACAAACAAACACACACACACACACACACACACACACACACACACACACACACACACACACACACACATACACACACACACACACGCGCGCGCGCGCAAACACATAGACACAATTAAACACACTCACGCACAAACAAAAAAACTTTCACAGGCACCTAAACCGACAACTGATTACACACGCACACACACACACACACAAACACACACACACATATACACACACACACACACACACACACACACACACACACGCACACACACACACACAGACACACACACACACGCACACACACACATACAGACACACACACTAAAACACGCCGAGACTAGATCGTTATTAGATCGTTCGTAGCCAGAAGTAATAATTATTCTAGGCTAAAGCCAGGAGAAAAACAAAATTAAAAAGTATTGCCCTTTAAAGAAATATGAGTTGCGATGCTTTTCGGAGTCAACCCAGTATGGCCTGTTGGAAAAAAGGAAGAAAAACGGGAAAAACCATTCACTGGGAGGAAATCAGCAAGACTGACAAAAGGTGATATTGGATTTTCATATTCTGCCAGTAATGCTAGTATTTTACTGCTTATGATGTAATTTTATAGACGAGAATCTGTTATTATCTGTTCAGACAATTTCCGTTTTGTTGCTGCCATCAGATCAATCTGTGATCTAGTTAGATGCACATCATTAACATCATTTTTGATTCCTTTTCTTCTGGCACTCTTTAAGTTATTCAGTTTAACTTGTCAGTTGACTATCATTTTGAACACTCAGCAAGAAAGGAGTTGCAAAACCTATTTGAAAAAATTAAGTCAATTCCTTCAACAATTGAAGAAGTGCAATAGTGTCGCAATTTCCAATCTATCCTTTATGAACTTTTTCATAACAAATCTAAAATACATATTAAACGTATATCCCATAACGGAGTCAGCAACGGAATCCCAAAAACGCCTTAACCCTTAGAAACATTTTGGGAGAAGCCTACAATGAACCCACCACTCACTTGGGAAAAAAAGTGTGCGCAGAGTTGGCGCTCCTAGAAATTCTACCTTTTCAGAAACTATCCGACTAACCACTGGCAGTTGTCACTTACCCTGAAGAAACAACGCACAAAAAGCAAGTTCAAGGACACACACAACAATCAGAGAGACATATATTCACCGTAAATGCTCTGATGAGTTGACTTAGCACAAAAATAAGACAATAGCATCCTTTGCGGAGACAAAAAAAAAGAATTATATGTGATGAAGAGTTTTGATATGCTACCTCTGCAACGGCACAGAGAGGAATAGATACTTCATCAGAAAACATCCGTACCTCGATGGTTAAAAACAATCTACCCGACAGCATGGGAAAGCACTGGAAGAATCTTTCACAAATATGATCAGTACGTTTGTTTACTCTAGGGCAGTAAAAGCAAAAACCAAGTATTAGAAATTTTCTGCGGAAAATTGAAGGAACAATTCAGAAATTCCAGACTCAGAGACAGGGACACTTGATAATACAAAACATTTTCAACCTAAACATGCTTGATTCGGATAGTCTAAAAAACTTGCTTCAGTTAGCCTAAGCAACGCCCTGGAAATCGCAACTCAAATGGAAATGGGAGTAAAGAATCGGCAACCTATAAACCAAAACTGGTCGCTCAACCAGACCGTTGACATGGTTACAGAAATTCTCAATCAGAAATTGTAACATGCACTACAATCATCGAAGCCAGAACTAGAATTGCGAACCGCAAAACGCAAACATAAATAACAGTAAAACTTGTGTTCAAATAAGGAAAAATGATCACAAATTGATCTGCAAGCACAAAAACAAAAAAACATTGAACAAAGTGAGTGATCAAAAGTCAATTTATCAAAAAAAACTCTCAGAAACTGAAAAAGAAATAACAAATTTATTTCCGATAATTGAACGTCAGCCAAATCAACGACGCATGCAAAAACAGACGGATTAAAAAACTGGTAACTATACAGCTAGTTACAATCAATAGTACAATGAAGAGTTCAATTCATCATAAGAAAATTCTGATGATGATTATGTAGCATCAATAACTAACGAAAATAACACACACACACACACTAAAATACACCGAGACTAGATCGTTATTAGATCGTTCGTAGCCAGAAGTAATAATTATTCTAGGCTAAAGCCAGGAGAAAAACAAAATTAAAAAGTACTGCCCTTTAAAAAAATATGAGTTGCGATGCTTTTCGGAGTCTTCCCAGTATGGCCTGTTGGAAAAAAGAAAGAAAAATGGGAAAAACCATTCACTGAGAGGAAATCAGCAAGACTGACAGAAAGTGATATGGATCTTCATATTCTGCCAGTAATGCTAGTATTTTACTGCTAATGATTTAATTTTATAGACGAGAATCTGTTATTATCTGTTCAGACAATTTCCGTTTTGTTGCTGCCATCAGATCAGTCTGTGATCTAGTTAGATGCACATCATTAACATTATTTTTGATTCTCTTTTCTTCTGGCACTCTTTAAGTTATTCAGTTTAACTTGTCACTTGACTATCATTTTGAAAACTCAGCAAGAAAGGAGTTGCAAAACCTATATGAAAAAATTAAGTCAATTCCTTCAACAATTGAAGAAGTGCAATAGTGTCGCAATTTCCAATCTCTCTTTTATTAACTTTTTCATAACAAATCTAAAATACATACTAAACGTATATCCCATAACGGAGTCAGCAACGGAATCCCAAAAACGCCTTAACACTTAGAAACATTTTGGGAGAAACCTACAATGAACCCACCACTCACTTGGGAAAAAAAGTGTGCGCAGAGTTGGCGCTCTTAGCTTAAAAATTCTACCTTTTAAGAAACTATCCGACTAACCACTGGCAGTTGTCACTTACCCTGAAGAAACAACGCACAAAAAGCAAGTTCAAGGACACACACAACAATCAGAGAGACATATATTCACCGTAAATGCTCTGATGAGTTGACTTAGCACAAAAATATGACAATAGCATCCTTTGCGGAGACAAAAAAAATTATATGTGACGAAGAGTTTTGATATGCTACCTCTGCAACGGCACAGAGAGGAATAGATACTTCATCAGAAAGCATCCGTACCTTGATGGTTAAAAACAAACTACCCGACAGCATGGAAAGCACTGGAAGAATCTTTCACAAATATGATCAGTACCTTTGTTTACTCTAAGGCAGTAAAAGCAAAAACCAAGTCTTAGAAATTTTCTGCGGAAAATTGAAGGAACAATTCAGATATTCCAGACTCAGAGACACGGACGACTTGATAATACAAAACATTTTCAACCTAGACATGCTTGATTCGGATAGTCTAAAAAACTTGCTTCAGTTAGCCTAAGCAACGCCCTGGAAATCGCAACTCAAATGGAAATGGGAGTAAAGAATCAGCAACCTATAAACCAAAACTGGTCGCTCAACCAGACCGTTGACATGGTTACAGAAATTCTCAATCAGAAACTGTAACATGCACTACAATCATCGAAGCCAGAACTAGAATTGCAAACCGCAAAAAGCAAACACAGATAACAGTAAAACTTGTGTTCAAATAAGGAAAAATGATCACAAATTGATCTGCAAGCACAAAAACAAAAAACATTGAAAAAAGTGAGTGATCAAAAGTCAATTTTAAAAAAAACTCTCGGAAACTGAAAAAGAAATAAAAAATTTAGGTCCGATAATTGAACGTCAGCCAAATCAACTACGCATGCAAAAACACAAAAACAGACGGATTAAAAAAACTGGTAACTATACAGCTAGTTACAATCAATTGTACAATGAAGAGTTCAATTCATCATAAGAAAATTCTGATGATGATTATGTAGCATCAATAACTAACGAAACTAACACACACACACACACACACACACACACACACACACACACTAAAGTACACCGAGACTAGATCGTTATTAGATCGTTTGTAGCCAGAAGTAATAATTATTCTAGGCTAAAGCCAGGAGAAAAACAAAATTAAAAACTATTGCCCTTTAAAGAAATATGAGTTGCGATGCTTTTCGGAGTCACCCCAGTATGGCTTGTTGGAAAAAAAAGAAAAACGGGAAAAACCATTCACTGAGAGGAAATCAGCAAGACTGACAAAAAGTGATATGGAGCTTCATATTCTGCCAGTAATGCTAGTATTTTACTGCTAATGATTTAATTTTATAGACGAGAATCTGTTATTATCTGTTCAGACAATTTCCGGTTTGTTGCCGCCATCAGATCAATCTGTGATCTAGTTAGATGCACATCATTAACATTATTTTTGATTCCCTTTTCTTCTGGCACTCTTTATGTTATTCAGTTTTACTTGTCACTTTACTATCATTTTGAACACTCAGCAAGAAAGGAGTTGCAAAACCTATTTGAAAAAATTAAGTCAATTCCTTCAACAATTGAAGAAGTGCAATAGTGTCGCAATTTCCAATCGATCCTTTATTAACTTTTTCATAACAAATCTAAAATACATATTAAACGTATATCCCATAACGGAGTCAGCAACGGAATCCCCAAAACGCCTTAACACTTAGAAACATTTTGGGAGAAGCCTACAATGAACCCACCACTCACTTGGGAAAAAAGTTTGCGCAGAGTTGGCGCTCCTAGCTAAAGAAATTCTACCTTTTATGAAACTATCCGACTAACCACTGGCAGTTGTAACTTACCCTGAAGAAACAACGCACAAAAAGCAAGTTCAAGGACACACACAACAATCAGAGAGACATATATTCACCGTAAATGCTCTGATGAGGTGATTTAGCACAAAAATATGACAATAATATCCTTTGCGGAGACAAAAAAAAGAATTATATGTGACGAAGAGTTTTGATATACTACATCTGCAACGGCACAGAGAGGAATAGAATCTTCATCAGAAAGCGTCCGTACCTCGATGGTTAAAAACAATCTAACCGACAGCATGGAAAGCACTGGAAGAATCTTTCACAAATATGATCAATACGTTTGTTTACTCTAAGGCAGTAAAAGCAAAAACCAAGTATTAGAAATTTTCTGCGGAAAATTGAAGGAACAATACAGAAATTCCAGACTCAGAGACAGGGACACTTGATAATACAAAACATTTTCAACCTAAACATGCTTGATTCGGATAGTCTAAAAAACCTAATTCAGTTAGCCTAAGCAACGCCCTGGAAATCGCAACTCAAATGGAAATGGGAGTAAAGAATCGGCAACCTATAAACCAAAACTGGTCGCTCAACCAGACCGTTGACATGGTTACAGAAATTCTCAATCAGAAATTGTAACATGCACTACAATCATCGAAGCCAGAACTAGAATTGCAAACCGCAAAAAGCAAACACAGATAACAGTAAAACTTGTGTTCAAATAAGGAAAAATGATCACAAATTGATCTGCAAGCACAAAAACAAAAAACATTGAAAAAAGTGAGTGATCAAAAGTCAATTTTAAAAAAAACTCTCGGAAACTGAAAAAGAAATAAAAAATTTAGGTCCGATAATTGAACGTCAGCCAAATCAACTACGCATGCAAAAACACAAAAACAGACGGATTAAAAAAACTGGTAACTATACAGCTAGTTACAATCAATTGTACAATGAAGAGTTCAATTCATCATAAGAAAATTCTGATGATGATTATGTAGCATCAATAACTAACGAAACTAACACACACACACACACACACACACACACACACACACTAAAGTACACCGAGACTAGATCGTTATTAGATCGTTTGTAGCCAGAAGTAATAATTATTCTAGGCTAAAGCCAGGAGAAAAACAAAATTAAAAACTATTGCCCTTTAAAGAAATATGAGTTGCGATGCTTTTCGGAGTCACCCCAGTATGGCTTGTTGGAAAAAAAAGAAAAACGGGAAAAACCATTCACTGAGAGGAAATCAGCAAGACTGACAAAAAGTGATATGGAGCTTCATATTCTGCCAGTAATGCTAGTATTTTACTGCTAATGATTTAATTTTATAGACGAGAATCTGTTATTATCTGTTCAGACAATTTCCGGTTTGTTGCCGCCATCAGATCAATCTGTGATCTAGTTAGATGCACATCATTAACATTATTTTTGATTCCCTTTTCTTCTGGCACTCTTTATGTTATTCAGTTTTACTTGTCACTTGACTATCATTTTGAACACTCAGCAAGAAAGGAGTTGCAAAACCTATTTGAAAAAATTAAGTCAATTCCTTCAACAATTGAAGAAGTGCAATAGTGTCGCAATTTCCAATCGATCCTTTATTAACTTTTTCATAACAAATCTAAAATACATATTAAACGTATATCCCATAACGGAGTCAGCAACGGAATCCCCAAAACGCCTTAACACTTAGAAACATTTTGGGAGAAGCCTACAATGAACCCACCACTCACTTGGGAAAAAAGTTTGCGCAGAGTTGGCGCTCCTAGCTAAAGAAATTCTACCTTTTATGAAACTATCCGACTAACCACTGGCAGTTGTAACTTACCCTGAAGAAACAACGCACAAAAAGCAAGTTCAAGGACACACACAACAATCAGAGAGACATATATTCACCGTAAATGCTCTGATGAGGTGATTTAGCACAAAAATATGACAATAATATCCTTTGCGGAGACAAAAAAAAAGAATTATATGTGACGAAGAGTTTTGATATACTACATCTGCAACGGCACAGAGAGGAATAGAATCTTCATCAGAAAGCGTCCGTACCTCGATGGTTAAAAACAATCTAACCGACAGCATGGAAAGCACTGGAAGAATCTTTCACAAATATGATCAATACGTTTGTTTACTCTAAGGCAGTAAAAGCAAAAACCAAGTATTAGAAATTTTCTGCGGAAAATTGAAGGAACAATACAGAAATTCCAGACTCAGAGACAGGGACACTTGATAATACAAAACATTTTCAACCTAAACATGCTTGATTCGGATAGTCTAAAAAACCTAATTCAGTTAGCCTAAGCAACGCCCTGGAAATCGCAACTCAAATGGAAATGGGAGTAAAGAATCGGCAACCTATAAACCAAAACTGGTCGCTCAACCAGACCGTTGACATGGTTACAGAAATTCTCAATCAGAAATTGTAACATGCACTACAATCATCGAAGCCAGAACTAGAATTGCAAACCGCAAAACGCAAACACAAATATCAGTAAAACTTGTGTTCAAATAAGGAAAAATGATCACAAATTGATCTGCAAGCACAAAAACAAAAAACATTGAAAAAAGTGAGTGATCAAAAGTCAATTTTAAAAAAAACTCTCGGAAACTGAAAAAGAAATAAAAAATTTAGGTCCGATAATTGAACGTCAGCCAAATCAACTACGCATGCAAAAACACAAAAACAGACGGATTAAAAAAACTGGTAATTATACAGCTAGTTACAATCAATAGTACAATGAAGAGTTCAATTCATCATAAGAAAGTTCTGATGATGATTATGTAGCATCAATAACTAGCGAAATGGCAACAAAAGTAGAACCTTTCACTGCCACGATGCCAATTGGAGACATAGAATGTGTCACAATGACAATGTCTTGAATTGTATGCAACATTATCCACAATAGTCACGCAAACAAAATTCTGAAAGACACCGACATCAAATTTGATGCAAACGAATGAAAAAAAAACAACTCAATTTGCAAATTTCAATAGAGTGTAGCGATTAGAAGACAAAAAATTTCCTTGTTGGCAGTTTTCACCCAAAATTTCATTTGTGGCCAAAATTTCATTTGTGGAGAAACCTATTCAAGTAACTAGGTCTTTCTCATGTACTTTGAAAAAAAAACAGACTCGGGTAGATCTATTATTAATATCAATGCCGAATAAAACAGGCAATTGCTATTCAATTTCTAGGCCTAGTGTCACTTATCTGTTTATCTAAAACACACATACAACAATTGAAATTAAAAAATAACTACACTGCCAAGGATCAAAAAGGGAGACTTCATATAAACCTGCAATCTAAAGTTAATGAAGACTTCAGTCGCTTGCAGAAAAGTCAATTTGGAAAAATCAAGCGGCTCAGACAAATTTTTTTAATCCATTAGTTCTAACTGCGAAAAAATATGTCACAATAAAGTAGCATTATACTCAAAATTATGTAACAAATTGTTTGGTTAGAGCCAGAATCAAATGCTGAATATTTAAGTGCTAATTGATTCAATATAACAATGTCTGATTGAAACATACAAACCGCAAACGTTATAGTCAACATAAAACCACCCTGAAACATCAGCAAATTGTAGTTTTTTAAATCAAGTTTAGAGAGTAAGCAAGCAGGTATATATGGTTTCAAAACCGGCTTCTATGGTGTAACTGACATGCCGAAAGAATTCCAAAAGGCTATAGATAACCCGCTAAGCGGTCTACAAAAAAAAATTTGCCTTCTGGACGATATAATTATAGTCAGAACGGGTACAAAAAGGCCGCATCAACTGTGTAATTTGGTGTCTAAAACGTTTGGAAATAGATAATCTACGCAAAAATTTACCTAAAAGTCACTTCACTGATTTAGAAATCGAATGTTTTGTGCATAAGTTTATGCACAATGGAAGTTTGCCCGTCGCAACGAAGACAGGCGCATCACTAGCTTTGACACCACCCAATGCATTGAGAAGTTTATATCGTTTATAGGATCAGTCCTTTACATTAGTAACTTCATACCAAATCTATTAAAACTTCGTTATTCAATTTGTTTTTCACCGAAAACGTCAAAGAAAGTCGTATAGAACGAAAATCTCAAAAACCTTGAAATTGAAATGCCGTTGAAATTGCAATTCAAATGGAAATGGGAGTAAAGTATCAGCAACGTATAGAGCAAAACTTGTTGTAAGACCAGACCGTTAATATGGTTAAAGAATTTTGCAAACATAAACTGCACATGCACTACAACCATCAATGCCAGAACTAACAATTGCAACGCAAATTCCTACCATCAAAACACAAATGAAAAACTGCAAACTTTGTGCTCAAAAAAGGAAAATTAATCACAAATTGATCTGCAAGAACAAAAAAAACATTGAAAAAACTGAGTGATCAAAAATCAATCTGCAAAAATTGTCGGAAACTGAAAAACAAATAACAAATTCAGTTTCGACAAGAGAACGTCAACCAAATCAATGACGCATGCAAAATATGACGAACAAAAAAAGGTTAACTAAGTCACTAGTTACAATCATTAGCACAACGAACAGTTCAGTTCATCATACAAAAAGTCTGATGATGCAGCATCATTAAATAGCAAAATGGCAACAACAATAGGACTTCTCGGTGCCACGATGCAAATTGGAGACAGAGTGTATCACAATAAAAGATTCTTGAATTGTATGCAACATTATCAACCAGGGTCTTGCAAACAAAACTCTGAAAAAAACAGAGATATCAAAGCAGATGCAAACGACTGACAAAAAACAAATCAAACTGCAAGTCTCAAAAGAGTGTAGCAATTGAAAAACGCAATGGCATTGTTGGCAGTTATTGATAATGATCACAGAAAAAATGTCGGGAGAAATCTATTCAAGGAGCTAGGCAATGCTGCTGTTTTGCAACAAAAACGAGACTCGGGAAAATCTATTATTAATATCCTTCCGCAGTCTCAATACTCAATGGAACAGGCAGTTGCTAGCATTTTTCAGGCCTGATTTCTACGTATGTGTTTATCTAAAACACATAAAACAACCCAAATTAAATAATAACTGCGCTGCTCAGTATCAAAAGGGAGACAGGTTCCTATAATAAAGAATATTGAAGTCCTAACTGATTCCATATCACAAAATCTGATTGAATAGAACCTACAAACGGCGAACGTTATAGTCAACTTTAAACATCAAAACCCGAAAACAGCGAAATATTTTATTTTTATTATTATTTGTGGGGAGCAAGCAAGCAGGTATAAGGTTTCAAAACTGGCTTCTATGGTCTAACTGACATGCCGGTAGACTTCCAAAGGGCTAAAGATAACCCGCTAAGCGGTCTACAAAAAACATTTTGCCTTCTGAACGATATAATTAAAGTCAGAACGGATCCTAAAAACGCCACATCAAATATGTAATTTGGTGTCTAAAACGTTTAGAAATAGATAATCTACGCAATAAATTACCTCAATGTCCTTTGTCAATTTGCTGATTTAGAAATCAAATGTTTTGTCCATTAGTTTATGCACACTGGAATTTGCCCGTCGAAATGAAGACAGCCGCATCACTAGCTTTGACACCACCCAATGCCATCAGAACCTTAGATTGTTTCTAGGATCAGTCCTTTTCATTAGTAACTTCATACCAAATCTATTAAAACTCCGTCATCAATTTTGATCTCTACGGGCAACGTCACAGAAAATCGTATGGACTGAAAGTTACAAAAAAACTCTTAACAAAATTAAAAGCAAATTAGAAACTAGAGCTGCGTTAGAACAAAAAGAGCTGTATTTTTGTTGGTTTTTAAATGCTACCAAATAGAGATATAGAGTTAAAAAACTCGAATTGCTTGGTTCGGGCCGGTCAAACGACCACTTGAAATACTATTTATACGGCATACTTTCCACTGTTATCACCAGCTATCCTGCACTTCCTTCAACTGTCAAAAAGCACAGGTCAAATAAGTTATGCATGTGTTCATTATCCAGTTGGGTAGATAAACTCCTTTCATGTTATTCATATCCCAACTCACAGTAGCAAAAGAGAGAACTGTAAACTACATCTTTCAAATTTTTTGTAAGAACTCTACAAATAGCACAGTATGGGCAGAAAAATTGTTGTGAAAAATGATTCAAAAATAAGTAAATCATTCCAATATAACCTGAAACCCTATTCAAAATAAAAAACACTACCAAACACTACGAATCAAGAATTACAACACACAAACAACATGACAGCTCACCATTATTTCCTATTCTAGGGCCAGCCAAGATAATAAAAATAAAAATTAAATGCACCGCAATGCTACACTGTTGTTAATTCCACAATTTCCGCACCTCAAAATTATCATATAAATAATTGTATCAACCGGAATTCAATTAACGAAATCATTTTTCCCAAAATCCGATCACAGTTTTGAAAATTAAATACAGGTCTCTAAATCACTTTTAAAAAATATTATCCATTCACAAAGTAAACGTAGTAACTTAGCACTGCAAAAGTTGCTATATCGGTTATATGAGAAATGTGTAACATTTATACGAATATAACTAAGACGAATAGTACGAATCTAAATTACGAAAAGATTATCAATCACCGTTTAGACGAGGGCACAAACCCTGAACGCAAATATTTAACAGATGAACGGTGACCACATACGGGCTTATCAAGTGACATGCAAATCAAGCAAGTCTTGTGCAACGCATCTAATAAAGCTACTGAACAGAAACGCAAAGCTCATGATAGCGAGTCAAAATTAGTTTGTCAGAATACGCCCCGCTTCCCTTCCCACGGACAGAGAGAATCCTTTAAACCAAGTCAGATCGCAAAACCGATATGATAATTCGCCGGATGAAAAATCTAGACGGTTTTTTTGAAGTGTTGGCACCCAAAATATTTGTATTCAAACCGGTCCCAACAGCAATCATCATAAAGGACGCAATGAAAAAAGTAAACATGGTAGAAAATTCAAACATTGCTAAGTTTGAGAGTAAAGAGGAGAACAATTCAGGTTTACTTGAATGTTGATGTCAGCTTAGTATCTGTAAAGTCTAATTTCCCAAACTTTCCGAAATCCAACTATAATTATGAAAAATGAATACACAGCTCTAAATCACTTTGAAAATAAAAATTTTCATTCACTAAGTAGTAGTAGTAATTTAGCACCGCAAAACTGGCTATAGCGATTGTATGAAAAACACGAACAGTTAAATGAATTCAACAATACTCAAATGTGTGACTGGAATTAGTTTTAAAAATTTCGGAGTTTATTTATTCACCTGAAGCTATCAGAGGGCAATTGGTCTGGGCAAAAGATTGATCCAAATTTTAACCTTTGAAAAACATGTATGAAACCCAAACACATCAAGAATTTGAATTTTTGATTTCAACACATTCCCATTTTGTGTTAATGAAAGATTTTTAAAACAAAAAAAAACAAGAGTGACAGCGTACAAAGACACCTTTTGGAAAATCATGTAATATACTAATGTCTAATATTACAAAAAAGACGACTATTACGAACCTAAATTATGAAAAGATCATCGATCACTGTGAAGACGAGGGCACCATCCCTGGACGCAAATATTTAACAGACGAACTGTGGGCACATACGGTAACATGGAGTGACATGGTAATCCAGCGAGTCCTTTGCACCGCAACTAATAAAGCTACCTCACAAAAATGGATAACGCATAATAGCGGGCCAATTTGTTCGGAATACGCCCCACGTTCTATCCCACGGAGAGAGAGAATCATTCAAGTCAAGTCAGCTCGCCAAACCGATATAGTTGTTGGCCAGATGAAAAAATTAGACGGTTTTTTTGAAGTGTTGGCATCCGAAACTTCATTATTCAAAGCGGTCCCAACAGCAATCATCAGAAAGTAACCAAACAAAATTAATTTCAGTCACAAATTCAAACATAGCTAAAATTGGGAGTAAAGAGGAGAGCAGTTCAAATTTACCTGAAAGATGATTTAAGCTTTGTATCTGAAAAACCATACAATTCTAATAGTAGCAATGTGGCTCGAGCTCTAAAGTTGCGGGTAAACAGAAATAGTACTGAAATACAACCAACCCCCAAGCTCCGTAAGAAATCTCAGTTTCTCCACAGATTGCTGACTAAGTTCGACGTTTTTCGTCTTCGACTAGTAGAACAACCAAACGCGCTGCAGAGCGATACGTCATATGATTGGGACAATCAATCAACTACTATACGCAGCACTAGTAACAAAATGGGAGATTCTGACAAAAAATGAACCGACTACGAAAAAACAGTGAGTAATTGTGGATTATATACTGTCCAGAGAAACAAATAAAGATCTCATCAAAGTTTACCACGCAGGCTGAACGAATGGTTCTTGTATGACTGGGACTCTAATTTGACAACGGAAATGACTGTTCTGTAGTTAGAATCCATAAGTAACGAGAGTTTTCTAGAATATTTATAGAAAAATGAATTTTGCTTGCAATTATCTTCATTCATAATTATCACTTAATTTTGTAAAAAGAAACTTATAGCCCGTAAAAAATTAGCAATTTTTTTTCTATTTTTGATCATCGAATTCTGAGCTGCTTCAAAAATTGCTAGAGGGAGGCAAATGTTTTTTCTACATGAAATCTCCAAGTTCTTATTCCCCAATCTCATGCATATTAGGTGTTACTTTTTGATCGTACATTCAATTGATTTTGATATTTCCACACAGACATGTGACCAACGTATTCCTTGTGATAGGTTTCTTGCTACCATTCTATCAATATGTGATCAAATTAGATTTCACATCAAAATTTTTATGATGTCATTTACTTCTGTCACACAACAAAATTCAGATGATCAGTTTGGTTTGTCTTTTGGCTTGCGTTTTGAGTATCTAACCGGAAAGTAGTTTTTCGCGCCGCAAAAATTTATTGCAAAACCTTATTTGATTCCAACAACAATTGAGAAGTTCAATTGCGTCGCCAACTAACTTCCAAACGTAACTTTTGTATAAGCAGACCTTAAAAAATATTCTAATTGATATCACAGTTACAGTTCATAATTGACGATGTTGCGTGAGAGGTGAGCTAACTGCAGCTGGGTGATAGGAGGTAGCAGTTGACAACATTGCCTTATTTCAGAAATTCACACGCCGTTGAGGGTTTTGAGAGCAACTGATTTACAGACGGTTTAAAGAAAGAATTCATCGCCATTTTTCAAAATTTTGTTGCTTTGTGATAGTATTTGAAGGCCGAGAATGCTTCTAGATCTTACGAGGCAGTTGATATCCCTTATGGTGCAACGGTACAAAAATATCAGAAAAGTGGTAGCAGCTGCGACAAATTGTAGTAATCAGAAAATTCCTTGTCAAATTTAATGCAGCTTTCGAATAGACAGTCAAGATACCTAATCTAACATTTTGTGAACAAGATATGATTAATTCGATAGCCAAAGGACAAAAACTGTGACTAATCTTGAAAATGAAGTACTAAAACGATGCTTTTTCTTGGGTGATAGAACTTTGTTTTATGCGTTTTTGCTCTCTGAGGCAATTGCAATACCCACAAACACACACGTATATATATGTATATATATATATATATATATATATATATATATATATATACATATATATATATATATATATATATATATATATATATATATATAAATATATACATGTATATATAACAAATATAAATATATATATATTTATATATATATATATATATATATATATATATATATATATATACTTCATGAGTTCATTATTTTAGCTCTCCGCACAGAATTGTGCGTAACTCATTGCATCCGATGAGACTGAGAGAAAAACGCAAAACGGAAATTTTCAAGAATGTTTGTTATTGTTTTCTGAGTTAAATAAAATGTTGGTAAAAATTGGTCCAGATGAATTCATTCGAGTACTTCGAAACTGGTAAAAACTGGTGACAGAGTTTTAATGAATTTCGAAAATCTTTACTTCGGTAATGAACTGAGCATAGTATTTTTTTTTCAATTTGTTTGAAGGGTACTTTGTAATGCCTGTGTACAAATGCGTCTCTTTTAGATTCGAGTGGCAAAATGTTGGTTTGTAAAATATGATAGCATAACCAATCTGTTTCATTTTCATTAAAGCGGCACATTAAAACGTTCATATGATTTTTATCAGTGTCCATTTTTTGGATATACTTATATATTTTTAGTGATTTCCTTGGTTCTGCTTTTGATATAATGATTTCGTCAAGAACACAAGATACTCTGTGGATACTTCAACATATGTAGTCCATGGTTTAATTAATTTTTCTAGGCAAATGTGTTTGACTCTGAAAGCCCGTTTTATAGCGTATGTGTCCAGGTGAAAGTTTTATTGACAGTATACGTACTTTTCATTATTAAAAGCACTTTTGCTCGGTTAATTATACTCAGCAATATCGCTGTTTTCCGCACACATAATTTCAGATCAGTAAAATAAGCAAGCGCGAATAAGTTCAACACCCTAAAATTTGGCATTTATGTTGGTTTATTTCGCGTTTTGCAGTGCGTTCAATATCGCGGCAAGTGTAATTGACTCTAATCCTTTGATCTCTTTGCGCATTTCCGCACGCTTGTTTGATGTACAAATCCGTGCAACTTGATTCGGGGAATTTGCCGCCAATTTTTGCATTGATATTGTCGCTTGATTGCGCATAAAGGATATGAAACAAATAGAGACGAAGGAACGACAATATTTTGGGGATATTCGCATTGTCGCTGATCTCGGCAAATTTTGTTAATATTCGAAAAACCAACGAATTGTTCCTTCATTTCAAGTTTTCATTATTTTCTGTTTCGCTCGGATTCTTTTTAAATTTTGTGTTAACTATTTTAACAAGCTTTGAATGTTGGGCAATTGACATTTATTTTGTATGCATCATGTTCATTACAATTCTTGAGTTGACTGCTTGTTTTATTGACTCATTCCTTTCCGTTTAACAGTGATCAGTGTTTTCGACACGAAAAATTTGTCAAAAAATTTATTTTTTCAACGTGTCCTTCTTGTCTAGTTTTAATGATTTCTGCGTTGATTTTATCTTCAAGGTTAATTGGAACTTTGAATGGACAATCTTTCGACAAATTGCTTCTGATAATAAGATTCTCTATTTCCCCAATTTTATTATGCCCCGCTCAGATTCATGTGCGCTAATAGTGGTATAAAGCCTCTGCAAACGAAAAAATGACAAATAAAAAAGTGCAAAACAGAATTGAATGAAATTATGAGGGTTACCGCAATGTTGACGGCATCGTCATGGTTATACTCCGGTTGCTGATTGATGTTGGGAAGGGAGTTGTGAATGGAGAGGTGTTTGCCCAGAGTGCCCCCGGGGACATGAAAGTGGGATGGGGGAGGCGAGTGCCCTCGCAGGTGAGATTTTGTTGATTGCGTTTCCAAGTCGTGGCCTGAAAAATGTTGGTCTTCTTTTCCGTGAAGCATTTTTCTCTAATTAAAAATTTATTGCTTTCAGTGTCTCAAAAAGCTAATGCTGTTTTCAATTTTCTTAAAAAAATGTGCATGAGAGGTTTAGAAAACTAAAAGTCAGCTGTGTCAGCTATATACCCGCCATGCCAGAAGTTTGAAGATAAAAAATGTTGACATTTTCAAATTAACGAAAAACGTTTCAGGCGAATTTACGTCGCCCTTCAAAAGTCAAAAATTTTCCGAACATATCATCTGTACAATACCAGTATTAGGACAACATTAGCCTGCTCTCCGCAATTTTTTGGTATTATTCCTCACATTTCACATTGCTCTTTTCGCTAGCAACATTGCTCTTTTTTAAAGGAATATGGTCAATTTTTTGTGTCTAAAACTATTACTTCGTAACACTTTTGCAGCTAAGATTGACCAGGTTATGGTTTACTGCAAGCTATTGTTAAGAGAGATCTCATGATTGAATCCTACTGACAATTAGTTAATCCTACTACTACTAACCATTATGTTCTTCGTCTATTGTGTGGCCAGTGAATATTCCCACGTTGGGCACTGACAACTTTTTGTCCCTTCTTGTGCCATTTTGTCCTCTGTACACTCGCTCTGTGCTGAACTCCAGTGAACTCACAAACCTACCAATCATTTTAAAAACATTTTTTGTGCATTTAAATGAGATTCAACCTATTGAGTTGTGAAATAAATACAGTGGATTTTTCCAGATGTGCTGGAATAGTGGTGATTGGCGATGAAATAATTTCTTTTTTTTTTACCGGCGAAACAGTCAAAATTTAAATTGTACTGCATCCATTGCAATTCTTATATTTTTACTCGACAATTTTCTGCGGTGATTTTTTGAGGGAACTGCGATAAAGTTTTTTTTTTATTTATACGAATATTTTTATAGGAATATTATTTATACGAATTGCGATTAATTGATTTTTTCACCGCTTAAGCCATAAAAAAGAAATAAATTTAGAAATTAATTTTTTCACCGCTTAAGCCATGAAAAAAGAATATTGCAAATCTTGTATTATACAGCGGTTCTTACCACTGAAACCTCAACCCGGGAAAATCAGGCCTAACGATGGCTACTTCACGAAAGAGTGTGATTTGAACACCCCATTTCGCTCAAGTGGTTTCAAATCAGCGCGATACTATATTTGTTCATTTTGTTTTGCCAACTGTATACCCGCTTAAATGTTACTTAACTCAGCTTAACTAGTTTTTGGCAAAATAATACCACGAAATGTAGGAATTGCAGCACCGTAGCAATCGAAATACAAAAAACCTGATTATATATCGGCTTATAACCCGAATTTCCAAAATCTCGCAGAAGCATTTGCTAGCCCCGCGACTTGGATGTGTGGGTTCGGTGGTTCTGATGAAGCCGCTCAGAAAATCTGACAAAGCCGAAAATCGCGTAAAGATCAGATACGTAAGTCAGAATTTCGAAGTGACATATTATCTGTCTGGTAAACCTTGCTTGAAACGCGATCTTTGCCATTTTTAAAATCCGGCACCGTATACCGGAAAATCCGGCAATTTGAAATCTAGTACTGCAAAGACGGCCTTTTTAAACGTGCACGTGGGCGTTTAAACTCGATATAAAAGTTTTTGTGTAAATATCTGTGCAGTTCGGGTTTTAATTGGCTGCAGTTTGCAACAAGAAGGGATTCTTTTTACAAAACGACGTCCCGTTTTTACCTCAAATACACGAGGCATGAGTTAACTGATCAATGATTATTTTGAATCGGTTGCGGAAAGAAACCCCCACGGAAATAAACCCCCACTTTACTATTAAAGAACTGCGCATTTAGCGCCTTTGGCCATGCCTTGCGGAGCATGGCCATGCCTCAGCGGCCCGTGGGGGTTGTTTTCCGTGGGGATTTATTTCCTATCTAAAGTTAAGTGGGTTTTTTTCGTGGGGGTTTATTTCCTAGACCTTTTGAATATTTTGAAATTGACACTAAGTTGTTAAAGATGAACAAGATTTATGCTAATCGGTTAGTTAAACTATGCCAGATTCTCAACTGAATTCATTTTACTTTTTTCAAAAATAAAAATAGAATTAAGCTGTCGTCAAACAATTTCTGGAACTTAATACCTTTTTGGTTTGCAGGGTAGCCCGCAAGTGTTGCACTTCATGTCTTCTCGTGGTCTGCCGCACAGTACACCCACACTGTGGGAAGTGGCGGTGGCGGCTCTGGGCTCAAATCCTCCGGATGTCACTCGGCGGATTCCAGCTATGATTGTTGACGGGAGTGACTCAAAGTAAACAATAACAAACAAAGTATACACTATCTGTGTTTTCTGCCTCAACTTGAGATCACGTCGGCTCAATTAAGACTGAATGAACTCCACGTGAGAAGTGATACATTGAGAGTAAAATAATAGCTTTTTATTCGACCGAAACTAATCAAACTGATTTGATGTGTATAGAGCACAGCTGTGATAGTAAATGTAGCTTTGCATACAGACACACACGATCTCTACAAAGCACACGGCATGATCCAGTTTATAAAAGCAGTGAATATAATAACCACTCTTTTAAAAGTGATAAAAGTTTACTGTGATTTTAAAAAAACTAGTAATTGCTTCATAAAACTCGAGTTATGTAACGCTAGAGAAATATCTGTATCTTTAAACCTGTTTCAATTTTACCAGTTAGCAAATGAACAGGTATATAGATTACTTCAATTTTCAACGCAGATTTTGTCAAAAACATAGTTTAAACAGATTATAGGTCTAATTGTATATATAATTTTATTGCTCAAAGCTTACACCGTTTATCTTCAGTGTTCAGCTTCGATTAAAGCTTCTAAAATTTGAAGCATAAGCAAAAATTGAATTGAAAAGAGAGGGAGAATTTGACGATGGAATAGGAATGATTCCAATATCAAAAGGAAGCATCAAATCAATATTGGCTCACAGAAAATGAATAATTATAGTTAGCAAATGTGATCAGTGTCACAAAACGTCACCACCCGTGTGATCAGCAAATGTGATCAGTGTCACAAAATTTTTGAGTTTGATCAGTTCAAGAGCTATTAAATCAGAGAGCGATCGATTAGCGGAAAAATCTCTAAGAGAGTTTAAAAGTAAACGATTTTGACTTTGCTATCATTGTCGTTAACTTGCTGTTACATGACATGACACTAGCCTTATTGGATTTATAACCATAAAATACCATAAAAGAAAACGAGTTGAACTGGGCACGAATGCTAATTTGAGCGGAACGTGGATAACATATTCATTTATTTCAATGAAAGACACGAGCTTGTCAAAAAAAAAACTCTGGAAAATAAAAAAAAACTTATTTGAGAAAAAGTTCTTCAAAAAATTTTGTGTAACGATAATAAACCGAATTCATTAATAAAAGCAAAAAGAGCATTTGTGATGCTAATTGCTATTAATGCTATAAAGAATAAACTGAAAGTTTATATACAAAAATCATTTTGTACCGGAAAACCAACAGTTTTGAACAGTCGAGAGTCAGGCAGTTTTATCGGAAATCAGTAGTATGCCCAAATACACGCTTTGTCACAGGGAAGCCGTCCCCACCCGTGACGATCCGTGAGGTACAGTTTTGAGGTCGAAAAATTTTGTCTCTCAATTTTGCCAGAGGGACAAAAACTTGTAAAAATTTTCTCGATTTGTGCCGGGGACAAAAACTTAAAAAATTTTCTCAAATTTGTGGGGGACAAAATCTTGTGAGATTTTTGTCATATTTGTTTGGTTTGCAAAACTTATGATATTTTCAGCTATTTTGTGCGGGGGATAAAAATTTGTTAAAATTTCACATTTTTGTGGAATTATTGAAAAACTTGTAAAAATTTTGCAGTTTTAGGGGTTCGATAAAGTTGATTTTAAAGTTTAAAAATTCTTAAACACCTTTTTAGTCAAAATACTATTCATGGGTTTTTGAAAAACATATAACTGACTTACTTTTTCTTTATTTGAATCTTTTGATAAGTTTTTTGTAATATATCAACCTTTAAAGCAAAATGGAGTCCAATTTTGCTGGTTTTGATCCAACATCTGGTTTCAGTTTGATGGTTTTATTGACCATATTTTATCCGAGATTAGGGAGTGTGGGCAGATTAGAAAACCAATAAAACTTAAGTGCCAGGGCTCCAAATTGAAAATTATTGTGTCTGGTATGAAATTTGCAGCGTCAGAGGTGAAAAGAATGCAACTTTGCAGAGCATAAGGAAGAAACTTACGTATGAAATGGACAAAAGAAATGCTCAAAACTATGTGAAACGTTGCAAAAAAGTACTCAAAAAGTGTCTGAAAGTGTGCGGCAAAGCAATTCTTCTACCACGTTTAATTGACGGGAGAGTTAATAATCGAGAAAAAAAATTGTGTATTTTTAGAGTAAAAATTGTTGTTTTTGGACAATTTTATGCAAAATACTTCCACAAAAAGCAATTCGATTATGCACAAACTCTTTTACATTGTGAATGACAACAAGTGCAGACTGGTAAATTGTGTAACACAAGGTGTTCGAGGGATAATGCAAATGTGATCACGCAATATAGTGTAAAACTTTTTAAAAAAAAATGACGAAATTTTCACGGGAAAAACTGATGTCCGACTGAACCTTACAGCGTAACTTAGGCAAAATGATAGAATGAGAAGTATATTTCCCTTATATACTTAAGAAAGCTAACTTCTCTTTCTTGTGAAGGAAATATCTTTTTTTTACTTTAATAAACAGTTTTCCTGTTCTGTTTTTGTTCTCCTAATAGTTTCATAGCACTAACAAAAACTATTACTGTATATCTATAATTTTCATCTTTTTTTGATCCAATGTGGACTTGTTCTGCCGACCTCTGATTTGTTGAAAGCCGACTGAAGATTAATTTTAAACTTTTGCATATGACAAAAAATGTTTTTGATTTTTTTTGTTTCGCAACTTTTGGTCTCGGCGTTTGTGATTGGTTGGGCGAGTTTTAGGAATTATTATGTCTACTACATGTGCCTATATCTCCATGTGTCTTTCATTTCCATAAGCATTTCAGTGTGGTCGTCTCAATTTCTCTGGTTGGTCAGTCGAGTTTAAGCTTTATTATCGTCTTTCACATGTTTGAACACGTGTTGTTTTATTATCAAAGACAAGGTGTTGTCTCTTTTATAACCATAAGCAATTCAGTGTGGTCGTCTCCGACTCTCTGATTGGTCAGTCGAGTTTAAGTTTTATTACTGTTTTGCACAAGTTTGAATAATTGTTGTTTTTTTTTGTCAAAGATAAGGTCTGGTCAAAAGTTTGAGTTTGTTTTTAAAAAGAAAGTAGTATGTCGTCGTCTCAAAATTACTTTGATTTTTATCACGATATAGTGCGTTCTGAAAAACGATATGTAATTGCCTCTGTGAAAACATATGATTATATTGGAACTTATATATCGCTGAAACTTTTCAAAAAAGAAAACGGAGACAAATGAACCAAAAAATCACTATCTCTATGCATGAATTGGAGCAAGTGGGAGAAAATCTTGATGCTATCAGAAAAAAAACTCTCTCAAAGTTTGCGAACAAGCAGAGCAGTTCTGGCAAAAGGAAGTTTCAGCCTGGTTCCAGTTTAGAGACGAATGGTCAAAGTCGTAGCTGCAGATTAAAAAAACCAAAAAAGCCTCAGAGAGTGATAAAGAGAATTAAATAGCAAAAGAAAATGGTTGAAGCAATGTTTGAACGTACGCCTGAATATTTTCGACAATTCCAAAAAGTTTTCCGATATTTTATTTGCAATAGTGAGCCTCAATTTGATCATAATCTTACAAAAAACTTCGCATACAGCCAGCACAAAAATGAAGATCATCGCAAAATACAACAATTTCATTACCATGTCATTGTTGCTGTTGATCAATTACTGCAGTCCTTCAAGGATACTTCTTCTAAACCATTTCAATACCATGTCTTTTCACTTGTTTTCAACTGCTCATTCGGGGGTCTTCTCACATAGTGCATTATGGCGAAGTGATGGAAAAACTTCAAGAGGCAGTCAGTTACAACGAACAACACAATTTAACTGTTTCAATTTCTAAGAAAATATTACTAAATGTCAACATGATAATGACAGAGGATGTTCAATCGCAAACTGACTTTTTGCCTACTTTTACAATTGAAAGATTTTATAGTATTTATAATGGTGGTATCTACGGTGAGCTTTCAAAAGTACTTGATATATTAAATAGTGGCTATGGTTGTTTGCATGTTGATAATAGTTTGATTTTGCTAAATTTTAGCATGGAATCGAAATCTTTTAAATAACAATTGTCTTGTTCTGTTGTCTTTGAAGAAAGAATTGAGCAAAAAAGTTAGTTAAAAAATGTTAGAGCTTATGATAAGCAAAGCGTAGCAAATCATTATCGTTCATATTCAACATCAAAGGATATCCATAATCAAACATCACGTGCGCATTTTAAATGCAAAAATTTGCACAGAGTTTTGAGTTTTGATCATGAATTGGCTTAAGTTTGAGTATTTGAGTTACTTCATTTTAAATTTTTACCTTTCGGCAATACAAAAATTGGTAGTTTTGTATTGTGATTCCAACGGATCTGCCAAATAAACTTTGTTTTCGTGAAGCAAAATAGCAATCCAATGACTTCTTTTATATTGCGCTTGTGAAGCATTAACTACAAAAAATCCTTCTCTTGTTAGCTTTGAGAAATTGTCCGCTGCAAAAAAAACAAATAGCGTATTTCATCACTATCCATTGGTGGATTAGGTGATAATTGAGTTTTTTGTCACCTTTTGTTCCGAATTAACATAAAACGTTGCGCTTCTTTCACCCAGAAGTAAAATTATTACGTTTGCCACCAATGCTCCGTCAAATGTAAATTGAACCGAAATTGAGCAATTTGTAAGTTCTGGATGAATGAAATAATGAGTAGCCTCTTGCGTTGAATAAATCAAAAGCCAGAATAAAACGATTGGGATAATTGTCCAGAGTTATGCCATGCCCACATTTGTCAAGAAAACCCAGGGATTCCAGAGTATTCAAGCAAATGCGGTGGTTAAAAGTTGTTGAGACCGGAGTTCCTACAATAGGTTGACCATCTCTATAAACAATAATTTAGCTCAAATTGAACTTCTGGTAGTGAAAATGATTAGTACATTTAGTTCCAATGTATGCTTGATTTGTTGCCATTGCAACTATTATACGTCGTACAGGTTTTTTCGAGAAAATATCCTCATGGCTCCAACTTCTTATTCCAGTTGTAGCTAAAAAAGTTCGTGGCAATACTTCTGTATAGCGATAAACAGCAGGTGTCTTTAGTAGACTTTTCTCAATTGCCGTCAAAACATGATCCGCTATTGTCATTTTTCTAACATAGAGATTAGCTTCAATTATTTTATCTTTGTAATGTTTGTTTGACTCTGAAATTACCGCAAAATCATTTGTAGATCCTGGGAATTAGCAAAATCATTTGTAGATTTTAGCAAAATCCTGGGAATTAGTAACAAGAGCTTTTCTGGCCGCTACGTTGTCCGCGCGACCATCGGTGCCATCAATTGTAGCTGGCTCATCCTCGTAATAATATCTCTGGCAAACTAGCCATGTGTTTTTTGCAGTTTTCCGTGAAAAAAATTCCGTTTCAAAGAATGCTTTGTGCGCATAGTTTCCGATTGTGTTGGAAATTTGGACACCGTTAGCAGATACAATGCATTCTGAAAATAAAGAATGTAATGCGTTGTTGCTAAAGTATGGCGCATCTGTATTTGTTGCATCAGTTCCTGTCCGTAAATCGCAGTCATTGTTCCGGGAGATTTTGCATTTAATTTCAAGGAGAAAATTTTTGTAAATCTATGAAGTTGTTCCTATCACCCAAAATTCAAACTCGATCATTGTACCGCCCGGTGGAATATGATGTTCCAACTTTTTGAGTAAAAGCGTTGTCAAAAGTAATAAGCAGAGGCTGTTTTTCAAACAAATCATGTTTGGTGTGTGTTGCCTCTGCGGGCACTAAATTAGTGATCATTTTGAACTTTAGAAAAGAAATATGACCGACTTTTCGTCAAAGGCTTCTTCTTACGAATGCCTTGTTTTGGCTTTTCACCGTTGGTTTTCAACTTACGCATTCTTCCTACTTTTGATCCGCCCATTTGTTTTTTTTACAGTTTTTTCCGCAGTTGACTTTATCGCTTGTTTTGGAGACTTTTTCTTGTAACTCCATCTACAAGCTCAGGAACTGCTTGAACAATTAATTCACGTCCAATCTTTTTGGCTACAGGCCAAAGAAAGTTTCTTGCAACGGGGCAATATGGCTCTGCCAATACATGCTGCTCAATCCCCAAAACCACTTCCTCGTTGACGACCAGCACAATCTAACTGTTTCGAATTCTAAGAACAAATTCCCAAGGTCAACATGATAATGACACAGGATGTTCAAACGCAAACTGACTTTCTGCCTACTTGTACGATTGGAAGATTTTATAGTATTTATAATGGTGGTATGTACGGTGAGCTTTCAAAAATACTTGATATTTTAAATAGTGGCTCTGGTTGTTTGCATGTTGATAATAGTTTGATTTTTATAAATTTTAATATAGAATCAAAATCTTTTAATTAACAATTATCTTGTTCTATTGTCTTTGAAGAAAGAATTGAGCAAAAAAAAGTTAAGTAAAAAATGTAAGAGCATTTGGTTACCAAAGCGTAGAAAATCATTATCGTTCATATTCAACATCAAAGGATATCCATAATCAAGCATCACGTGCGCATTTTAAATGCAAAAATTTCCACAGAGTTTTGAGTTTTGATCATGAATTGGCTTAAGTTTGAGTATTTGAGTTACTTCATTTTAAATTTTTACCAGTCGGCAATACAATTATTGGTAGTTTTGTATTGGGATTCCAACGGATCTGCCAAAAAAACTTTGTTTTCGTGAAGCAAAATAACAATCCAATGACTTTCTTTATATTGCGCTTGTGAAGCATTAACTACAAAAAATCCTTCTCTTGTTAGCTTTGGGAAATTGTCCGCTGCAAAAAAAACAAATAGCGTATTTCATCACTATCCATTGGTGGATCAGGTGATAATTGAGTTTTTTGTCACCTTTTGTTCCGAATTAACATAAAACGTTGAGCTTCTTTCACCCAGAAGTAAAATTATTACGTTTGCCGCCAATGCTCCGTCAAATGTAAATTGAACCGAAATTGAGCAATTTGTTAGTTCTGGATGAATGAAATCATGAGTAGCCTCTTGCGTTGAATAAATCAAAAGCCAGAATAAAACGATTGGGATAATTGTCCAGAGTTATGCCATGCCCACATTTGTCAAGAAAATCCAGGGATTCCAGAGTATTCAAGCAAATGCGGTGGTTAAAAGTTGTTGAGACCGGAGTTCCTACAATAGGTTGACCATCTCTATAAACAATAATTTAGCTCAAATTGAACTTCTGGTAGTGAAAATGATTAGTGCAATTAGTTCCGATGTATGCTTGATTCGTTGCCATTGCAACTATCATACGTCGTACAGGTTTTTTTGAGAAAATATCCTCATGGCTCCAACTTCTTATTCCAGTTGTAGCTAAAAAAGTTCGTGGCAATACTTCTGTATAGCGATAAACAGCAGGTGTCTTTAGTAGACGTTTCTCAATTGCCGTCAACACATGATCCGCTATTGTCATTTTTGTAACAGAGAGATTAGCTTCAATTATTTTATCTTTGTAATGTTTGTTTGACCCTGAAATTACCGCAAAATCATTTGTAGATCCTGGGAATTAGCAAAATCATTTGTAGATTTTAGCAAAATCCTGGGAATTAGTAACAAGAGCTTTTCTGGCCGCTACGTCGTCCGCGCGACCATCGGTGCCATCAATTGTAGCTGGCTCATCCTCGTAATAATATCCCTGGCAAACTAGCCATGTGTTTTTTGCAGTTTTCCGTGAAAAGAATTCCGTTTCAAAGAATGTTTTGTGCGCATAGTTTCCGATTGTGTTGGAGATTTTGACACCGTTAGCATATACAGTGCAATCTGAAAATAAAGAATGTAATGCGTTGTTGCTAAAGTATGGCGCATCTGTATTTGTTGCATCAGTTCCAGTCCGTAAATCGCCGTCATTGTTCCGGGAGATTTTGCATTTAATTTCGAGGAGAAAATTTTTGTAAATCTATGAAGTTGTTCCTATCACCCAAATTTCAAACTCGATCATTGTACCGCCCGGTGGAATGTGATGTTCCAACTTTTTGAGTAAAAGCATTGTCAAAAGTAGTAAGCAGAGGCTGTTTTTCAAACAAATCAAGTTTGGTGTGTGTTGCCTCTGCGGGCACTAAATTAGTGATCATTTTGAACTTTAGAAAAGAAATATGACCGACTTTTCGTCAAAGGCTTCTTCTTACGAATGCCTTGTTTTGGCTTTTCACCGTTGGTTTTCAACTTACGCATTCTTCCTGCTTTTGATCCGCCCACTTGTTTTTTTTTATAGTTTTTTCCGCAGTAGATTTTATTGCTTGTTTTGGAGACTTTTTCTTGTAACTTCATCTACAAGCTCAGGAACTGCTTGAACAATTAATTCACGTCCAACTTTTTTGGCTACAGGCCAAAGAAAGTTCCTTGCAACGGGGCAATATGGCTCTGCCAATACATGCTGCTAAATCCCCGATACCACTTCCTCGTTGACGACCAGCACAATCTAACTGTTTCAAATTCTAAGAACAAATTCCCAAGGTCAACATGATAATGGCACAGGATGTTCAAACGCAAACTGACTTTTTGCCTACTTGTACGATTGGAAGATTTTATAGTATTTATAATGGTGGTATGTACGGTGAGCTTTCAAAAAAACTTGATATATTAAATAGTGGCTCTGGTTGTTTGCATGTTGATAATAGTTTGATTTTGCTAAATTTTAGCATGGAATCGAAATCTTTTAATTAACAATTATCTTGTTCTATTGTCTTTGAAGAAAGAATTGAGCAAAAAAAAGTTAAGTAAAAAATGTAAGAGCAATTGGTTACCAAAGCGTAGAAAATCATTATCGTTCATATTCAACATCAGAGGATATCCATAACCAATTATCACGTGAGCAATATAAAAGCAGAGTATTTGAGTATTTGAGTTACTTCATTGTAAATTTTTACCAGCCGGCAATACAAAAATTGGTAGTTTTGTACTGGGATTCCAAGCGGATCCGCCAAATAAACTTTGTTTTCGTGAAACAAAATAACAATCCTATGACTTCCTTCATATTGCGCTGGTGAATCATTAACTATAATAAATCCTTCTCTTGTTAGCTTTGGGAAATTGTCCGCTGCAAAAACTCCATAAAAATAATATTTCAAATGAATACATTTGCACAACAAATAGCGTATTTCTTCACTATCCATCGGTGGAGTAGGTGATAATTGAGTATTTGGTCACCTTTCGTTCCGAATTAACATAAAACATTGAGCTTCTTTCACCCAGAAATAAAATTTCTACGTTGGCCGCCAATGCTCCGTCAAATATAAATTGAACCGAAATTTAGCAATTTGTAAGTTCTGTATGAATGAAATCTTGAGAAGCCTCTTGCGTTGAAGTTAAGCATCTCCAGAATTTTTTTCCTCGTTATCTTGAACAGCCGTTAATTTATGCTTCTCTTCTTGAGGTAATGCACCCGCTCATGGATTTGTCTACCTCGTAGTTCCCATTGACTCCACAATTTTGCTGGTCGCACACACGTTTACAATAACTGCTGCAAACCTGGTTCAACAACAATTATCAAGAACGTCGCTTTATATTGTTCACCTGGGACTGGCTCAAAAAGCAGAACGACGACAGGTCGCAGCAAGAGTTGATTAGAAATAGTATTTGCTCCAAACAACAGCCAAGTATATGGGAATTTGAAGCAACAAGTTCTCAATTAATTTGACCATTAAACCATTAATCTTGTGGTTTTTTTTAGTTTTAGCTACACCAAATTTGTTGTCAACTAAATAAATGTTTTCCTTTTCAGGTAATTAAAATGCATGATAGTGCTGTTAACTCCCCAGAAATGTAACGGGAACTTTTTGTTGTCAGATTGTCTGCGAAATAGAGGGCAACTTTTCCCATTTTTTTTGCATAATTTTGGTGTTTCATCTTCCACAGCACTAAAATTTAACTTCAATGTTTCCGTTTTCCTTGATAACTACTACATTTCTTCTTCATTCCATTGGATTACAACTGTTTTTTATAGAAAATAACCATTCAAATTGCTGTTCCTTCTATCAACCGTGGCAGTAATATGAAAAACGTTAGACTTCAACCTCTTAAACAGAGCCACAATTAAGATTGTTTTTTCAATACGAAAAGCTTTATAAAGGAAAAATAGAAAAAAATGAAACAGGATGCAAATATGAAATATTTTAGTTGCTTGGGGCGCTGTGTGAAATTACAGTTGCTAAGAGGCACTGAGGAGCACATTATGCGTTTTTATGTAGTTCGGTAGCAACGATATTTCCTCTATATTTCACTCGTTTTTATACGTTTACCATTTAACGTTTCTTACCGTTTCAAATTTGAAACTACAAAACAAAGCGTAAATAAGCTACTAAATAAAGGCTGCAATTTCTCTCAAATAGTGCCGCATTTTTAGGTCTCATAAACTTGAATTTGTAACAGAATGGGTGATAATAAAGAAGCGGAAACGGATGCAAATGCTCCACCGTTGCCAGACAAAGCACAAATGGAATGCCAGCAGGTAGGAAACACGAAACACGATTATATACATTATATATCTATCTATCTATCTATCTATCTATCTATCTATCTATCTATCTATCTATCTATCTATCTATCTATCTAGATATATATACATTATATATCTATCTATCTATCTATCTATCTATCTATCTATCTATCTATCTATCTATCTATCTATCTATCTATCTATCTATCTATCTATCTATCTATCTATCTATCTATCTATCTATCTATCTATCTATCTATCTATCTATCTATCTATCTATCTATCTATCTATCTATCTATCTATCTATCTATCTATCTATCTATCTATCTATCTATCTATCTATCTATCTATCTATCTATCTATCTATCTATCTATCTATCTATCTATCTATCTATCTATCTATCTATCTATCTATCTATCTATCTATCTATCTATCTATCTATCTATCTATCTATCTATCTATCTATCTATCTATCTATCTATCTATCTATCTATCTATCTATCTATCTATCTATCTATCTATCTATCTATCTATCTATCTATCTATCTATCTATCTATCTATCTATCTATCTATCTATCTATCTATATATATATATATATATATATATATATATATATATATATGTAAATATATACATATACACACACACACACACACACACACACATATATATATATATATATATATATATATATATATATAAATATATATATAATGAAAATAATATAATTATTTATACTCTTGTTTGCCTACTTTTGCCCTGAAAAACTGGTGCACGGTAGGTAGGTTCTTTGCAAAAAACGATGCAATATAAGTGCGCTTCCTTTCCATATTGGCTTCAATAATAGTTACAAGTAAAATAAAGCCAATTTTTTTGGGAATATCAGCGAATTTTTGAGAATATCTCTAAAGAGAATATCAGCGAATTTTTGAGTCTGCATTTCGTTTTCATGTAAAAAATAGAGCTCTATTTTAGTTTTATTTTCATTTTCTTGGTTTTGGTACATTTTCTTGGTTTTGGTACTACGTTTTTATTCAAAAATAAACTTTTAATTGTTCTCCTTTTTTTGAGGTTTCTTTTCATTTACTTAACAAACTATCACATTAATGACAGGTTCAAATGGCTTTTAAAGAATATGCAAATGAACATATCTAAATTTTTTGAAGAATTTTGTCTGGTTTTGACGGCTGCGAATATTTTGTATTTTACCAGTTCTTGTCGTCTTTTTTGTGCTTGTTCACACAATCTGGCTAAAGAAAGATTCCAACGCTGTCCTTTAGATGTATAAATGAAACAATTAAAAGATTCGAGTTCATATCTAACGTAAAATTCTTTTAAGAAAATAATTGGATTTTTGAACTTGACCCTATTCTTCATTGTTTTGTCATCAAATAAAAACGTATCATCATTGATAGGTCTTATCATTGTGTTGCTCAACCTTACCATAATTTTTTCATTAATAAAGTGTTTTTTAATGTTTTTAATGTCTGTGAATATGCAAATGAACATATCTAAATTTTTTGAAGAATTTTGTCTGGTTTTGACGGCTGCGACTTGTTCTCTCGAAATTTAATAGTAAATTTTGTATTTTACCAGTACTTGTCGTCTTTTTTGTGCTTTTTCACACAATCTGGATAAAGAAAGATTGCAACGCTGTCCTTTAGATATATAAATGAAACAATTAAAAGATTCGAGTTCATATCTAACGTAAAAATTCTTTTAAAAAAATAATTGGATTTTTGAACCTGACCCTATTCTTCATTGTTTTGTCATCAAATAAAATTGTATCATCATTGATAGGTCTTACCATTGTGTTGCTCAACCATACCATAAATTTTTCATTAATAAAGTGCTTTTTTAATTTCGTAAAATTGTTTGTGATATTTTGAGTTACGAATGTACTTGGTATTTTTTGTAGCCTTGTGACCTAATCTCACTTATACAAAAGGCCAGTTGGCTTCCTTAACAGATGCAAGATGATCTTTTTTGTATTTAGCTATAGGTTTTTTGGGTTTTTATTACTTCAAAACTATTTGTTTTAAAAAATCTTTGATTTTTTAACTTTGTCTATTTTTTTTATCTTACTGCGGCCAATGAAAAAAAATTTTTTTCCTTAAAAACAATTGGTTTCCTCTTTTTAGGTAGCTGAAATCTCAATTTCATGAGTATTTAGGTTTCAACTAGTTGTTGGTTTTCAGTTTTTTGGCTTTATTACTACCCATTTTTAATTTAAAGAAAATGCCATTTATGAATATGTGTCTTTTTTGAGGTCTTTGTTTGTTTACTTGCCACTATTCCAGAGTGGCAGAGAATTCTCTTTGGCGTTAAAAAAGTGGACAAATGAACCTATTTAATGTTTTTAGTGAAATGCTGACTTTATCGTCTTAAACACCGTTTTTCAGCACCGTTTATTTAATTTTTTTTAAAAAGGGTTGACTGATAGGTCTCAATTGCTTCCTCAAGAAATATAATTGGTCAGATCTCAGCTGCTCCCTCAATTTTACCTCAAGAGGAATAAATGAACAGTCTTAATGTTTTCAGGTAAGACCTAATGGTTCTAACCACTTATAAAATAATGGTCTTCTGAAATGGAAACAAATTTTTGAACTTTGCCGTTCTGATGTTTTCCAATTGTTACGGAGTTTCATAAAGGGTATATTCGATTACTATTTCAGAGCAGCGCACCTTATTTTGTTTTATTTAGATTTTATCTGATGCTATCTTGATTTTGTTATTGTGTTTTCTTTCAAAAATAGACATCGAGTTTTGAGTGTAATTGATGTTTGTTGTTATTTGATATTTAAATTTGTCTTATCCTGTATTCTCTTTGATGGAACGTTTCATCAGCCATCTAATGCAGTGTTTTCAAAGTGAACTTTTGACTTTTTCTCACTCATCTGGAGAGTTACGTCAAAAATGTGGATGGGCGGGGTTGGAAGTTTATGTTCGAAGACACATTACTGCGCCTCCTTGTTTTAATTGAGTTTCGATTCCAGTTGAATCAGGAAAATGGTATTCTTATGTCAAGTTAAATGCCTTTTAAAGGGGGCAAGGATGTCAGATATTGTTGATTATTAAAACGGACTCAAAACAATACTTGAGGGCCTCTGTTGATGTAATTGTAATAAACTAAACTCCAAATAAGTTAACGTGGCCTAATCGTGTTCACTGCTTTCGTTCCCGTTGTTTATAGCCTGGAAATTTCAGAGTGGGGGGTTCAGAATCTTGGGTTATTATGAGTTTTCTTTATTTTTTTTTTCATCGATTGTAAGATGTCTCATATATATATATATATCTTTTCCGCTATGAAACACGTTTTAGAATTTTAAAATAGGCGGATAGTTTTTCACCAGTAGTCACATCCACGCCTAACTTCAGTGTTAACAATAGAAAAAGTTATTGTTATAATAACATCCGGCCTTTTTATCAGAATGGCGACTTCTTCCCACCCCCGTACCCAGCTGGGGAGAAGGCTAGACTGGAGGTGGACCCTGAGTTGTATGGGTACTGGAGTACGGACACCCAGCAGGAGGGCGAAATAGAGAAGAAGAAGAACTGTGACAAGAGTGCGTGTGAGGGGGAGGCAGTTGAAGATGGGGGTGATGATGGAATTAAACGAAGGAGGAAGAAGAAGAATGGTTTCTGCATTGTGACAATGGTGGCACTG
The DNA here is from genome assembly GCF_964194025.1 of Convolutriloba macropyga. Taxonomy (NCBI): domain Eukaryota; kingdom Metazoa; phylum Xenacoelomorpha; order Acoela; family Convolutidae; genus Convolutriloba; species Convolutriloba macropyga. The sequence goes on along the minus strand of NC_134469.1, from coordinate 70,823,036 downwards.
GTCCTGCTGTTGGTGTTGGCTTACCAGGCTGGCAAGAGAGCTGGAATGTGGCACCGTTAGCCCAACTTATAATTTTAATTTTTCTTAATAATAATAATAATAAATTTATCCAAATACATATCTAGTAAGTCACTTAATGATTACACAATTAATTTACAATCAAGAAGTTATATGTATTTGGGTAGAACATCAAATAGGTCAATGGACCTGTCAGAGTGATGTCTCCTCAGGACAAATTTGAGCTTTATCAGTTTTTGTTCTATCATCAACAACCTCGCCATGAAAACTGCTTTTTCCCAAGAACCTCAAGTTAATCAGTGTTTATAATAAAGAAAAGTATATTTGAAAAAGATCATAAGAAAAACACCAACTACCAAAAAACATTTACCAGCTCGCTGCCACCTAGAACAAAGTTATCCTCAAAATCATGAACTAGCTTTTCTATGTGATTGTTTTCAGCAGACATTATTGATTTGATTAGATTTTCATCCATTTGAAGAATTTTGTTATATAATTTTCTCACCCTTGTTACTATTAGCTTATTATTCTCAGTAGTAACTCTTTCTCTTGTTTTCCAAGGTTTTTGTCGTCCGTGAACACCCCACCCCTACTTTTGACAATTTCATCTTCGGTCATCATATTTTTGAAAACTTCGTTAATGTGATCCTGTCGAACACATCTGGTTATTATTTTGAACAGCTCATAAAAATGTATTTCAAAAATCGAATAAATTTTATCTCCATTTTTCAAATCTCTCAAACATTCAGATTTTTTGAAGGGAATATAATTCTCAAGATTTTATTTTGGGACCACTCTAGGTCCTTAACATCTGATTTACGAGCGCACCCATAAATAAGAGCCCCATAATGAATTACTGGTTGAACATAAGCTTATTAAAGTCTTACCATAATTCTCTGCTGAAAAAGCGTTTCAATTGAAATAAACTTGATGTGATTTGTTGAAGTTTGTGTTTGACAATTATAATATGCTTCCTGAAATTAAGTTTTTGTCAATCCTTATTCCTAAAAATTTAGCTGTGTCTTTGCTCTCAATTGTTTTTGGACCTATAGTTAACTTCTTTGAGTTTGGTTTCTCATTTTTGTTGAAAACAACAATATTCGTTTTCTTTACATTTGTCAAGTCTTTGTTGAGAGTGTTTAGATCATGAGCGGTTCCATAAACATTTGTATCATCTGCAAACATATGCACTTTTGAATGCGGGCATACTGCAGGTAGATCATTTAAGTATAGCAGAAATAGTAAGGGACCCAGGACTGAACCCTGAGGCACATCAATGCTTATTGCTTTTTTAGATGACATCTCAATTTTTACATATTGCGATCGATTAGCAAGGAAAGATTGTAAAATACTAAAAATTTTTTCTCTGAGTCCGTATGCATAACATTTCTTAAGCAGAATATTATGGTCCACCGTGCCAAAAGCTTTATTTAAATCAATGAAGGTGCAGCTATATGGTGTTCTACTATTCTTATTTGTCCTTAAAAACTCAACAACCTCTGCTGCCTCATCAATGGTACTACGTTTGATTCTAAACCAAAATTGGTTGGGCGATAAAACCTTGTTGACATTGAGAAAATCTTCAATTCACTGGAACAAATTTTTTCAAAACCTTTACTAGTAATTGGTAGTAAAGAGATTGGTCGAAAACTACCAGCGTCGTTTCGATCACCGCTCTTGTGAAACCGCAAAACTTTTGCTTACTTCAAAATTTCGGAAAATTCATATTGATCAAAACAATTATTTGAACTGATCAGAAAGCCCCATAATGAGAGCCCCATAATGAATTACTGGTTGAAAATAAGCTTATTAAAGTCTTACCATAGTTCTCTGCCTGAAAAAGCGTTTCAATTGAAATAAACTTGATGTGATTTGTTGAAGTTTGTGTTTGACCATTATAATATGCTTCCTGAAATTAAGTTTTTGTCAATCCTTATTCCTAAAAATTTAGCTGTGTCTTTGCTCTCAATTGTTTTTGGACCTATAGTTAACTTCTTTGAGTTTGGTTTCTCATTTTTGTTGAAAACAACAATATTCGTTTTCTCTAAATTTGTCAAGTCTTTGTTGAGAGTGTTTAGATCATGAGCGGTTCCATAAACATTTGTATCATCTGCAAACATATGCACTTTTGAATGCGGGCATACTGCAGGTAGATCATTTAAGTATAGCAGAAATAGTAAGGGACCCAGGACTGAACCCTGAGGCACATCAATGCTTATTGCTTTTTTAGATGACATCTCAGTTTTTACATATTGCGATCGATTAGCAAGGAAAGATTGTAAAATACTAAAAATTTTTTCTCTGAGTCCGTATGCATAACATTTCTTAAGCAGAATATTATGGTCCACCGTGCCAAAAGCTTTATTTAAATCAATGAAGGTGCAGCTATATGGTGTTCTACTATTCTTATTTGTCCTTAAAAACTCAACAACCTCTGCTGCCTCATCAATGGTACTACGTTTGCTTCTAAACCAAAATTGGTTGGGCGATAAAACCTTGTTGACATTGAGAAAATCTTCAATTCACTGGAACAAATTTTTTCAAAACCTTTACTGGTAATTGGTAGTAAAGAGATTGGTCGAAAACTACCAGCGTCGTTTCGATCACCGCTCTTGTGAAACCGCAAAACTTTTGCTAAGTTCAAAATTTCGGAAAATTCATATTGATCAAAACAATTATTTGAACTGATCAGAAAGCAAATCACACACCACTGGATTTACGATTTTTAGTAATAGACTGTTTAAAACGCTTAAACCGTTCGGTAGGCTATTAATTATCTTGCATACTTCAAAGTTATTTGTTTTTTGGAGGAATAAGGTACTTGTGACAGTTTTCACGTGTCTTAGATTGTCTTGACAAGACTTTTTATTTGCTAGTTGATCACCAATGTTCACAAAAAAAATCATTGAGTTGATCACAAGATAACAAACTACTTCTGTTTTCCATCTGGTCGTTTTTAATGTCTTTAGCTAAATGGAGTGAAGTCCGGGAACTATGTTTATACGAAATTTTCTTTTCATAGTGCTCAGTTTTAGTTAACCTGCAGAGTGCCATCAGAGGGTTAGTTACTACTCTGTACTTCACTGTGTCTTTCTCAAGCTTGCTTTAAAGATATTTAGTCCATTAAATGTGTTTTTTCTGCGACATTTTTTGCTAACCCAGCTTTTTTTATGAACACTTCTAGTGAAAATAGTCTTTTTGTGTATATAGTTTTCCTTGGCCTCTACGATCAAGTCCTGAATGACAGTAAACACATCATTTAACTCTAAAGTTCTGATGAAACTTTTTTTCCTCAGTTTTTCCTTAGCTTATATAGTTGTTTGATCAACTTTGGACAGGGGGTACATTATTATTTGTTGCAATGTCTATTACTATAAAGATCGAATAATGATCTGAAATTTTGGTTTTATCTACATAGAATTTGCAATTGTGATTAGCAAAAAAACGTCAATGGCACTTTGATTATTTACAGTTTCTCGTGTACAATCATACTTGTTTTCAAAATCATAATCAAATAACATGAGAAAATCTATTAGTTTTGTACTATTTTTATTCAATTTTTCAATATCTGTGTTGAAATCACCGCACAGAATACGTGTATCGCAATCGCTTTTTGTATTCTCGAAATGTTCAATCAGATCATCTGTAAAATTGTCGATTGAGTAGTTTGGCGCTTTCTATAAAACAGATTCTAAGCACGTGCTTTTGCCTGTTTCTATTTCTACAAGGAGGATTTGTTGGTGCTTTTAGTTGTCTTCTGTATAACTTTACTGAGAGTTCATCACTGACAAAAAATCACACGCCACTACCTTTACTTTCCCTATCACAAGTAATTTTTCTTAAGAAGCATCAAGGCTGCAATCAATATTAACATCTAACAGTTAGTTAAAATAATGGTAGTTAATATTTTAGAAACTTTTTCCTTCCCGACTGTGAATATTTTTCATTTTGGCATTCGAAGACAGCGCTTTTACCAAAAAATTTATATTAAATTGTGAACGACGCGTAATATCCTGCGTGATAGCATATCCTATCGTAATCTACGGAACACCAATCATGATCCGTGAAACACAATTTAATAAAGAATGTAACTTTGCAACTTTCTTTTTGAGAAGGGTTTGATATAGTTTTTCCAAGTGTTTATTTATAAAATCATTCAAACTTCTGCACTAACGACCCCGAATATAATTTGATGCTCGGCAGCGTAGCACACGAGTTCAAAGCAAAACAAATCCTTTCTTGATTTAATTTGAGTGCACTAATGGACTAACAAAAAAATTGTGGTGTTTGTTTATTGAAGAAACGTTAAATGATTTCTGGAAAAATGCCGAAACAATCATTCATAAAAAAGGGCGTTAACTAATAATTATTTAGATAAATTTGTTTCTACGTTTTTCTGTTAGGTCTTTATTTCCAGAGCATGGCCAGGTGAAACTTCTTTGGAGCTGTGTAATACAAAAGCAAATTGGCACATGTAGTTTGTAAACTGAGCGCTACTTTTGCTCAAAACTTTTGATTGGCCCCAAGACGTAAAAAATGGCGTGAAATTTTGAAGTTTTAAACAAGATCTCAACATCAATAACTCCGCTTACGCAGGAAAGATGGTTAAATTGGTGTGTTCTTTTAATGTTTGCCATTCTATTGCAATTCGATATCTCCAATTTTCATGGTCACGGAAAGAGACAAAAGCAACAAAAGCTTTCAATCAAGTCTTAGTATACAGCATATATGCAAACGATATAAAAAATGTGACAGGGTCAAGACCACTCCAGCAAAAGGATTGTGAGCATTCTTCGAAAAACAAAAACGGTAGTTCCTGAAAAAAACTAAAAAAAGCTGAGTTCAAAAACATGACCTCTTCAGTTTTTGGAAGAATACAATCATGTGGGTAGAAGTTTTTGTTAGATTTTGGAAGCTAATAGTTTAAGTTTAGTTGGTTATTTTGAAAAAAATACTCCAAAATTGCGTTTTCGAAACATAATTATTCAACGAAATGATAACTCTGCACATAAATCAAAGATTGTCGTACTGGAAAGGTGAACAAATTTTCCCGATCTAAATCTATATGAAAGTTTGTTTCGAAGCAAACAAACGTGACGACAGACAGTTCTGAGGGAAAATTTAGAATAAAAAGTGTCCCAAGTTTGACTCTGATACAGTTACAAACTTATATGAAAACAATGGAAATTGTCTACTAAAATTTAAAGCTCCAAAAACTTAATGGAGCGATGCTGAGGAACAGATTTGAATATAATGTTGTATTAAATGATGCTTGTGGCTCTTCCTAAAACTTTTCTGGATGTACGTAGTTTTTTTGGTAACATAGTGTAATTCCAGGTGTTCTTTTTCTTGAGTCTTTGCCGAATGTAAAAAGTTTATATTTTATTGCTTTTCTATTTGTGGCGCTAAAATAAGATGATGGTCCACAAAGTCTTCGTCAGATTTAGTGGAAGACAATTTTCTTGAAAAAAGAATCACGTTGTTGTATAATAGAAATAGTGCAAAAATTACATGTAAAAAATTCTTACCCAAAAATTTTCAAATAATCTGAACTTGGCACTGTTTTTGACGCATTAAAAAAAGATTCAGAAGTTAGCATTAAAGTAGCAGAATGTTAAGTACATTAGGTAAGAATGCAAAGTAATGCAGCTCATTTCATTTTGCTTTTGGTCGAGTCAATCAAGCGAGGTATAAATAGGCAAATAATATAGTTAAGCGGATAATCTATAATCCCATGTTCGTTTGTGATAGTTTCATGTAAAATCCCAATTAAACACCACTGTAATTTATCGGATTTAGATATAATTATGCTACATAGTCGCTTTGGTAATTTTAAGAATAGGGTTAAATATTGGTTATATTTTGGGTTGTTTTGTCTAATTGGATTTTTGTAACGTTGGGTATTTTGGCATTGGTTATTTTGTCCTGACACCAAATTTTATATTAAAGTCAACCTTCTTTGCATTTGTTTTTTATCATACAATATCTGAACTACGATTGCAAACTCAATTGTCCACTGCAGGTTTCAAAGATGACCGCCATAATGGCCGTGGTTGTGGGTACAAAGAAGGGGGTAGAGGGGATGGAGACCGTCATCACCACAACCACCATCACCATCACGACGACGATGATGACCGAGATGGGCGAGGACGGGGACGCGGCAAGAGCTGCAACTATCGACAGCGTGGACAGAACGAGTATAACCATGGAGAGGTCTTTTTAAAAAATACATACTGCTCAACATATTAGAATGAAAGAAAGAGAAAGAATTTATTTTGTTCCCGATTTGACCGGGAAATAATGAAAGAAGTGCGGAGAAAGGCGGTGAAAAAATATTTTTCACTGCGAAGTGCACAAAATTTTCAGCGGTTAAGACCTTCACAGCAATTCATATATTATTTGGCCGTTTTTAGCATTTACATCAAATTTTAGCGACCCTGGTTGCACCAATAATGATACAACAGGAACCGATAACGACGTAAATGGACATACGCTAAAAAAATGCCCTTATAAATATATTGACAAGGTGTTTGAATCAATTTTTTCTAATTGGTTTCTTATTAATTTCAAACCACATGGTGAAGCACTGAAAACTCCATATATGAATTGCTGTTTCTTTAATCTCGTCGTTAAGAGTAATCTATTTTATTTCTTGCTTTTAAACTATAGATATGCACACCCGCTTTTGAAAAAGCACTTTTTTGAGAAAATGGTCGTGGCAGAACGGCGCGGGTCACAATTTACGGCTTGTAAGTTGATGACCGACTTGCTGTATCATAAATAGGTCTTTGCGTATATATATTTTTTTCAAAAACCAAAAAGCAAATTGATAGCTTCCAAGTTAGAATTAGAATAAGAGTGAAAAATGTAAAGACAAAGGGGTTTAAATTTTTCTTGATCGTGAAAAAACATAAAAAAGCCGAAAGAAATTGATACAGCAGTCAGATCTTCAATACAAGAGTAGATTATGATTTCAAAATTGTTCTTTCCCATAGTGAAATCAGTGAATTGGCGAACAACACTCTGAAAGATCGACACTATTTCAAGAGAAGGAACGTAATATTAAGGCTCTAGTTTGTTTGAAAACAGGATCTATTCGCAGATAACGTCCCCAGTTCGTTAAAGGGTGACTTAATGACTGTCCTAATTTGTTAAGGTTTGTGTGAACAATGAGCCAGTGGAAGCGGTGGAATGGGATCGCAACGTGGAGGGAGAGCAGGGATCACGGTGGATTCAACTTGTTCACGATGATGGACACGGGTACCTTTCTGGGATGCAGATCCTCGATTACTTCGGTCAGTTTCTTTGGGCAACTAGTTTCCTTGAGAAACGAAATTTGAAACATCCTGATAAGATTCATGTTAAGGAAACGGCAAGATAAGTACACACCTGAAGGATCTTTAAATGTGTTTCAAGATATTAGGTAATTGAAAAATAACACGTCAAGATTTCCCAAGAGTTACCACGAAAGCTATACCTAACAAGATCTTCTAGAGCTATTCTAAGTTTTTTCAAGAAAATCAAGATCATGCATAAGTCTTGGCATGTTTAGTTTCATAAGTATGTCAAGTTTAGCTTCATTGGTTAAGAACTTGCTTCTAAGATGAATTAAAAAAATTATGTCTATCTTCTCTCCTGCAGCTTGTCTAACGTCACTATTACACAAATACACGCTAGTTGTGCGGCGCCTTGAATTTTCAATAATATATCTGAAAAGCGCTCTCTTTTGTGCTACATTTATAGATAACCAAATTTTGTTCGCTTTTTCTCAATTTTTGCCATTTCGGACCAATATGCTGCAATTGCAGATTTGAATTAAAAACCCTCGCAGCCCACTTTTAAGGTACAAATTAAACTAAATCTTAGGGTGTAAAATTTTGGCAAAACTATGTTTGATAAACGGTAACTAACGATTCCTTTCAATTTTCTTACACAGTTTTGTGGCGGAAAGCATTGAATTTAAGGTAAGAAAACCGCTTTCTGTGCAAAACTAGTTTAAAAAATTTTGGGGAACTTTCTAACTTGCCAACATCTGTTCACCCTTATGACGCTAGCGTTTTGAATCGTAGATATTACATCAATTTGGCGTTTCTGAGTGTAGATCTTACATAACTTTATCGCTTTTAAGCAAATCTTGCGTAATAATAGCTTTTCCATGCCAAGTTCTTACATAATTTTAGCAGTTCCTCACGTTACAGTAGTGCATGCTAGAGTCATGCACCTAATACAGGGGGGGGGGGACATTTTGAAATTTCAAACTCAGAAATACTGCCCCCTCATAATTAAAGCTAAAAGGTCATTTGCGCGCGATGAGTACATGAAAGGGACATCATGCAATTGAGAAAATCAATCGTATTTGAGTTACAATGGGGAAGCGAGCTCTGAAAATTTGATCATTTTCCTGTTTTACACGTTAACAAACAGTAGCCCAGAATTGATTCAAAAAACCAGAATGACAAACCGCGTTGTAAGAGATGAAATTGATGGGGGTATTACAAACTTAGTTTTCGATGATGGAAACGGAGAGAGACCTCCATGGCGCTGCTGTTCCAATACTGTGGTCCCTCGATCAGAGATCATATTTTTTGTTCAAGTGAGTATTATAGTGCTCATGATTAGTCTTTGTTTCGCCATGCTTTTCCTGATATCGGAAAGTTGTGAGGAGAAGTCAATTTGGATCGCGCTGCTTTCAAGTCTAGTTGGTTATATTTTGCCAAACCCTAAACTATGAACAAAGTCATTCTTACAAACAATAGAATCTTCATGGCAGTTGTAGGCCCGAGTGGTTCTGGGAAAACCGACCTAATATTCAGTATGTTGCAAAGTTCGTCGTTTTACCCAAAATTTCCCAAAATTTATTACTTCTACAAAGAGTTCCAGGATACATTTACAGCTATGCAACGTAAAATACAACAAATTGAGTTCATCAAGTATTCTGGATTGGATATAACAAAGAAACTTTCAGATTGTCTGCTCGTTCATGATGACTCATGCGAGGAAATTTTTAACGACAAAGAGTTCGTAAAAATTGCAACGTCAGGAAGACACAGAAAACTTCATGTGATCTACGTCAAACACAACTTATTCCAACAGAGTAAATGGTCGCGGACAATTGATCTAAACACAACTCATATAGTTTTATTCAAATCATTGCGTGACATTCAACAAATAGAATACCTCGGAAAACAGTTAAATTGTCTCCAATTACTCAAGGACGCATACAAATTAGCAACAGCTCAACCCTATGGACATTTAACCATTGACCTGGATCCTAAAACAAGTCAAGGCTTACGATTTTCTTCTCAACTCATTGGTCCCGAACCATCAATATTCTATATTCCTTCGGAGGAAGCTGTTATTACACCAATTACGAATGAAAAAGAGACGTTTGCTTATGCTGAAGCGTTGGTGCGTTAACAGCAACCCCAAGAAAAGCAAGAGAATTTTTCTAGCCCAAGATATTGAATCCATTTGGTTCCTAAGCGATTGCGTAATGAACGTGCTCTCTGGTGTTGTCCCAATCAACAAGAAAGAACTACAACAATTTGAACCTCAACTACGACAACTTTCTGAAAAATATTTTAGTGCTCTAGAAAGAAGTAAATTATTCCAGACAACGAGAGAGCATTCTCTGATTCAACTAATTGCCAGACCTTGTCTAGAATATCTACAGAAAAATGCCAATTGAGGAATTTGTGCTCATTCCTCGCAACATGTTTACAACTGAACAACCCCAAGTTTCGCAAATATTAAACAATCCATTAACAAAAAACAAGTCGAAACAACTATCGCTTCTACAGAGAGTTTCAAAACAAGAGCCACCAGAAGCGGTCATACAGCAAAACACAGAGCAACAGACAGATGACGTCATTGTTTCGGATGAAGAAGAAAAGCAACAAAGTATCCCAGACAACACTAAACGGAAAGAGTTTGATGAAATCAGTCAGAGTGTGATCGATGATATAGACTTTCTCGATAAAGACAAATTTGGAAAAGCAAAAATAATTTTGAAGAAAATCAACGGATCACGCATTATTTCACTGGACTTTGAAGGTAAAATCCTGATTAATGGAAGGAACACCGACATTCCAGCATCAACTTTCCTCTGCGCATTACAACAAACATCATCAAAACTTTTGCCTGACGATTATCAAGTATTGAATTATTTTGAACCTTGCGCCACATCACACTTGTAATACTTACGCAAAGAAGTTCATAAAAATTCCGAAAGAGAAAAAACTACGTCAATTTCCAGATGGAGAAGCCAGTGAACAGAAACCTGCTATCGAGAGAGCAGAAAAAACAGAGACTGCTAGCTTTGATGAGGAAGGCTTCGCAGACGCGGAAGAAGAAATTAAAACGCCAACAGGCTGGAAAACTCCATTCAGCGGAAATCAAAAAACTAAATAAAGTTTACACGAAAGGAAAAGCAGCTTTTGGAAGTGTTGCTAACATAAAAGAGGAAAGCGGATTTTCCCACAAAAAAATTGAAAAATTCCTTCAATCGAAGAACTCATACACTAAAAATCGTCAATTCCGGAAAAGTTTTCCACGATTGAAGGTAGTTGCTTACAGAATAAACGAAATCTGGTCCATGGATGTAGCCTATATGGACAAAATAGCCAAGCACAACAATGGGGTCAAATACCTATTGATTGCAGTTGACGTTTTATCACGCTATTTACGTGTTCAACCTCTCAGAACAATGTATTCAAAGGATTGCTATGAAGCCTTCAAACAAATGATAAAGACGAAACAACCAGAGAAAGTGTGGACAGACAAAGGCATCGAATTCAAGGGCGAGTTCAAAACATTCTGTGAAAACAAAAAGATTCATTTGTATACAACCGAAAACGAAACCAAATCTGCGTTTGTGGAAAGAAAAATTCGATCACTTAAAAACATTATATACAGATACTTGGAAGAAAAATGGACTTGGAACTATATAAAGGAGCTTCCCAATTTCGTAAATATCATTAACAGTCGTGTTAACCGCGTTACAAAGTTGGCCCCAAATAAAGTATTCAAAAAATATGAACCATTTTTAATTTCAATTGCTTTGGACAACAATAAATATAAACCACGATTCGAAGAGGGGGACCTGGTACGAATAGCAAAACCAGACGATACCATCAGAAAAGGTTATACTCAGAATTATACAGACGAAGTTTTCACAGTACTACGATTGGCTACAACAAGTCCACCTACCTACAATCTGATTGACGCAAACAACGTTAAAATTCTAGGCAAGTTTTACGAACCCGAATTAGTACAAGTTGATGTGGTAAACAGTGAAGAGGAGCAATGATTTCCAACAGCAATGAGTTTACAATTGACTTGTTATCAAATGCATCAATGGACGTTTTTAATGGAAATACTATGGCATCATTTCGGAACCAATTATCACAACCGATACACTTACAGGGAGAATGGCAAGTAGCATTGACATCTCTATCTTTTCCATCAAACATCATCAACGTAAACTCTGGAGACATAGTTGTTTACAAGAATTCAATGACCAATCCAAATGAATCGATTAATCGATCAGGACAACTCAGAAAAATTCGGACTGGTATTTACAACAGCTGGGAAGATCTAGTTTCGGAGATTGTTCGCATTGCAAAACTAAAACAGTTCTATCGAAAGTTTGACATGATAACGCAAAAGCTCGTGTTAACATTTGGGGAAAATGAAGGATTGTCGTTTCAAGACGATGAAATTCCCAGCATTCTTGGTTTCAAGGGGACCCCGGACCCTGCACACAGTGGTTTTGTTCACATTGGTTACGAGACAAACTTCGAAAATGGGGCTCCGAACACTCCTAACAGACATTTTGGTATTTTCCCTGTTGATATAACATGTGGGTCGCAGCTTATTTTTGTGTACCTTGATATTATTGAGTATCAACATGTGGGTGACTCACGTGCACCCATTCTCAAAATCATTGAATCGGAGAGACGTCTGAGAAACGGTAGCCTCAACACAGTAGCACCTTTTCACCATAAAACCTGTACAAACTTGGACTACAAGCGTTTACTTTCAAACAATATCCAGAGCATCAAAGTTGAGCTGAGAAGTGAAACTGGGAAATTGATCCCTTTCACTGGAATTGGTAAAGTTGTTATAAGTCTCAAATTCCAGAGAACACGCTAACTGATGGAAGCCTATTATAATAATCAAGCATCCAATTCAATGCCCCATTTTTCAGGACATTATTGACAGAGGAAGTGGATTCGGCGCATTAGCTGCTGGCATTGGTCGTGTTGCATTATCCCTAGCCCGACGACTTATTTGGCCAGCAGCAAAAACAATTGGAAAAGAACTGCTAGTGCAAGGTGCACCAGAGTTATTAGAGTTTGCAACAAAAAAGAAATCAGCGAAGCAAGCTCTGAAAAGTACAGTTGCAAAAACAGCGAGAAAACAAATCGGAGGAGCACTTCAACGAGGACGAAAAGCAATCTATCGAAGGAGGTTGAAGAACAAAGCATACAAAAAGCAGTCTCCATCAAAGAAAAAGATCATTTCGCGAAAAACGAAGCCACAAAGAAGTCGATCAGATTTCTTCTCAAAAGTAAAAAAGTGCGTACTAACATTGTTATTCCCACAGAGGCAACACATAGCTCATTGGACTTGTTCGAGAAACCTCCCCTTCTTGTAACATTTGATCAATCCTTCGAGCAAAAAACAGGACCTTTTTACTCGCCCACTGGATCTTCGTTAGAGTTTGAAATAGTCGGTAACAGAAATAACTTCATCGACCTACAGAAAATTTATCTGGAAATCAAATTTCGAGTTGTTCGAAATAATGGAAACGATTTACGCTTCACCACGGGAGATGGCAACAACAGTGACACGCCACATCTGGTCAATAACGCCTTACATTCGCTTTTCGCCGATTGCACAGTGTCAGCAAACGGCATCAAAATTTCTTCTGCGAATGGTCACTACGCACACAAAAGTTTCATTGAAACAGAATTTTCTCATGGATCGGACGCAAAAAAAACTTGGTTGAAATGTCAGGGATATGAATATGAAGCAGACCCAACAGGCGTCCCAGCAACTACAATCACAGCTCGACAAGAAACTGTGAGAAGATCAGCTCAACTCACAATGTACGGAAAAATTGCTACCGATTTCTTTTCATGCGAGAAGCATCTAACGAGTGGAGTAACGCTGCGAATTTCTTTCAGACGATCACAGGATGACTTTACGATTGTGAGCGAAGATGGAGCTAAACACTATAAAATCAAAATCGATGAAGCAAATTTGTTCGTGCGAAAAGTGACAGTCTCAGATAACGTTCTGGGTGCAATCGAGAAAACACTACTCAAGACACCTGCAATGTACCGCTATAATGAAGTGATTTCAAAAGCTTTCCTAGCAACAGCTGGGCAACAGAGCTGGAAGCAAGAGGACATTTTCACGAAAAAACCCATTCGTAGACTGATAGTTGCAATGTGTCGCGGCGATGCGTTCATCGGTACCAATACGCTCAATCCGTTTTCATACAGGAAGTTTGACTTGAATGAGATAATAATTTACCGTAATGGTTTCGCCACAGCTGGTACACCAATGTCAACAACCGATAATAAACGACTATACAACAATTCAATGGCTGCACTAGCTTATGTAGAACATGGTCACGGAATATCTCTATCCGACTTCCCCCATCACTATATTATGGTGTTTGATCTCACCAGTACTCAAGAAACCACTCATGATTTTATTCATCCCGAGTTAACAAACTCTTCATTATCTGTGGAACTCAAGTTCGGTGCAGCGCTGCCGCGCAATATTGAAATTTTACTTCTCGGGGAGAAATGTTCAACAGTTTATATCGATTCTTCGAGAAACGTTTCCAAAAACGCTCTTCCTATAATCTAATGGATGAGGATAAAATATTCAAATTGACCCAACAAAGCGGGCACTTGATGTTCAAATTCAACGGTGTTTATGCAGCTGACAATTTCCCCTTGAACATGCCAACCAATTCATTTGCCATCGTAAATGCTTCGCCAGCATCTTCACCTGGATCTCATTGGTTTGTGCTGGGAAAGAGATATGGCTACCCAATAACTTACTTTGCCGACCCACTGGCATTACCCATTTATTCATATAAACACATAACAGACCGATTTCGACAAAGCACTACTGATAGCATAATAGTAGACCTTATGGAAGACCGACGTGACTCAAACAAACCCTTGCAAAGCGAAAACTCTCAAATGTGTGGACTTTACTGTGTTTATATAGCTCATTATTTTCTCAATGATGGTTTCCCATTCATTCCCGATATAAATGAAGTTCAGCTTATATCATTCATTAAACATATGAAGTGAATATTCTAGAATTTCCGTTTTACTTCAAGAATGTTTGATGACTCATTAGATCTTGAACCTTGGATTGGAAGAGGAAACATTTATAGCTTGTAAACAAATTCAAATTTTTGTCTAGACTTTGGAATGTTAGTTGGACAAATAACTAAGATTACCGCATCATGACATCAACTCGACTAGACATGAGTAAATAAACAACTTTTTCGCATCTGATTGGTTGAGCAAGCCTCACTAAATCTGGTCCCGGGGACGTGAAATTTATTCATTGCTTTCTGCATTTCCTCTTACAATCAGTTGATAAACATTTTTCTTATTATTGAACAAAAACACTCAGATCGTTTACTTCTAACATCAGATTCGCAACGGTTTTCATTGAAATGCCTCAAGTCAAGTGTGATATTTGTCAAAAACATTTGGCTGACAAAAGAAGCCTTCGACGTCATCGAAAGAGCATTCATAAAATCTATCCGCAAAGTAATTCTTTCGAATGCAACGACTCTGGTTTTTCTACAAAAAGTCTCTACGAACTAACTGGTCATATGACAGTTCAGCATGATGCTCCGAACCCCCGCTACTGCTTGTACTGTAACATATGCTTCCCATTCGACCCTGATTACCTGGATCACATGAATACAGTTCATGGTTTGCCAGCTTGGAACATTGACGTGGAAAATCTACCACATTCGGGAATTTTGCCGACAGAACGCGCTTTTGGCGACACTCTGAGAACCTTCGAGATTAATGTTGACGCACATGACTTCGACCTCTTCCATATTATGCAAGTCATGAGACAAGAAATTGAAAACATCGTTCATATGAGCGTTCAACAGCATCCGCAAAAAGTACAATTCAGTTCGACAATACAATTGACAAAACCAGCTAAAGATGATGATGAAGAACCGTCCAGCCAGCCAGATAAAATCTTAGTACATGTACAGTCCAAAATGGAGCGGGTTGATTTTGGGGGCCTTGCTGATAAAACTTTCCACGCAATGGTAGAGCAGATGCTTCTATCTTTGAATAACTTTGCTTCGCACGGTAGCGGTTGGACGTTAGATCAGATTGTCAACATAGAAGTCCGACTAGCAAAATCTAAGCCAATAACCGCATCTTCATATTTGGCACTTCCCGCTAAGCTAGCAAACACCATGGCCTTGCTAAACATACGAAACAGGGAAGATGAAAACTGCTTCCTCTACTGCTTCACAGCTGCATACCATTTCAAATATGGTCCCCGACTTGTCCCTGCCGGTGCATCTCCACGCAGAATAACCAGTCTGGCAACATATGGACCAACTAACCCAATCGCAAAACAAGCAAATGGAGTGTTCAGCATGCCAATGGGCTTTCATCAGATGACAAAATGTTCGCGTCAACGTGTTTCGGTAAGAAAAACTTGAAATTGCTAACCCAATAGAAGTAAAAGCTGATAAAAATCATGAGAGAAAAACAAACTGTTTGAACAAAAAAGCTTTAACACAAACAAGACTCATTAGATCAAAACTGTTTCAGCTATGCTGATAGTGGATTAACACCATTCCGGGTATCGAAAAAACTCAACTGCGACTTCAACTAGGATTTGCTTCTACTAAGTGACGGTCAAATGCATCATTACGTTTTGATACGCAATTTGCGGAGTCTGGTGCACAGAGTGCGAGATCGGGTATTGAGGACTGATAACCATCTATGTCGAAATTGCTTCCACGTTTGCTCCTCTAAAGAGCGGTATGACAAACACATTGGTTTCTGTCAACAAAACAGGCCAGCAGTTTTCAGAATACCTCAGGAATGTACCTTCAAATATAAGAAAATCCAATCAAGGTGGTTCGCGCCAATAGTTGGGCTTTTCGATTTGGAATCGATCATTGAATCAGTCTCTGGGTGTGGTAACAATCCGAAACAAGCAGAAACAAGGATAATAGAAATTCACAAGCCTTGCAGCTACGCATTGTTATTTGTTGCTCAAGATGAGGTAGAGCCCTTTCATTTCGAATGTGTGAGCGGTCTAAATGTAATGTCACAGTTCGTGGCATCTCTTGAACAATTAGCTAGGAAAATATACAGCGTGAAGCAACGAAACAGATACTTCTCTGCTGAAGCCCCCATTGCCCGAGAAGATGTGACAGAGTGTTGGATATTTGAGGAAACGCTGGAAAACACTGTAGAAAATCCCACAGTGCTCGACCACTGTCATTTCACCGGTCAGTTTCTCGGATGGGCACACAACAATTGCAACATCAATCGGAAATTTCTCAATTACACGCCTCTGTTTGCTCACAATCTTTCCAACTATGATCTTCATCATGTCATTCTTGCTCTTCAAGGAAGCAACATGCGGAACACTATTTCAATCATTGCAAGCACTGATGAGAAATTCATAGCCTTGGAAATTGGAGTCCTGATTAAAATGCGTCCTAATAAGGATGGAGTTGACAAACCAGTGTATGAGCATATAAGACTGCTCGACTCCTTCCGATTTATGCCCTCATCGTTAGACGCTCTCGCCAAAAATCTTCCAGCAAACGAGTTCATCCATCTCGAAAACTACTTCAGCGACTGGCCAAAATCTTCTGTAGACATGTTAAAGCAGAAAGGGCACTTCCCTTACAACTACATCGAAAGTTTTTCAAAGCTAGGAGAGGCTCGATTACCACCAAGAGAAAAGTGGACAAACAGTCTGCAACAGTACGACGTGATCGTAACAGAGGATGAATACAAGCACGCGCTAACCGTTTTTGAAACCTTCAAATGTAAAACAATTGGCGAGTATTATAACCTGTACCTGAAAACGGACGTCTTTCTCTTGGCTTCAGTCGTACTATGCTTCCGCAAGGTATGCAACCAGACTTACGGACTTGACTGTTGTCAGTATTATAAAGCCTCAAATCTATCAGTTGATGCTATGCTGAAAATAAGCAAAGCACCCCTTGAGCTTCTAACAGAGAGAGAGCAATTGGATATGGTTGAGGGGCTCATTCGGGGTGGAGTTAGCTCCATTTATAATAAGAGACTAGCAGTTGCCAACAACAAATATCTTCCGAACTTTGATCCGAAGCAGCCTTCAACATTCATAGTTATGATTGACGCAAACAACCTGTATGGGGGAATAATGGAAAAATTTCCTTTGCCTCTCAACAACTTTGAATTCACAGACCAAAAATGGCAGCCTGAAATTGAGCCCCAATTTATCCAGAAAGTGCTTGACACTTCAGATGAAAGCAACGTTGGGTACATAGTAGAAGTCGACTTGTCTTATCCAGATGAGCTTCATGATCTACACTCAGATTTCCCCTAGCGCCAATGAAACAAAAAGTTGAATCATGCTGGCTAGGCGATTATCAAGAAGAACTCCTATGTGATTTGAAAATGAACGCGCCTCCCTCAACCAATAAACTGATTCAGACGCTATTTCCAAAAAAAAATTACATATTACATTATCAAACGCTGAAGCTATATGTACAGTTAGGAATGAAAGTAGAAAAGCTACATCGAGCGCTAGCTTTTAATCAGTCGAAGTGGTTGGCTCCTTATGTGAAACTCAACACACAGAAACGGAAGGAAGCAAAAAACAAATTCGAAGAGAATTTTTACAAACTAATGGTGAACAGCGCGTTCGGTAAAACTTGTGAAGGGAAAAGAAACCGCATTAAATTGAAACTGGTCCGCAGTGAGGAAGAAACTTTCAAGTGGACTAGCGTTCCAGAGCTCAAGTCGTTCAAAATCATTGGAGAAGATCTTGCAACTGTAAGCTTGAATCAAACATAAATTGTGTGGGACAAACCAACAATTGTTGGTTCATGCATTCTGGATCTAGCCAAGAAATTCATGTTCGACTTTCACTACAATACCATGAAAAAGCACTTCATTTGTAACTTGTTGTTTTCGGACACCGACTCCTTTGTCTATGAAATCAGGTCGAACGATTTCTATGCCGACTTGCAGAAAAAACCAGCTATCAAGGACCTCTTCGATTTCTCCAACCTTCCCGCGGAACATGAGCTATACGACGGCAGCAATGCACGAGAAACTTTAAAGTTTAAAGATGAAATGGGAGGCAAACTCATCTCGGAATTTGTGGGGCTCAAACCAAAACTTTACTCCATCAAACTCTCAGATGGTAAGTATGACCAGTAATAAATTGTTTTCGCATTGAAAATCAGGAAACAAGGTAAAAAGTGTTGAAAAACAAAACTCATTAAACAAAAAGCTAAAACAAAACTTTTTCAGGATTCTCGAAGCAATCAGCAAAGGGTGTCAGCAAAGGGTCCTAGAGATGCTAGGAGGAATATGACCCATGAGCTGTACAAGCAAGTGCTTACTGGTGGCGAGACGGTCCGACTTGTCAACACCAGAATTGCTTCTAGCAAACATCAGTTGATGACAGTTGTTTGCAACAAGAAATCGTTGTCCGGATATGATGACAAACGTTACATTATGCATGATAAAGTCACTACTCTACCATATGGCCATCATGCGTTGCGAGAGGAAATGTTTATGCGTAATATGATCTGTGATCCTGATTGGGGTTCGAGCGATGAAGAAGAGACCAATGTACACTTTGCAGAATCGACTATGGAGCAGAGTCCACCAGTGACTCCGCACACACAGCTACAGGAATCTTGGTCACCTCCTGATCCAGGTCAGGTTTCAACCAGCGTGCGTACAGCGACGATGAGATTGAAGCGGACATTGCAGATTTTGCAAATCTGACTGAGCAAGTGATTGAGGACGAAATTGAAAGATGTTCCTTTATAGACGATCAGGCTGGTCGCCTAGTCTTCTAGATCTAAGACCCGTATCCCCCATTCATGTTTCTACTAGCTCTTCAACACAAGAGCAACCCTTCAACCATCCCGGACCCTCAAAAAGGACGAAAAAGTGCGCAAAACGAACGCTGGAGCTGATATCAGACAAAGAATCTATCAGTGTAGATAAAATAAAGAAATGGAGAGTAGTACAAATTGACACTGATAGTGACGACAATTAATTTCTGTGAAACAACTCTGCTTTAGTTTTCGTGACTTGTGTTTTGTTTTCCCCGTTTGATGGAAATAAAAAATCTTTCCAACTCGAGTTATAGAAAAATTGTACTGCATAAGTCTTTTAAAAGGTCCCGCATAGGCAGTTGATTATTTAATATCTGAGTCATTTTTGTCCTCAGTACCTTCAATCCATTGTATAAGTCTTTTAAAAGCTCCCATATAAGCAGTTGATCAATTTATATCTAAGTCATTTTTATCCTCAGTACCTTCAATCCATAGTATAAGTCTTTTAAAAGCTCCCCCATAAGCAGTTGATCAATTTACATCTAAGTCATTTTCATCCTCAGTACCTTCAATACATAGTATAAGTTTTTTAAAAGCTCCCATACTAGTAGCTGATCAATTAATAACTAAGTCTTTTTTAACCTCAGTGCCTTCAATCCATAGTATAAGTCTTTTAAAAGCTCCCATACTAGTAGCTGATCAATTTATATCTAAGTCATTTTTATCCTCAGTACCTTCAATCCATAGTATAAGTCTTTTAAAAGCTCCCCCATAAGCAGTTGATCAATTTATATCTAAGTCATTTTCATCCTCAGTACCTTCAATACATAGTATAAGTTTTTTAAAAGCTCCCATACTAGTAGCTGATCAATTAATAACAAAGTCTTTTTTAACCTCAGTGCCTTCAATCCATAGTATAAGTCTTTTAAAAGCTCCCATACTAGTAGCTGATCAATTTATATCTAAGTCATTTTTATCCTCAGTACCTTCAATCCATAGTATAGGTCTTTTAAAAGCTCCCCCATAAGCAGTTGATCAATTTATATCAAAGTCATTTTCATCCTCAGTACCTTCAATCCATAGTATAAGTCTTTTAAAAGCTCCCATATAAGCAGCTGATCAATTTATATCTAAGTAATTTTTATCCTCAGTACCTTCAATCCATAGTATAAGTCTTTTAAAAGCTCCCATACTAGTAGCTGATCAATTAATAACTAAGTCTTTTTTAACCTCAGTGTCTTCAATCCATAGTATAAGTCTTTTAAAAGCTCCCATACTAGTAGCTGATCAATTAATAACTAAGTCTTTTTTAACCTCAGTGCCTTCAATCCATAGTATAAGTCTTTTAAAAGCTCCCATAATAGTAGCTGATCAATTTATATCTAAGTCATTTTTATCCTCAGTACCTTCAATCCATAGTATAAGTCTTTTAAAAGCTCCCCCATAAGCGGTTGATCAATTAATAACTAAGTCATTTTTGTTCTCAGTACCTTCAATCCATTGTATAAGTCTTTTAAAAGCTCCCCCATAAGCAGTTGATCAATTTATATCTAAGTCATTTTCATCCTCAGTACCTTCAATCCATAGTATAAGTCTTTTAAAAGCTCCCATATAAGCAGCTGATCAATTAATAACTAAGTCATTTTTATCCTCAGTGCCTTCAATCCATAGTATAAGTATTTTAAAAGCTCCCATACTAGTAGCTGATCAATTTATATCTAAGTCATTTTTATCCTCAGTACCTTCAATCAATAGTATAAGTCTTTTAAAAGCTCCCATATAAGCAGTTGATCAATTTATATCTAAGTCATTTTCATCCTCAGTACCTTCAATACATAGTATAAGTTTTTTAAAAGCTCCCATACTATTAGCTGATCAATTAATAACTAAGTCTTTTTTAACCTCAGTGCCTTCAATCCATAGTATAAGTCTTTTAAAAGCTCCCATACTAGTAGCTGATCAATTTATATCTAAGTCATTTTTATCCTCAGTACCTTCAATCCATAGTATAAGTCTTTTAAAAGCTCCCCCATAAGCGGTTGATCAATTAATAACTAAGTCATTTTTGTTCTCAGTACCTTCAATCCATTGTATAAGTCTTTTAAAAGCTCCCCCATAAGCAGTTGATCAATTTATATCTAAGTCATTTTCATCCTCAGTACCTTCAATCCATAGTATAAGTCTTTTAAAAGCTCCCATATAAGCAGCTGATCAATTAATAACTAAGTCATTTTTATCCTCAGTGCCTTCAATCCATAGTATAAGTCTTTTAAAAGCTCCCATACTAGTAGCTGATCAATTTATATCTAAGTCATTTTTATCCTCAGTACCTTCAATCTATAGTATAAGTCTTTTAAAAGCTCCCATATAAGCAGTTGATCAATTTATATCTAAGTCATTTTCATCCTCAGTACCTTCAATCCATAGTTTAAGTCTTTTAAAAGCTCCCATAAAAGCAGCTGATCAATTTATATCTAAGTCATTTTTATCCTCAGTACCTTCAATCCATAGTATAAGTCTTTTAAAAGCTCCCATACTAGTAGCTGATCAATTAATAACTAAGTCTTTTTTAACCTCAGTGCCTTCAATCCATAGTATAAGTCTTTTAAAAGCTCCCATACTAGTAGCTGATCAATTTATATCTAAGTCATTTTTATCCTCAGTACCTTCAATCTATAGTATAAGTCTTTTAAAAGCTCCCATATAAGCAGTTGATCAATTTATATCTAAGTCATTTTTATCCCCAGTACCTTCAATCCATAGTATAAGTCTTTTAAAAGCTCCCACACTAGTAGCTGATCAATTTATATCTAAGTCATTTTTATCCTCAGTACCTTCAATCCATAGTATAAGTCTTTTAAAAGCTCCCCCATAAGCGGTTGATCAATTAATAACTAAGTCATTTTTATCCTCAGTACCTTCAATATATAGTATAAGTCTTTTAAAAGCTCCCATATAAGCAGTTGATCAATTTATATCTAAGTCATTTTTATCCCCAGTACCTTCAATCCATAGTATAAGTCTTTTAAAAGCTCCCACACTAGTAGCTGATCAATTTATATCTAAGTCATTTTTATCCTCAGTACCTTCAATCCATAGTATAAGTCTTTTAAAAGCTCCCCCATAAGCGGTTGATCAATTAATAACTAAGTCATTTTTGTCCTCAGTAACTTCAATCCATTGTATAAGTCTTTTAAAAGCTCCCCCATAAGCAGTTGATCAATATATATCCAAGTCATTTTCATCCTCAGTACCTTCAATCCATAGTATAAGTCTTTTAAAAGCTCCCATATAAGCAGCTGATCAATTAATAACTAAGCCATTTTTATCCTCAGTGCCTTCAATCCATAGTATAAGTCTTTTAAAAGCTCCCATACTAGTAGCTGATCAATTAATAACTAAGTCTTTTTTAACCTCAGTGCCTTCAATCCATAGTATAAGTCTTTTAAAAGCTCCCATATAAGCAGCTGATCAATTTATGTCTAAGTCATTTTTATCCTCAGTACCTTCAATCCATTGTATAAGTCTTTTAAAAGCTCCCATATAAGCAGCTGATCAATTTATATCTAAGTCATTTTTATCCTCAGTACCTTCAATCCATAGTATAAGTCTTTTAAAAGCTCCCATATAAGCAGCTGATCAATTTGTATCTAAGTCATTTTTATCCTCAGTACCTTCAATCCATAGTATAAGTCTTTTAAAAGCTCCCATACTAGTAGCTGATCAATTAATAACTAAGTCTTTTTTAACCTCAGTGCCATCAATCCATAGTATAAGTCCTTTAAATGCTCCCATGTAAGCAGCTGATCAATTTATATCTAAGTCATTTTTGTCCTCAGTGCCTTCAATCCATTGTATAAGTCTTTTCAAAGCTCCCATATAAGCAGTTGATCAATTTATATCTAAGTCATTTTTATCTTCAGTACCTTCAATCCATAGTATAAGTCTTTTAAAAGCTCCCCCATAAGCAGTTGATCAATTAATAACTAAGTCATTTTCATCCTCAGTACCTTCAATCCATTGTATAAGTCTTTTAAAAGCTCCCATATAAGCAGTTGATCAATTTATATCTAAGTCGTTTTTATCCTCAGTGCCTTCAATCTATAATATAAGCGTTTAAAAAGCTTCCGCGCTATCAGATGAAAATGAAAAAAGTAGCTGATGTATCTATTACCAAACAAAAATTCCTCTTTGTCTCGAAAAAATTAGGAACATGTTCATAGTTACCTCCGTAGATCATCTGTGTCGATTGTAGCAATCTGTCATAATCTACCCTACAACTGATCTAAGTGTCTAAGTGAACTCAGTGAGTGTTTGTGAATGGTGGTGCGTGTTAAAAGTTTGTGAACTGGTGCCGTCTAATTTTCGCAATGGGGTTTCTCTAAACCAGCAAGGTCCGCTTCGCAATCATTGGGGTTGCCAAAGTTAAGAAGGCAAGGAGTTTACTGACGTCAAGCGAGTACAGTTCCTGCTACTCTTCAGACTGTTTATCTCAAGACTTTGTACTCCAGACAAGATATTAAAATTAATTCCCAATATATAGAATTTATCAACAAACAAAAATATAAAGGGGAGCAACATCAGAAATTGGTGATTAACTAAAATGTCATGAGACAAAGAGGAGAGTTTTGAAATAAAAAACCCAAAAACTGGTCAAAAAGTAAAAATTAAAAGGACTAACAGAATTATTCCTTTTCTGTAGTCGGTTTCCAACTGGCTCTCCTCGTTGCTCTCCACCTTGCTCTCCGCTTTGCACTCCCTTTTGCTCTCCACACTACTTTGTTCAGCCTGAAAAATGTCACCAATACCCTTAATATGTACAAGTTAAAACTCGCTTAGGTAACCAGCAGGTAGCTTAGGATCCAATACACAAGTTATTTTTCACCAATACCCCTGATATGTACAAGTTAAAACTCGCTTAGGTATCCACTAGGTAGCTAAGGATCCAATACACAAGTTATTTTTCACCAATACCCCTGATATGTACAAGTTAAAACTCGCTTAGGTATCCACTAGGTAGCTAAGGATCCAATACACAAGTTATTTTTCACCAATACTCTTGATATGTACAAGTTAAAACTCGCTGGGGTAACCAGTAGATAGCTTAGGATCCAATACACAAGTTATTTTTCACTAATACTCTTGATATGTACAAGTTAAAACTCGCTTAGGTATCCACTAGGTAGCTAAGGATCCAACACACAAGTTATTTTTCACCAATACCCCTGATATGTACAAGTTAAAACTCGCTTAGGTATCCACTAGGTAGCTAAGGTACCAATACACAAGTTTTTTTGCTATTTCTCCTTACTGGTAGAAGTTAAAATTGATTAGGTATGCAGCAGCCGGCTTAGGAACCGATACGCAAAATATTTTTGCTAATATTCTTTTTTGGTAGAAGTTAAAATTGATTAGGTATGCAGCAGCCGGCTTAGGAACCGATACGCAAAATATTTTTGCTAATATTCTTTATTGGTAGAAGTTAAAGGTGATTAGGTACGCAGCAGCCGGCTTAGGAACCGATACGCAAAATATTTTTGCTAATATTCTTTATTGGTAGAAGTTAAAGGTGATTAGGTATACAGCAACCGGCTTAGGAACCAATACACAAGTTATTTTTGCTATTACTCCTTATTGGTAGAAGTTAAAACTGATTAGGTATACAGCAACCGGCTTAGGAACCAATACACAAGTTAATTTTGCTATTACTCGTTAATGGTAGAAGTTAAAACCGACTAAATACTCCGCAGGTAGCTGAGGTATCAATGCACAAGTTATTTTCGTTCTTACTCCTTATTGGTAGAAGTTAAAATTGATTAGGTATGCGGCAGCCGGCTTAGGAACCGATACGCAAAATATTACTGCTATCACTCTTTATTAGTAGAAGTTAAAACCGACTCGAAACTCCGCAGGTAGCTTAGGTATTCGAAGAGGTAAAACTCTACTTGTGATCTAAACACTGGTATTACTATTTTAAAATCTTGAAAGTAAAGAGTTAAAACAGAGACAACGCAAACAGTTGAATTAGCAATGACAACAGAGAGTCATTTATCAAATACATTTACTGTCTTTTTGTGTCTTTAGGGCTACACGAGCCCTTAAGGCGGCCTTTCGTTGAAAAGTTTCTATATTCTCTTTATCAACCATTTTTTCCGGAGTTTGCGGAATTCTGAAGAAACGCGCTTCGTAAAATTTTTTCGCTTTCTCCATACGTCGAACGCTTCGTTTTTCCATAGCTTTGGCTTGGCTTAGTTTCAACGCCGCTGACTGATAATACACTCTTGCTTGATGATGCATTTTCTTGAAAAACTTACAGTTGCTGCATTGAGATTCGTTTCCAGCCGGTTGGGGTACTGACCTTATCCTCAGGTTTTCTGGAAAACTTTGATCAATGTCTAGGTTTTCTGGAAAACTTGATCAATGTCTCGAATCGTCTTATCTTCAGAGGCACAACTGTGAGCAGTGTCAGAATTAGGGCAATTGGATGAAGGCAACTGTTCCTCAATCAAACAGTCAGAGCTCTCTGACGGATTGTTTTGCTAAAACCCGAAATCAAGATTTGGAAATTTGCCCTCATTAATCTTGAACATCATCAACTCCGTTACCAACTTCAGAAAACTTAAAAGAAAAAATTACCTTCCACAAATTCTTGAAGCGAATTTTTGGTGGCGGTAAGATTTCTATGTCGCTATCGTCGTTTCCCGTCTTTGAGCTTGACCCTCGATCCCTTTCTCTGTCTCTGTTAGTCGTCCAGGTGCAGATTTGTAGAACACGACTCCCCTCTGCATTGTCTGACTCCTCAGGATACCCGCCACTGCTAGAACTCGACAGCTCATCGCTTGATTCCAGTTGAACAATTTGAACGTCAATTTCTGTGTCCATTTCCTCAGTTTTCAAACTTTGAGAATGTGATGAATGGGTTGTTGAATTCAAATTGGCGAACTTTTATCATAGAAAACTCCGTTGAAAATTTAAAAACCAAAAATTCTAGCAGATTTTGGAGCCGTGATTTGTTTACTTTATTCGTGTGAAAAATTAAAAGAAGCTTTTTTCTGAAAGTTTGCCAATTTAATATCTTGTTTATATTGATGCACGAACAGTTGAGAAAGTGGAGAATGCTTGTAGTGACTGGTTTATAATCAAGATTTTAAAAGAATAGATGATGAATAATATTAAAAAGAACCTAGATTCGTTAGGTGTAATTATTCATAGGCTCTAACTGTAGTAGCCGTCTGAAGGAGCCGAATACCAGAAGTCCTCGTCTGAAAACCTGGAAAACGGGTTAGTTGGTTGTCTGAAAACACCGAATTAACCAATACAATAAGAACTATTCAATACAAGCACGGTATTAAATTGCAAATTTTGATTTTAGACATCAACACGCTAAATATAAACCTAGAAGGCATTCGTTTTAATTACAATCCAATTTCTACATATGAACAAAACAATTACACACTAAACGAGACTATTATACCTCACTGTCTGCGGTTATA
Organism: Convolutriloba macropyga; assembly: GCF_964194025.1. Taxonomy (NCBI): domain Eukaryota; kingdom Metazoa; phylum Xenacoelomorpha; order Acoela; family Convolutidae; genus Convolutriloba; species Convolutriloba macropyga. The sequence continues at coordinate 70,796,423 of NC_134469.1, read as the reverse complement.
AACTGACTAATGCGTCATCTACTTAATAACTCTATAGACAGACAATATAATCTGAACTAATTCCGCGTTGGAAATAAACACTCATCCACCAAGCCGAAAAGTTACAGGTCGAAAAATTCAAACCATTCTAAATTTGGAAATTTGGATAAGTCTTTGCATTTGGGATGAAACAAAAAAATGTTCGGGTAAATATACTTTAGGCTAAGAAAGTCAAAATGTCCCCCCCCCCCTGTATTAGGTGCATGACTCTAGCATGTACTACTCGTTACTCATGAATACTTTCAACGATTGGACCTCAGTCTTGTGTAACTTGAACCAATGACCTCCTGAGTGCTTCTCGCTTTATCTACCACACTGCACTGTACTACCACACCTTTGTTTTATTAAGAAATACATTACGTTGTGCTGCTTGCGTTGATTTTTGATTAAAAATCATCCATTTGCTGTACCGGCGAAAACCTCTATTCCAACTAATTGCGTCACACGTTTTCTCCTCTTTCCAAATCGCTTTTAGGCATAATGTGGCGTAAAAAAGGCACAACCTAATCATAGACTAAGTAAAGATATAAAACTAACGCTGGTTATACAAGATTATCGTTCAAAAACTTATAATTATGTGAGATCTAACGTTGAAATCAACCGTTGAAGTCAAACAAAATTTGTTTTCCGCTTTTAATTAACGTTACAAAGTATTATAAGCAAAAAATATTCTGTCGATAGAGGATGCTATAAAATCTCTCTTAAAAACGCGAAAAAGTTTTTCTATTTTTCTGCAACAACCAATTGCATACGTATCAAAAGAGTAAAAAACGGAGAAGCAATAAGCTGTTTGTGTTCAACAAAAAATGTCTACAACTAGGATTTTAACTGGATTACATTCCAAATCGGCACTGACAAGTTTAAGTTAGGAAATATTCGCCAGAATGAAGAACAAAACACGAATCACGTTCTGCAAAAATTGCATGCATTCAGTTTTATTTTGAAGAGAAATAGGTAAAATGACGTTCTTTGCTCAACTATAACTTTTATATGCCCGTAGCAAAACTTTAGTTTGGACAAAGTAGCCTTGTTTCACTCCTGTAAGCTTTTGAGTAAAACTTTTCAAGAACTATGTGAAAAAACTCAATTTTACGTTAGAATCACAAATGGATACATAAACACATTGGCTTTGTGAAATTTAACAGGTCACGATATTTAGTTCTGAGCAAAAGAGTTTTAATGTACCAAACATACCTATAAAAAAATGTCAGAAACCTTTTCTGAAAAATTTACCTTTGTTGCCGAATGAGTTGTTGTTGAGGTTTTAAGCTCTATTTTTTTAATTGACGAATTAGATTTGCATATAAAATCAACTAAACGACCTTTAATTTTTCTGCATAATCAAGAAAAATCAATGAAAAATTGTTGGCGTCTCTATACTTTAGCCTGACATCAAACAAGAAATTGAATTCAAGCTGGCAGAATTTCTTTTTTTTAAAATTGCAATTGGTTACACTTAAAGAAGAACAACCTAAAGAACAAAACAAAAATTAAAAGATGGAGTGATATTGGCTACTTTGTTTTCGTAGTGGAAATGTTTGAACTAAATAAGTAACCAGCATTTTTTAATGCAGGGTCATGCTTGGAAATGTTTGGACAGGAGACGAACGGGACGCAATTATTACTTTAAATTGAGGAGCCAATAGTTTTTAATCAATATTTTGGCATGTTTTTCAAAGTTATCTTTTTAAATTTTCTTATTTCTTGGAAAAATTTTCCCTGCAAATTTAAAACAGTGCATTTCATAACACAAACATAAACAAAGTATAAAGAAAGCATGAAAAATAAAAAATTATTTAATATTAAATTGTTAAGTCTAATTTAATCTTCGTTGAGCGTTAAATGTTGAAAAGTCTCTGAAAAGATTAATTCAGTTTTGAACTTTTGTTTGATTCTCTTTTTGTAAATCCGCAAATCTATTGATCAGCCAAAAATGTCTAAACAAAATAATAATTAACTAACTTAACAAACCAGGGTAGCATAATGTTCCTGGTGGTCCGATAAATTTATAGCATCCAACAACAACACTATTCTGAAATGTATTTTGTCCTGGATGATATCAAACTGAAACTGCATAACATAAACAGTTACTTTCAAAAATTAATTCGAACAATTTGTCGAATAGATTAAAACTATTGTGTACTCCTTCATGGAATTTCGTTGATGAGTACTCAATTTTTTTTATTTCGCAATCAAAAATTTTGGTGCATTCGTACGTGCCCTCATAAACATGGGCAAATTTTAGGTAAACTTTAAAAAAACCGAATTTTTGTGTAACCAAGAAAATTCAAAAATTCTTTTGAAATTTTTTGCTTTCTGAAATTTTGAATTGTTCTTTTCATTTTGATTTTTTGGTCAAAAATTATCAAAGTATGCTTTAATTTTTTGTGACAGTTGCCTCAATTTTCATTATGAAGCCATGACGCCGTAAAGTTCACGATGACTCCTCATCAATTCATTCTTTTTGACCTAATATTTCTATCATTTCACTTGACAAGATGAGTGTTTGTTTACAGCTTGTTTGCCTAGCAAAATATATCGATTTGCTTAAATTGAACGCAAAAATGACCAGGCTTTTTAGGAGATTCTAATCTCCCTTTAACTTTTCACAGTTTGACTGCTTAGTTGAGGGACATGGGAGAATGCTGCGAGAAAACTTTTCTGTCTAAACAACGTGATTTCATTTTGTCGAAAGCAAATTATCTATTCGAAAAATGTTCTTTTTTTGTAATTTTCAGAAAGATTATGTGCGTATGAACGCTAACTGATTTCTATAAAACGGTTTTTAGATGGGCTTTCGTAAACATTATGATAGAATCAAAGTGTTGTTTTGAGCGTTTCTCAGATCTATAATAAATTTAAAAATTGAAGCACTGTCATGTAAGCATAAAGCAGGCGACACGGAAAAAACCCCACTATTTTAAACCCACATAAGTTTTTAAATTTTAAATGTGAATTTTGGTTGTTATATTTTGGTCGGTTGTAATAGTTTCATATCAAGTCCCACGGGCCGCTAAGGCATGGCCATGGCCCGCGACGCATGTCCAAATGATTAAATTGCTAATTTAATTGTCCTTATTTTACAAAAGATTAAAATCGGGGTGAAATGATAGAGGGGTTAAATGATAGAGGGGTTAAATGATAGAGGGTGAATAAATCGGGGTTAAATGATAGGGGGTTAAATAAATAGGGGCATAGCCAAGCACGCTAAATGCGCAGCTTGTTAATAGTCAAGTGGGGTTTTACTTCCGTGGGGTTTTATTTACATGGGAGTTTGTTTCCTATCTAAAAAGAAGTGCGGTTTTTCCGTGGGTTTTTCCGAAACCGGAGTTTCGCAGACAAACGGTTTGTTTGTTCATTTCCAGACGAAAATGGAGATCATGTGTGCATGGTGATGGACGGGTTCTTCGCTGAACTGGGTCAAATGCTGGACCACTTTGACCAGTTCCGCTATGACATCATCGAGCACTTCCCCTTTCTCAACTCCACGGTCGAATTCGTGGCTAACCAGGTCCGCAAAATAACTCTACTCTCTGAGAAGCTGCATGGAAATGAACGACGCGACGCTCTTCAACAGGTCACTGTAAATTACATTTTAAACGGATGTTTCTTAATAAATTTTGTTGCGCGGCAAAAAAATAATAGAAACAACAGAGAACATATCAAGGCTAAGATAGAGGCAGATTTGACGACGTTGTTGGAAAATAATGCGTTTTTCATGTTCATATGTATAAACTGACACCCACAAAATAAAAAAAACCATGCAATCGATATTAATCACAAAAAATGGCCAGTATTGTCCAATATTTTCGTTAGCTGAAAAATGCATGAATTGGCTCAGCGAAATTAGGCCAAATAACCAAAAAGCGTGAACTTTTTAGGCAACATTTTCTTGCAAAATTTTAACAAAACATTTGTAAATTACCTCATTTCTTGAAGCACGTGCGAAAATCTTACACGTTTTTCTTTCATATCTTGCGTTCTGCTCACAAGAATCTTATCACTGATATTTCAACTGAGTGCATTTTTGCTCTCTTGATGCTCTTCTCTCAGTTAGGTTTCCGAGGTACTGTTACACCTCTTTGCCAACCAGTTGAACCTGATTGGGGCAATATGTCGTGACCAATGTTGGAGAAGTGATGGTCATTGAGTTTTTCTGTGCCATAAGAGAGGTGCACGAGAGGTTTACAGTAAATGGAAAATAAAGAAATAACCTGTTAATAATGATCGTATTATGTTATCAAAAAAATTTTCAAAACTGAAATATTATAAAATATCTTAGATTTTTCAAGTTCTAAAATATTTGTGTGAACAGGAACAAAATTAAATGAACTTTGGAACAAAAATATTATACTGCTGGTCCGTACATTAGATACTTAAACGACGGGGTTAATCGCGGGACCACATGTATAACTTGAGAGTTCAACCCCTAGTTCTACTCTTGCTATATAGTTAAGTATTAAAGAAGGTTAAATGCAAATATGAATTAATAAGTTATGTTAAACAGCATCAAACATGAACCGAGCATGAAGGGATAGAATAGTTAAGGTTATTAAGACTGAGAAAGCACAAGTTAGCTCAGATTGAAATATTCTAAGTTAACTTGTAACTTAGATAGAATTTAAGAGATGTTAATTTATAACTTAGAGAAGTTAAGCTGAACTTACCTGATTTCCAAATTTGTGCTAAGTTAATATTTTATAACTTAGAGAGTTCTTAGTTAAGAACAAGTCACAAAATATTCTAAGTTAGAAAAATATCTCAAGTAAGCTGAGATTGAGCAAGGGAGCAATACGGGAGTATGATTTTAAATCAGAAGTTATCAGGGACCAAAAAGTGTTGGTAGTTGAGCGTGCAAGCTCCTCTTATACTTGCGGGCACGTGGTTCTCTAGTATCCTATTGGATAGAGATAACAGTGTCGACAGAGTTACCAAGGTTAAGTTGGTGTTCTCTGTGTGGCGTGACAATATCACGTCATAGTATTCTCAGTTTTAGTTAGTGATCTTAAAATAGTAGCTTATTCAAAACTACTTAGTAATTTGTTCACACGTTAAAATGGACTTTGTCCAAATCAAGTTTGTGCTTCACGCACTATAACGTAAATTCTCAAAATAGCACTAAGATTATCAAATAGTGTTACTGAGTGTAGCACACTTCAGTACATCCCATCCCGGTCCATAGGTATTAAATCAAAACCTTAAATTTTACATAATTGAATAATTTATTTAGCTTAATTTTATAATAATTAAGCATTTAAAGTTTATGAGGTAGATTATTTGGTTAGAGTTCTAAGGTTCATCGTAGCTTCTTGTTTCTGAGTTCTCTCTTGAAGAAGGGTTGACGATGTCCTAAGATACAAGGCTGTACAAAAGAATAGATCCAATTTTTTTGGGTGGCCGTTATAATAGACCTTTTGAAGTTTTTCCATAAAATTGTGCTGTCAATACATCTGACGTTGAATAATAAAATAATATAACTTGAAGAATATACTGGTTAAGTTAATGGTCTATAATGACAAGCGAGGTAAATGAATAGGGAAATTAAAATGACTGCGCACAACACCATAAGGGCTAGTGTTGTTGAAATAACTCCCCAAATAAAGAATTCCTTTTCGTAATTCATCTTTATTTGAGTCTTGTTGAAGAATAAATCAATTGAAGTAAGCTTTGTAGCTATCTATAGTTTAAGGAATTAATATTTAGGCTTGGTTGATCATTATGAATTAGCTTCATGAAATAATTAATCTTGCTTTTTGTCATTAGTTCAAAATAAATAACAATTTCTTTTTGTTCAAAGTCTTCGAGGAATAAAATAACTTCGCATTGAAATTCAGAATAATATAATTCGGAGATTCTGAAAACTTTATCGTTAAAAATAATCTGTTTAGAAAAGTTAACCCAAGCGGATTCAACATGATCAGAGAGTTTACAATAATCTTTAAACCATTCGATATCAACACCTCCTTCAAAATATGTGTTCATAATGTAGTAGTTTAATTTTGTGTCAATGGGGAGAATGGAAGACCAGTTAATCTTTGAAAGGAATTGACAGGAAGATCCACATAGTACTTAAACTATATATGGCGGATGGCGATGAATACAAACCTGTTAACGAAAGGTTGTAACATTTCTATATCCGTGATCACCAAAATATTGAAGACTAACATTTTAATTGAAATAAGTGAGCGGTCGAAAGTTTAGATTATTGATGTTAAGAATTTCTTCTGTATGAATAAGCTTTAGAATTTCAACTAAATCGTACTCAGGAACTTGATGAAAATAAACTACAATTTCATTAGAATTGTTATCTTCTAAGAATAAGATAATCTCTTGTAACTCAAATGTCCAATGAACTGACAATGGTGTATAGAATTTATTTCCAACTAAGAATGTTTTCGAAGTTTTAATAACTTGCGATTGAATAAATTCAGCGAGATCGCAATATGTTTTGAAATACTTAACGTCTACTGAAAGGTTGTAAGACATCAAATAAATTATGGAATTCGATGGAACAATCGAATGATGTCATAAGCAAGATAAATCGGTAAAGAATAGATTTTATTAGAGAAGCGAGAACAAATCAAATCTGCAATCTAAAGATAGGAGTGGACTCATTGTTTACCATAAATTGCGCTAAGTGTAATCATTGAAGATAGTTTCAATGCGGATTACTTTACTTGATGTGAGTAATGGAATCAAAGAGAGTAAGGTAATCGAAATGACTAATAATTAGGCGTTTAAACTAACGAATAATTTTCCTCACCGCGGGAGAAAGAAGAAGAAGTAATGAAGGAAGTACTGAACATCAACAACCACAATTTTATCTATTCCATTCCGTGAGTGCTCAACGTGATGAGCGGAGGATGTGGAGTTGATGCTTCAGATTTGCGATCTCCAGTTGGAGCTCAGTAATCCGTTGTTCGAGCTGTTGAGAGCGTTGTCTTTCTGTCAGAAAATTTTGCTGTACCTGATAAGTGAAGGTATCAAGCTGAGGATTGAGGTTTGCTGTAATATTATCAAACGGGACTTGTATTTTTTGTCCTTGAAGGTTGTGATTAGTTAGTAGATAAGAATTTTTGTTCGACAAATAACCAATGAGATTGAATCTATTGATGTTGGGTTGCAACTGGTAGATTAAACTTGTATCGTAGTTCGAGTGTCCACTAAAACCGGGGGTTTTAGCTTGTATCTCAGCTTGATGTTGTCTTGCAGGGGGGTAGTTGTGTAATGATGAAAATGAAGAAAGTTTGGTCGTGACGATTGAGTAGTTGTAGTGTTTGCTAAAACGTTGGGTACCGTACTGTTTGTCTTGGGTATATTTACTTCTAGCGGTGTCGCTGGGCTGAATGTCTCTCTAATGAATTGTTTACGTGGTTGTTTCTTTGCAATTGTATCTGCAGTTTTAGTTCTCTTTTTGGATGATGTAACCGTCGTTGATGAATTTGCACTAGTTGCTTGAGTTTGTACTGCTGAAATCTTGATAGTTGAGAGAAAAGTTGTAGATGGGGTAACGTGAGTTGTGGGTTGTACTAGTCTGTCAAGTTGTTTAACTCCAGATTGAGGTTTAGAAGTTGATTGTGTATTGTATTCGGGCCAACCACTTGAAGGTTCCTTCTGAAAGACTGGTATCAGTTCGTTAGGGATTGAAGAAACTTCCTGAAATATCAAGTATTCTCTACTCTTATTCTATTCTAAGAGTATATTTCTTGAAGTTATTTTGCTAGCATTCTCTTTTTCTGATTTTTTTTTTGTATTCTCTTTCAAAGTAAATCAGTAGTAATTTTGAAGTCAGTTTGTATTATCATCATATAGTGTGATGAAATTAAAGTAATAGAGGAATTAATCCTATACTGGAGACGTAGGAACGTTGTGATCGTTTCTATTTTCGTCTTTATTATTCTCATCATGTAGGTTTGGGTAACCACTTTTATTCTCAAATCTTAAAGCTTGTAAGCCTATATTCTCTGCATAAGGTGGAGTTTGAATAACTCGTTCTCTAATATTAATATTTTCGCTTTTTGGAACTTGCATTGTCCGTTCTCTATTTTCATCAGTGTTATTATTATCAGAATTAGTTGCTTGATAGATAGAAGTCTAAATTGGAACTGACATTAAGTCAAATGTGGCAGCAAAGAGTGCCTTACCAAAGTGAATAGATGCATCTGTAATTTTGTTAATTTGCATTGCTCGAATTAAGCATAAGACTATGTCGATGAGTAGCTTAATGTATAAGAAAGCGGCAAAGAATATTCCGCATCGCTCAATTATATATTGTATTTTACCAAAGGTTTCAACAAATTGATTATTAAAGAAGTCCGGTGAAATGAATGAATCAAGATAAATAGTTCTACAGTTATAATAATTCGTGCCTGAAATATTTGAAATTGATTCTCTGCTATCTATTAATGACTTAGTAAAGTGTTTGAGAACTCCTTTCATATTGGAGTTGAAAGTTATTGAATTCCAGAAAGACATCATTTCTTTATATGTGTAGATAGAAGCATAAATACTTGCAGTAATAACATTCGCAATTTGTTGAATATTTATGTGTGGTTTGAAGAGTGCAGGTCCTCTTACTTTTGTGATTTGTGGGGTTAGCTCAACCCATGAATTGTCATCGTCAACATCTAGTTGAAATAAGTTTGAATGTTTATCAGAGCACAATTGTTCTTCGGCTTCAATGAAGGTTTGTCTAGAAATGGGATCAACAAAATGAATTTCATCTTCATAAAGAATTGCTATTCGATTAGAGCACTTATTAAGAATCTGTAAGGGTGAATGAAAATCAGGACAATTATATAGCCAGGCAACATTGCCATTTGTTTTGAGAAACATAGATCTGTTTCTTTTTAAGGTATATCCAGCTAAGCGCGGATTTTCATGAGAAATCATTAAAGTGTTAAGAATAGTTGAGCGCTATAATTGACAGTCATTTCTTAATAGCTCTAGAGTAGAAGTTTGAAGTTGCCGAAGATTATTAAAGTGCAAATAGTCAATTTTTGTTCCAAGATGTGCTTCGAAATCAATATTCTCATAAACTTGAGAATATGTTGTATCAACTGTTTTGTTGTCACTGGAATAGAATTTATTTTTCATAGTTATAGCACCAGTATCGGGTTTAAATTTGTGAATGGGTTCTCCAGTGTTCATATCAAATCCGTCACGAAGACTAATGTATAGAAAATCATATGGCGTAGGATATACTATTCGTGGATGACTACATAAAGACTGTGGTTTATTATAAACTTGGAACATAAAGCTTTGTAAGTCGAAATCTGACTGAGCTGAAGTAAATTTAGGATCCTTTAATATGTAGTATTTGTCATTAGCTTTAATCATTTGAGCGTCAAAAGCGCGAATTATAGTGAAAAGACAATTATTGAGTTCATCCCAAGTGTATGCAAATGGATCAGTAGATGTAGAATCGCAGCCTCCGGCTGATAAAGGACAAGGTAGAGGTATATTTTGCCAGTTATTAACTGTGCCATCTCTAAGGTTTACATTCAGGCTAGCATTTTGCATATATGTTTCATAAGTGTAATGTGTAATCCAACCTCGGGAGTTACATTCATTGTTTCCAGTTCCAACATCGCCTGAGTTAAAGTTTGAGAACAAAGATTTGTCAAAGTCGAATTCTACTGAACTAGAAGAAGGGGAAAGCTTTATCTTTTTTCTTTCCTTTGCAAGTTTGCAGTTCTGAGCATCAAGCTTAACTGAAGTAGTAATAGTATTATGTCTGGCATCTATGCCACTAGAGTCAAAAGAATCGCAAAACCAACGTAATTGCTGTTGGGTTGCTTTACACATAGTTGCTTCTAGCTTAACTTTATAATTTCTTTGGTAGAGAGTGACTCGTGCTTGATTAGTGCTAATTTTATCAGGGCGAATTTCGCAGGGTGCTACTTTGTTGAGAGAATACATCTGGTTTGAGATCATTTTTGAGCAATCAAAGTGGTTAACATGAAAGTTAGGAGCTGTGTTTTCACAGATACTCATCATTTCAATTGGTCTGGCGTCAGTGAAAGACGTTAAGAGTAATAATGCAAGAAATATAACAAAGATCAAATATTTTGCAGTGCAAGCAGTTATAACACAGAGAAGTGCGAGAGGTATTATAGCAATAATCTTAAGAAACTGAACAGAACGAATTTGGTTTCCTATGTAGGTTAAAAAATTTTCTACTTTTGAAAGAAACGCTTTCTTATCAATAAGTTTTTCTTTAAAGAACTGGTCTTTAATTAGTGATAGTGGCATATGGACGTTGCGTTTTGACCAAATTAATAGCTTTTCAGGAGGCTCTAGTAATTTAAGGTACGGAATTTCTTCAGGTAGACAATTATTTCTATTTACGACACATTCTATGAAGTGTGGGTGAGAATCGTTATATTCAACTAGGAATTTTAATTCTGCAATACGCCGAGTACGAAGAATGCAATTGTTCTCTGTTGATTAGAAACAAAACACTTGTCAAGTGTTACAGTTTTATTTCCGAATTTCAATATTTTCTGTAGGAGGAATATTCTAATATACGATAGCGGGTCGAAAGCAAGGGCAGTAAGAACTTGTGTTTCAAGGGAAGGTGGTAACATAGATTAAGGGTCCACAGTAAAGGGAGCTTCGATGATATCAAGGTCTATTTCGTCTCTGTTGTTCAATTGGAAATGAAAGCGTTCAATATGTTCTGGTTTGTTAGGGGTCCAACAAACAATTATTTCTAAGTTTACAAACTGGTCTTTAACGAAGAAAATAACAATGTTTTCTTTATATGAAATATATGATCGATAAATTTTTGTTGACTTGTTATTATATTTCAGGATGTTATGTGGGATGTTATAAGGACTGTAAGAAGTTGAGAAAGTTGTTCTTGAAGCTATAACCCAATAGTCGTTTAGCGGAATATTCATTGATCAGTTGGTGGTTCTAAAACCAAACAAGGGACATTTAAAATGTCTAAGTCAACTAGGCTTGAAGAATGAATTTGAAGTAATAAACTGTTAAGTTGTTGAGGGTTGTATTTTCCCCAGAAGACAGCAATAGGGTCTTCGTTAGAGTTAGTAGCAAAAAATACTACAGTTCTAACTTCGTTAGAAATTTGACAACTAGTTAAGGTGTTAAGTTCACTATTGAATTTCAACTTCTGATTTGCCTTTATAGAAACTTTCACAAGTGTATCAGGGTTGATAGAAAGAGAAACAAGAAAACCGTTTTGGTCGAATGAAACTTCGGTCATAAATTAGAATTGATCAGCTTTAAGGGGGTTCTAATTGTGTTATGCAATGTGTTTACTGGTGATGAATGTGTTCAATATGAGTAGTGTTTGTTAGAATTTAGAAACTTTCTAAATTGTCAGTCTTGTACTATGTTCGATCTGAAGGGTTATGTACTCTTTCTATAGTAGCTAACTGAGAATTGAATTAAGAATTAATATTGAACTGAGATACCTGATATTTGTGTTGTGGAGATGTTTTGTGACAAGTATTTGCAGGTCACAAATTGAGATGCTTGAAAACTTCTAAGTTTTCTATGTTTATCAGTTGAAAGGGGCAAAATGTGAAAGATATAATTTGGGACAGAGAGAAGGAGAGAGAGAGAGAGAGAGAGAGAGAGAGAGAGAGTGTTAGAGCTGAATTTAAGAGCGAAAGAAGTAATTGATTTCAGAAGGTAACTGAGAAAAGTGATTTTGAATATGGGTAAGGCTCTTAAATAGTGGTTTTCAGGGTTAAGTTACCAGAATATGTGTGCTCAAATCTGATTGGTTGATCGCTAGCCTTGACTAGTGCCATGTGGCATAGTGTTTAACTGGTCATATGACAAGAATATTATGACAGAATTGCAAAATCCAACATTCAGATTTTAGTAGTTTATATATTCTCCATGATCAAACTTTTTGTCTAACAATATGTACTTGTGTTGTGAATTTGAGAATTTCTATACGGTGCGCTAAAGTACTAATGCTTATGGGTAGAGTAATACCTCACTCAGGATTTTGGTACATGTTAAGGTTTCTCTGCGACTTATGAAACTTAAGCGATTAAAATAGCGATTAGTCATATTTTTCGTGCGTTTAAGTTGCGATTTCTCAACTTTGGTGGCGAAACTAGAAATTCTGTCTCTAACGTTTTATTTGTAAGGTAATAGATTGTTATTGGACGAAGACTCATTTTTCTGGACGGAGTGGTTGATTAGGGGGGCGGGTTTGAAGTTAAAATTTCTTAAACTCTGAATTTTCAAACTTTTGCCTTTTTCTATCTGATCTTTCTTGAGTTGCGTAATGAAACTGAAAATTCTACTCCTAACGTTTTGTTGGCCTATCTTTTCTGTAGTGTCTGACAGAGTTTGGTTTTTCTGTGACAATTCGTTATTATGGGGGGCGGTTTTAAACATTGGTACATATATTTGCTATTTTAACGACATTTTTCGTCATAAATCCGTTTATATCTCTGTAATGGGAACGAAAATTGAAAATGTCTCGAAGTACAGCTCTTGCAAATAGATTTTAGTTTGCAAATGTGAAAACTAGAGCAAAATCGGTTTTGTAGATAAAAAGCGCAAACGCAAACAAAACTAAAATTTTGAAATTTTTGGAATTTCTGCTATATATTTAATTTATGAGTTGTAAACTTTTGTGAACTATTAAAACAAGCATGCGTTTGTGCAACTATCAATTTATAGCTCTTCCTGACAAATGTATAAGGTTTGCGTTTAGGCGACATAATTCTTACGTGGAGAATTTAAATTTGCGGTTAGTTATTTGTTCTTAAGTGCTCTAATGTTTATTTTAAACATTCCTTGGGTCCTTAAACTAGTCAAGTTAGCTCTATTTGTTGACTGGACATTTTGCTTAAATGCGCATTTCCTGACTAAATGCGGTTTTACGTGGGTTAAATATTTTGCAGGGGACAAATTTTTGTACTTAAGATATTTAATTTAGATAAGGTGTTTGCTCAAGGGGGAATTGTTTATACTTAACTTTGCTTTGGATAACACGTGTTTTCAGCGTTAGTTTGCAGTAAGAGGTATGCTTAATTGTTGAAAGTGTACGAATGTTGAACATACAGAGGAGTTATGTGTGTGTAACAGCTTGCAATGGTGATTAATTGCGTACTTTGTGTAAGATTTGTGTTGAGTGGGCTATTTGCTTTTTGCCTTAAACTTTCATACTATACAGTTGGTCTCTTACTCAAATCTTTAAACCTTCTCTGATTTCTTTATCCTGCTGATTTTTCATTTCTAACTTTCTTTCTTTAATCCTTAAACTTTTATTCTTTCTTTTTCTTAATCTTAGTTCCTTCTTTAATTTGTTTCTTCTTAATTTTATTTTCTGTTCATTTCTTATTTCTTTTCATTTCTTTCTTCTTCTTTATTGAATCATGAACTGGTACACAGTAAACTATTTACGAGAATCGGAGTTGGCGAACGAGCACTTAGAAAATGCTAGGTGGCGGCTGGAGACGGACGGGGTTAGCTTAGAACCTCTCAGCTTACTCCAGAATCGAAAGCGGAGAAGCCAGTATTTAAATTTTATATATCAAGACACCGCAGGACTATCTGCGATTCAATTTCGTTTTTTCTTCTCCGGAAGCTATAAGTTCCCTCACCTCGCCCTAACTGACGACGAGATTGAAGGTATCATTCGAGCCATAGGGAGCAATCGCCCGTGGGAACGGCGGGAAACTCAGTGTGTCTCTGGGGAAACAGTTGAAATAATCAAGTTCTTCTTGGGGAGAGATGTGAGTAAACTTTTCTGCCTTTGACAAAGCTTCCAACTGGGAAATAGGATGAAGGACATGAATTTGTTTTAAGTGAAATTGACAGGGGTTGCTAAGTAAGGGTTATTTTTCGGCATTTAGTATTAAGATTTTTCAGTTCTTCGAGAAACTGTATATGAAGCCTGAAGAGAGGACTGAGGAGTACTGGAACATGTTGATTGATGTAGAGGATGATCTCTACAATCTTGGGGAAACTTGGTGGAACCCCAAGAAAGGGCCAGTATTCCAAGAGTGTTATTTGCAGCTTTTGGCGTGGAATCATCAGGACTGTCTTATGTTCAAAAAGTCCAGTTTGATGTGCGCAGTGATGAGGGGACTGGCACTGAAGTTAGCTTGACAAAATTTTAATGGCTTATTGAAGTTAATAGGGGCTCTAATATGTTTTTTTCTATTTCGTTTTTCATATTGTATGTAGTTGATTTTATCATTTTTATTGTGTTTTGTGCGTGGTTGCGCTTGTATTATAAAGGAATTATTTAAAGAAGATTTTATGTCTCTTACTTCTTTTTGAGTTTATGTAATAAGTCAGAAGGAATGGGTTCACCAAAGAATGTAGGTGCTTTTTTATTACGCTGAGGTCTACTCAATACTTCATTTGCGTCAGGTAAATTAGATATATTAGGGGATGCTGTAGGTGTAGAATTATGAGGTGATGATGTGGGGCTATTATGCGATGCTTGGGGGAATAATTTACGTGTAGCTTTAAATTTACTAGTACTATCAGGTGGGGTAGAAAAATGTTCTTGCTGTGGGCTATTAGGTGAATACATATTTTGCATAGGTTAGGGGGTTGAAATGCGTGGGGGTAGAAAATTAGAAGAGCTTGTGCCTCGTATATGCGTAGTATTATCTGCTCGTGTTTGTAGCGATTCTAAGCCTGAGTCCTTTGTTGGGGTAGCCTCAATATTATAAGGTGGCTGTAGTCTAGTATTAGGATTTATAGTAGGTTGTGTTTCTACTAAGGGCCACTGCGAAATAGCAATATGTTGTGCGCCTCTATAAGCATTAGATTTGGATATATTATGCTTATTATATTGAGTATAATAATCATCCGTATCGTCTGGGACTACATAGTTCTCAACTAACTCTTGTATTTTTTCTTCTTTCGGGTAATAAAGTACTATATGATTTTTATGCACGGTTTTCTTCTCATTTGTTTTATCATGTTGTATCTCATATGTAGTATTAGTTAGCATTCGTTGCACAGTGTAAGGGCCTGAGCGTAGCTCCTGTAGCTTTTTAGACTTTAATAGTCCTTTAGAGTGATTTTCTAGTAGTACTTTTCTACCTTCAAGTATAGGTTTTCCGAGTTTAAATCTATTTCTATACTTGTGCGCTTTATTCGTAGTTTGTCTACATTTAGTGTAAGTATTCGAGTATATTGTTTTAAATGTATTCTCTCGCTTTAACATTTCGTTAGATAATCTGTTTTGTAATAATTTCTCTATCTTTTTGTTATTACAAGTTTCTTCACTATGTGAGTGTGGCGGTAGATTATTACAATACTCTGATGTGCATTTCTTTTGATTATCTCGTAGTAGTCCTAACTTTAGTGATAAGGGTATTTGTGGTTTCGTTCCGAATAGTATTTCATAAGGGGTATATCCCGTACTGTAATTTACTGCCGTATTGTGTGAAAATGCAAATTTACTAGTGTACTCGGACCAATTAGATCCACTTTTGCTAATAAAATGTCTTAGGTAATTAGTCAAGTGTTTATTTTGTACTACTTTGCCGTTAGTCCACGGTGAATATGCAGTTCGGGGGCATAGTGTAATTCCCATTTCATTTGTGTAGTGAACGAAATGATTACTAATAAAAGCATTGCCGTTATCATGTACTATTTGTTGCGGTATACCAAATGTAGTTATAAATTTCTCTAGTTGATTTACTGTTTCGAGAGCTTCAGCATTCTTGCTAGGGTATACTTGTATAAATCTAGAGAAAGCGTCCACTATTACAAGAGAAAATCTATTTCCTTTATTAAGTGGTCGTAGTGGACCTTTGTGATCAATATGAAGTGTATGTAGGGGTATAGCTTCTAATTGTCCCCATGGTTCTAAGGGTGCCTCGTTCAAGTCTTTGCGTGCTGACTTATTAGTTTGGCAACTTAAGCAATCTAATATTAACATTTCAATCCATTTAAACAAACCGGGCCAATAGAAATATCGCTTAACTCTATTGTAAGTTGTGCTTTCTGCTCTATGACCACTAAGTTCATGCGTATGTGCGACTTCGAATATCTTTATAAATAGCGAAAGTGGTGCACATATCCTAACGTCAAAAGAGCCGTCCTCGTAAGGTTCGGAATAACAGAGTAAATCATATTGACTTTCTAAAAACAACAAGTTGAAATTATTTCTATAGGTTTGTAGTGCTTTAGATTGTTTAATAATGTAGTCTTTTTCTGGAGCTTTGCCTACTTTTAACCAATCTCTAACTTTATCTATCACGGAGTCGTTTACTTGTTCTTCAAGAATATTATCAGTGTCAAGATTAGCGTTTTTGCAAAATCTGTAACTTTAGCTATTAAATCTAATGTATCTGTGTGGACATCCTTTTCTGAGATGTTTTGAAAAGCTTCTGGTTCAATAAGCTTCTTAAATTTTGTCCGTCTGATATTGTCGGCTTTAGCAGATTCTAATTGTTCATTAAGTGAATTTTCAATATTTCCTTCTACTAGATCTAACCAATCTTAGTCGTCATAACCTTCTCGGTCATCACTTATTTCAGCTATTTCTTCTATCTCGGAATAGTAGTGATTATCATACTCGCTAGTTAGTTCTGAAGGTAATTTCTTTATTTGATTTATTTGTGTGCCGTAGCGAAAACAATCAGAGAACTGTGTATAGCATTACAGTGTTCATTTATGTAGTCTGGTGCATCATCTACGCTAAAGTCACCTTCATCATTTATATTAATAAGTTTCTTTCTTTCGCCTTTGACTTGAGCAATAATTGGATAACAGTCATTAGCGGTTGCGTCCTTATCGTCTTGATGTAATATAGAATAGTTAACTTCTTTTCCGTTAATATGAAACTTTATATCTTTAGGTATCACTTTGTGTTCTAGTTGATAAAGTTTAGCATCTGCTAAAGAAACATTTCGGCTAAGAATGTCAGGGAACGCTAAGTTTTTGCCTTCAGTGTATATAATTTGCAAGTTTTGGAACTTAGTTATTACAACTTGATACTTAAAGAAACGATGTGACATTTGTCCTCGTCGTGACCAAAGAAATAGAATTGGTCTGTGATCACAATATAGGTAAATTGGAAAAAGGGATCCAATAACATAAAATACAAAAGTTTGTAATGCAGATATTATTCCGCATAGCTCTCTATGTTGAGGGGACATCTTTTGTTCAGCTTTATCAAATACTCTCGAGTTTGCTGAAATCATACGTTTTCTATCAGGAAAATCTTGTATAAGAACACAACCTGTTCCTAAATTAGATGAATCAGCATGTATATGAAAGGGATAGTCATTAGAAGGAAATGCGTTTAAAATATCGTGACAGAATCTTTGTTTAAGGTCTGTGAATACCTTTTCGTGTTCTGGTAACCACTTGAATAGTGTTGTATCTTTAGTTAAGTCATATAGAGATTTTGCATCTATGTGAAAGTTCAAAATATAGGTGTGATAGAAACCCATCATTCCTAAAACTCTTAAAACTTCTGCTTTCGATTCTGGAGTTTTTAGGTTTCTAATATTATCTATGCGCGAAGCAATAGGCGATAGTCCGTTCTTAGATATAACATCTCACTTTTCGAAATCTCACTTTTCGTAAGAAAAACATTGTTTTATCGGGGGCTGCTTTAAGGTTTGCCTTTCGAAGCAAAGAGTGATACTCTTTTACTATTGTGAACATTTCTTGTTTGTCTTTAGCTTGTAGTAAAGTATCGTCTATATATGTTATGGCTTGTTTACGTTTTATAAGGGGTCCGAATGCATAACGCATTAATTTGCTAAAGAAACTGGGTAATGGCTTAAGACCATAAAATCCTACTTGATAGGTGTACTGTCTGCCTCCTACAATAAAACTTGTAACCTTCTGTGTATCTTCAGTTAGTGGTACTTGATTATAAGCCGATGATAAATCACTACTTGTAAATATAGTTCCAGTTATTCTTGTCATTAGAACATTTAGTGGTTCGAGTGGACAATTAGAATTACTTGTATCAGTTATAGAGTTTAGGTATCTAGCATCAATGACTAGTTTTACATAATCCTTCTTAGGTAATATGATGACGGGATTGACAAACCAACTATTCATATCATCGTTCTCATTGAGCTCTCTGATTATCCCTGCTTGAATTAATTCATCCATTAGTCTTTCTAATTTATCTCTGAGATGAATGGGTATTTTGCTTGGTCGTCGCTTTTTAAAGGTTGCGTCTTTCTTTAAGGGTAAATGGAACTTATGTTTAGTTCTGCCCATATCATACTTATGATGTAAATAGACATCATTATCCTGAAGTATTATTTCTATCAACTCAAACAATTCATCATCAGTCAAATCACTTTGCGTGAAATCAAAGTTATCTAAGAACCTTTCTAGATACTCTATGTCTTGAACTGTATTTCTATTTTGCTTAATTACAAAATCACTAACTGCTTTATTTATGATTCGGTTGCTTTGTAGTTTATCTCTAAACTTAGGAAACTGTTCGTTGACTTTAGGTCTACATAACTCTTTTGCTTCGGTAGAGAAGTCTGTGGCTAGTTCTCTCTCATCTTCTTTGCATTTTTCTATTAACTCACTCTCAATAATTTCGAGCACCTCTTCCTGTTCTAGTGTATTAGTTTCTACTTTCTGTAGTTTATCAATATCATCTTTGCTTGTGTACACATAGATAGTTATTCCTGAATTCTTAAAGGTTTGTTCAATTAGAGAAGATATCTCTCTCCAAATCATTCCGTCTGAACCACAAGCTATTTTTGGCATCGCTATACAGCGTAAATTTAGTCCTAGTGCTTGATCTCTCATAGCAAGTAGCGTTGTTTTGATTGTATCAATTGTTGGCTTTTCATAATGATTAGCCTTAGTGATGAGATTATATACTAAGTTATTATCTGCTCTGAAAGTTATTATGTCACCTATATCACAGTTTCTACTTTTACAGTAGTCCCTTAATAAGGGTATTCTTTTGGAGATTGTGTTAGCAAAACCTTTTCTCATTTCTGCATCTGAGGATATCGTGTGCGCTATAGGCATATTGGGTACGAAAATCTACATATCTAATGCAAGAATTTGTTTGAATTTGCTGTCCTTCTTGTAAATTGTTTACTACTGTGTTCAGTATGAAGCAACTGTTATAGTCCTCACTTTCGTTTAGTATTGTATTTGTAAATTCGGCACAGTTTTTGATATTGTATCTTTGTATAGGTTTGTCAGTTATATCACACATAGCATAACCTATTATTCCTCTATTTATCTGTATTGGGTGATTCTTTTGATTCTCCAAAAATATGGGTAGAAATTCTTCAGGTTGTGGACAAAGTGTGTTCACAAAGACTAGGTCAGTTTTTGCAACGTTAATATGGGGCATGAAATATGTTCCTGGTGGAAATAAGGCTTGACTGGGGTGCTTTTGCTTGTGCAATTGTGTACTTTTCGGTTATAGAAAGATTGGTTGAGCTATGTTTAAAGCAGTCATCTCAGTTATGTATGGGTAATCTTTCTCATTGTTGAGTGAGCCGTAGCAAATTAGGTTTCTCTCAGTTTTTAATTCTACTGCGGGGATATCGAAGTGAAGTGCTTTTAAAAACAAATGACAAAAATCAATACCTATTATGTTCTGTCTCTGTTCTTTAGTAACGAATACTTTATGGGGGACTGTATATTTACCGTCAGTTTCGAAGCTAGATTGAATAGTTGTGTAGCCAAGCATTCTGATTGATGAACCAGTATATGTCTTTGAATCACAATTTGTGTTTTGTAAATGCAAATTTTGTCCAAGGTTTACTAGAGCAAGGTATGTAGGATGGTTGATGATAGTGCAAGTTGATCCTGGATCAATCATGAACTCTACTTCTAAACCACTATTATTTTTAATGTCTCCGGTGGCAAAGTGATATAACTTGAGATAAATTCTTGACTTAGTACTACTTTCTTTAGTAGCGTTCGGAGACTTCAAAAGTTTAAAGGAAAGAAGTCCGTTATAGCATTTACGTAGTCATCGTCGCCTTCAACGAAACTTATTTGATTTGGTTGTTGTTGAATATTGTTGGGTTTTGATTGTCTTTGTTGTAGATTGTTATTTCTACTTGGTGTATAGAAGCTAGCACTTTGTTGTGGCTGTTGCTGTTGTTGTGGTGATGTTGATTGTTGTTCAAGATTTGGTTCATTATTTCTATAGGTGTTTTGCTGAGGGAAGGTTTGTTCGTATGGTTGAGTGAATCTATTGCCATAACTGCTAAAAGATGTATTTTGTTGTTGATAGTTAGGCTTGTTGAACCTAGGATTATAGTTTGAGTAGCCACCTCTTGGTTGATAGCCTTGGTTTTTAGGACCATTGAATCTTGTATTGCCTCGGTTATTCTTTCTGTAATCATTAGAGAATGTTATATTTGGCCTTCTTGGTTCAACAAGTTCCTTTCTCAATTTGTTAACGCTATCATCTATCTGTTTCTTTGTGCATCTAGAGATGGAATGACCATTGCTTCTGCAATAATCACAGAATCTAGTACTGTTAGGTCTGCCTTTTATATTAGGGTCTCTTGGCCTAGAAGTATCTATAGCATTCACTTCGTTGCTTTTGAAAAGACTGGTTAAATCGTTAATTTTGCTCTCGAGTGTTTTAAGTTTATCTATTCCTGTAGCTCCACTAGATTCTGTGTTACAGAAAATGTTAAGTCTTTTACGACTAAGTGGTCGACAAACTGTGTCCAAGCTATTGAAGGATTCTCAATAAGTTTCTCGTGCGCTTTGCGTTTTAAACCTAGTGGCCTTAGTCCTCTTATGGCAAAATCTATGTATTTCTGACTTCATTGTCTTTGTTGGATTTCTTTCTCTTTCCTTATATTGTCATCTCCTGCAATACTTGATGGTATCTTTTCTGGCCAACCTTTATCAACTCCACTCTTTATTCTATGTAGATAGTTCTTTATTAATTCTCCTTCTTGCCTAAATGTGTTCTCAACCTCAAGTCTAAATCTAAATTGGTATCTACCGTCTGTGAACCTTTTCATAAATTCATCTTTTAAAGTATTCCAATCTGTAGTATCTGTGACTTCACTTTCAAACCATTCTAGTGCTGTATCAGTTAAAAGTGAGCCGAATAATGATTGTTGCCTTTTATCATAGCTAGTTTGTACAGCGGGTGCTGTAGGCCTAGTTCCTAGTGAAAAGAGTATTTTGTTTTCTACAGAGTTCCAAAAAGAAGTGGCATCCTGATTATGGTCATTGCCTGAAAAGGATACAAGTGAAAGATTTGGATGTGTTATGGGAGTTTCAGGTGGGGGAGTAACGGCAGGTGTAGGAGTACTACCACCAGGACTGGTCATTGTTTAAAGGACTGAAGTTATTGTATTAAAACAGAGAAATAGTTTAAATCAAATTCAAATAAGAATTTAAGTGAGAAGCCCTTTGAATAGTTAAACTACACAAGTTATTTTAATGGCTTCTCTATAATAAGTGAACAAGTTAAATTTAGGCAAGCTTCTCTGATAGTTTAAATGAACAAGTTAAATTGAGATTGCCTTTTCTATATTAAATGAACAAGTTAAATTAAAGTTGCCTCTCTGGGACCACCATTTATACTGCTGGTCCGTACATTAGATACTTAAACGACGGGGTTAATAGCGGGACCACATGTATAACTTGAGAGTTCAACCCCTAGTTCTACTCTTGGTATATAGTTAAGTATTAAAGAAGGTTAAATGCAAATATGAATTAATAAGTTATGTTAAACAGCATCAAATATGAACCGAGCATGAAGGGATAGAATAGTTAAGGTTATTAAGACTGAGAAAGCACAAGTTAGCTCAGATTGAAATATTCTAGGTTAACTTGTAACTTAGATAGAATTTAAGAGATGTTAATTTATAACTTAGAGAAGTTAAGCTGAACTTACCTGATTTCCAAATTTGTGCTAAGTTAATATTTTATAACTTAGAGAGTTCTTAGTTAAGAACAAGTCACAAAATATTCTAAGTTAGAAAAATATCTCAAGTAAGCTGAGATTGAGCAAGGGAGCAATACGGGAGTATGATTTTAAATCAGAAGTTATCAGGGACCAAAAAGTGTTGGTAGTTGAGCGTGCAAGCTCCTCTTATACTTGCGGGCACGTGGTTCTCTAGTATCCTATTGGATAGAGATAACAGTGTCGACAGAGTTACCAAGGTTAAGTTGGTGTTCTCTGTGTGGCGTGACAATATCACGTCATAGTATTCTCAGTTTTAGTTAGTGATCTTAAAATAGTAGCTTATTCAAAACTACTTAGTAATTTGTTCACACGTTAAAATGGACTTTGTCCAAATCAAGTTTGTGCTTCACGCACTATAACGTAAATTCTCAAAATAGCACTAAGATTATCAAATAGTGTTACTGAGTGTAGCACACTTCAGTACAATATGTCAACTTTGAGTATGCGTTAATTTCGAAGAATACAGCTTCAAAAATGAAGTAAATGGCAACGAAAGGTATTTTCAAACATCGCTGTGACTACTTTTATACTGCAACAATTTTTGATAAAGGATCCTCAGTTTTCATGTCATCTAATACTGCTGTTACTGCATAAATCATTTTTTAGATTGTAGAGTTGATTTCAAGACTGAAAATAATCTAAATAATTTGACTCTTTCTGCTTGTGCTTTGAAAAACCGACTGCTGTCTACAAAGATTCGACCGCAGTTTGTTTTTCAAAGCATATAAAAGCGGAAAGAGGCAAAGTTTTTGATCTTAAAATCATCGTCAGTCTTAATATCAGCTTCACAATCTAAAAAAAATCTTCCACCGATCAAGGCAAAAATTGGACTTTTAGTACTGATTACATAGATTTTTATATCTACGGTTTTAGAGATATACTGTTGTGAGACCAGGTTCACAAATAAATATGTAATTTTACGTCGGCTTCGTGACTGATTGATTGTCAAATGTTTGAAAGGATTCTGAAAACTTGCTTGAAAATAGCCAAGCAGAAATGTTCGGTCAGAAAATTCTTGGTCAAAAAAACTTGATCAATTTAATCATTGACGCCAATTTAAAATGGCGAATTTGCGTATAAATTACAAAAAAATTCTTAAATATAAGGAACGTTTAACTACTTAAGTAGCCCCAAAATTTTTAAACATCAAGTGCGCAGTTGGTTCAGCTAATATGAAAACTCTTTTTGAGTTTTCCATTCCAAAACAGAAAGAGCAAGTTGAACAAAAATCGTTGAAATGAAGGTGCTAGACAAAAAAAACGTAGTTTCTGTTTAGTGGTTAAAATTAAAATGACAAAACAAAGACAAATTTCAATCAAATTTTCATTCGTCAATATTGAAATAAAATTATTGCTCAATGCCTAGTATGACGCTTACTTGTTTTTTTTTTTGACAAAAACAAACTGATAACGTAATTTAAATGCAATTAGTTTTTCTATCTGTGAGGTAAATTGAAGTAATTCCCATCAGCCACCGAGTTACATTCAACTCTACCTTAAGTGTTAAGAGACGGGCGTGGAAAAGTGAAAGAAGATTTTCCTCTTATCCAAGCTGCCGAGAAAAAAGACTGCTGTCTTCAGCACTTAGTTGGACCTTAATCGCTCCCACATTACACCACAGAGGTATACCCCAAAATTTCCGCCTTAGTAAAATTCGCTCAAAACTTAGATACATAAAATGAACGAAATTAGGAGACATCCTTTGTATCTTTCTTTTTGGAAAAGGGGTTTCCCCAACTTTAATGAGTAAAAGAACTTTCAAATCGTAAAATAGGCTACAAGTCTTGTAGCACGTTTCCGCTCATTTTAGGTATCTATTATTCGCATTAAAATTATCTCTAATCCGCAATTGAGCCCAATTAAACGCGCGCTTTTTGAGCATGCAAAGTGATTTAATACTTTGCAATAAACACTTTATTACAGGTTTAATTGAAGCTTTTAAAGCTTTAAAGCGATTTAAACAAAAAAAAACTTCAAAGACAAAGTCAAAATGCCGAGCCACCGGTTTTTTTCCGAGAAATCCCTCACTCAAAATGGCTTGTATATCAATGTTGGACTGGCAAACTCAGGGGCACTATATTAATGGGCACTGACTAGAAACCAAGCGGTTTTTGCTCACCAGGAAGGGAAAATCGACTTGATAATCCGACAAATATCATCAAAAAATATTGAATGATTTTTCACAAAAAACCAAATTTATTTTTTTTCTGTTTTTAATTCATTGAACAAAAAAATTGTTTTCAAACTAATGGAAACGTTTATTCGGTTGTAATTCGGTGAGCGAATTACATGTCTTCAATTCTGAAAGCCAAAGTCAAGTTTTGCATTTTCGTCCAAAATTTGTCTCATGACATTTTTCTCAAAATTTGTCTCTAAAAATATGATGTGAACCTATGGCTAAAGCAGTTGTAGAATGTTGCTGAAACTATTTTCGTAATATCTCCTGTTCATATGGATTGTATTAAACCAAAAACTTCTGCTTTGGGGCCCATACTTGAAAAATTGGTACATTCGAAATGTAAAATTCGGAAGTGCAAAAAAATTTGTCTGTTTTTTTATGTTAAATGCCTTCTAATTTCTCGACTATTGGGTCTAGGTGGTCCAAAGTGATAAGAGAAATTTGTTTCAAGTTACATTTGGCTATGATTTAAAGAAATTTAAGATTAGCTACATATAAAGTCAAGTTTTGCGATTTCGTCAAATGTTTCTCTAAAGTCGTTTCGTATTTCAAAAAAATGATGTAAACCCCTGATTCAAAGATTTGTTGAATGTTGCCTTATTTTTTAATATCTCGTTTTTATATGGATTGTATTAAACAATAAATTTTTGCTTTTGGGGTCAAAACTTGAAAAATTGGTTCATTAGAAAAGTAAAGTTCGGAAACGCAAAAAATTCGTCTGTTTTTAATGTAAAAAGCTTTCTTATATCTCGACTGTTGTGTCGAGGTGGTCCAAAGTGATAAGAGAAAATTGTTTCAAGTTACATTTGGCTATGATTTAAAGAAACTTAAGATTAGCTACATAAAAAGTCAAGTTTTGCGATTTCGTTAAATGTTTCTCTAAAGTCGTTTCGTATTTCAAAAAAATGATTTAAACCCCTGGTTCAAAGATTTGTTGCATGTTGCTCAAACTTTTTTGTAGTATCTTTTTTATGGATTTATAAACAAAAAACTTTTGCTTTTGCGGTCAATACATGAAAAATTGGTTCATTAGAAAGGTAAAATTCGGAAAGGCAAAAAAATTCCTCTGTTTTTTTATATTGAGTGCCTTCTTATTTTTCAACTATTGGGTCTAGGTGGTTCAAATTGATAAAAAAAACGTGCTTGAAGCTAAATTGGCTATGATGTAAAGAAATTTAAGATTAGTAATATAGAGAGTCAAGTTTTGCATTTTCGTTCAATGTTTCTCTAAATTCGTCTCTCATTTAAATAATTTGATGTGACCCTAATGGCCAAGGAGTTGTAAACTGTTGCTCAAAGAATTTTAGTAGTAGCCCCCATTCACATGAATTGTATTAAACCAAAAAATTCTGCTTTGGGGTCAATACTTGAAAAATTGGTTCATTAGAAAGGTAAAATTCGGAAAGGCAAAAAAATTCCTCTGTTTTTATGTTAAATGCCTTTTTATTTCTCGACTATTGCGTCTAGGAGGTTCAAAGTGATAAGAGAAACGTGTCTCAGGCTAAATTTAGCTATGATGTAAAGAAATTTTAGATTAGTAATAAGAAAAGTCAAGTTTTCCATTTTCGTCCAATGTTTCCCAAAATTCGTCTCTTATTTAAAAAGTATGATGTGACCCTATGGGTCAAGGAGTTGCAGAATGTTGTTAAAACTATTTTCGTAGTATCGCCTATTCATATGGATTGTATAAAACCAAAAGGTTTTGCTTTGAGGTCAATACTTGAAAAATTGGTACATTAGAAAGGTAAAATTCGGAAATGCAAAAAATTCGTCCGTTTTTTATGTTAAATGCCTTCCTATTTCTCGACTATTGGGTCTAGGTGGTTCAAAGTGATAAGAAAAACGTGTGTCATGCTACTTTTGGCTATGATGTAAAGATTAGTGCTATATAAAGTCAAGTTGTGCAATTTCGTCAAATTTTTCTCTAAAGTCGTTTCGTATTTCAAAATTATGATGTAACCCCATGGGTCAAAGAATTGTTGAATCATGCTCATACTATTTGCGTGGCATCTCTTATTCACATGAATTTAATTAAACAAAAATATTTTCTTTTTAAGTTAATACTTAGAAAATTGGTACATTATATGATGTAGGTCCCAGTGCCTCAAAAACTGGTTTTTCTTCCGAAAAATCCCTCGCTCAAAAAAGGTTTTGTTTGTTAATGTGGGACTGGCCAAATCTATTTTCACTGGCCAAATCTATGTTCATTGGCCTAATCTAATTTCACTGGTCGAATCTATTTTGTGAACTATATGAGGTACGTTCCAGTGCCAAAAAGTTTGATTTTTTCCGAAAAATCCCTCGCTCAAAAAGGATTTGTTTGTCAATGTGGGACTGGTGTAGATTCAATGAACTGGCTAGGACCCTTTGATAAGTAGTATAAAGTAGTAGTAAGTGCTATTAGTAGTAATAAAGCTTTAATAATCACTTTTATGCTCAAAAACGCGCATTAAATTAGGCTTAATTGTGGATTATAGTGCTAAATTGAGTTACGTTGCGTTCGAAAAGGCGATACATAAACGGAGCAGATGCGTGATACAAAATCCACGAAAAACAGGATACTTAGCTTGTAATTTTATTTCGCGGCTAAGATTAGGACAATTGCGAACACGGGTTGCTAATTTCCCTTAAATTTTGCCGGTTTATGCTAAAGTAGCTATTTTCCTCAATATTGTTGCACTTTCATTATATTTACATAGGAAGAACGAACACGAGAAACAAGGATGGGGCATATTTGCCCGTCACGATTTGAGTAAACCTCTGCGGTGTAATGCATTCAATTACATATTTAACCAACTTATATTCTAACTATTATTAAATTAATACAATAAAAAACGAAATTAAATTTACGGTATAAGTGCCAAAAAAATTTGCCGGTTTAATATTATTGCTTATATTTACATTTTGCTTAAGATTTGGGCTCTCAATAGTCATCCAATAGCCTGATTCGCTTGTGCTGTTCACTTGATGATATATAACACGAGATACTTTCAGCTTGATAAAAAAAATGATTTTGCTTAAATGATTTTACGCAATTTATATTTTGTTGAATTTTTCATAAAATAATATCATAGGAACTTGTAATTGGGTTAAAACTTTTATCCGAAAATTTTTGATTTAGTAAAAAAACGTGCCGTGTTGTAAGAATATTTTTTGAGAGCTGAACACGGAATCACATTTTTCTAACTCTGCAAACATCCTAATGTCTGGTTGCTTAATGTCACAGAATTACACGCACATTGTTATCTCATAAAAAGTCAACAACCTGATGGAGACTCAAAATTACACCCACCTGGATTGGACCTTATTTGCTGGTATAGCGTGCTTCGATCCGCCATGCAGGATTTAAACTAAATTTATTTAGCAGTTCCATTCGGTGACATTCTTAGTTATAATTTTTCTCGTAAAATTTCTTGTCCCACCGCTTTAAGCATAGACAAAACATTTTGATCTTTAAACTGAGTGATCTTTCAAAGCATAAAAAATTTCTTCGTTTTTATCAAAAATTGATAATTCTTATTTGTTCAGACGGGCGGGTACTGCTATGAGGACTCTAAGATGTACCGGATGTTCCAAGATTACGTGGAGACCCATGATCACTGTATGGGAGGTCACCAAGAGGAATTCATGCTACCCATCGACTACCACTCCTCATCTTCTTCGTCTGATTCAGATATGGAGTTGGGACTCTACACATTCTGCATTTACGAACTCATCATCAACTGAGTCTGGTAGACAGCGAAGTTGTAATCAGTCAAAAATTCGGTTTTTGCGCTACTTTTCCCCTTGAAATTGCCATAGCTTAAACACACCTTTGCTCATCATAAATATTTGATGTAGAATCATTCCTTACCGTTTCTTTGAATGCCAGTTAGGCGAAATTGGCTTTGAGAACTTGATTGGAACCCCTTTAGATTTCTCATCTCGTCTTTTTGATGCGATTTAGCTGTTTTAGATTCCATGAGTTAATGGAACACTCATATACGCATGAACTCACAAGACAAAGAACTATTTTCCTAACCAGAGTGTAATGTTACTTGTACGTACCTCAAAACTTCCGACTGACAATTATTTTTCAGAGAGAGAACTTAATGTAAAACTTAATGCAACTTAAACTCGCTACAGATTAAACATTACATTTTTCACTCAGAACTGTCAACTAATTTCCTCAAATTGGTGTTGTTGTTTACTCAATTACTATTAATTACTATTCGACTAAATTAACTGTATCATAATCCTGAATGTTTTAATGAACTCAATACAGATCATCCAAAATCGGAAGAAGATCTTTGAACATAAGCCGACTAATTTCGGAATTGCTCTCAAACGCCAGGTGGGTGGAAAAACATTTGCATAAAAAAGACCAACACGTTTACAATAATTGCTATGAACTTTGTTCAAGAGCAATTAATGAAGGCCCTTTTAAGTTCCACAATCTAAGGCTAAATATTCCGATTCTTCGTCTAAGAGGAAACCATGAAATGCTTTCATCGATGTCATAGGACTTCGAATGCACTAGAACAAGCCCATGGGCGGAGTTTCCAGTTTCAGAACTCGCCAGATTTCTGTTTGACAACGAAAATAAATCCTCTGTACAACCCAAAAAATGGTTTGTAATGGTGCATTGCCTTTTTTGTGCTGGTTCAGTCCGCCTTTCCGGCGAGAATTAAAAAGTAAACAACTAATTGTAAAATGATGCATTTTAGTTCTGCTCAAAAGTCTTTCATTGAGTTGCAACAGCACAAAGTTGTTTAAATAAATGGCCAATTCAACTTTACTAAATTGTTGGTACTTTACAAAAAGGCACAGGGCTATTCTACCAGATTGTTCGTCTCTTTCAATTAGTAGAAAGCTGTTTACTTTTAGAATTCCAATTTATCCCTAAGATTTTGCTAAATTTTGCACGAATTTAGCAACCCTTTCCATTTCTCCTGACACCCGAGCCTCCAAGCCGTTTGCCAATTTCTTCAAGAAATTGACCTTAGACACTGAAAAAAAACCTCAGAACATAATTAAATTGGCATTCATTTTGTTGCCGATAAATTTGAAGTATGCATTTCATTTTTGTCAATGTTTGGTTGATGTTTTATGAAATGTTGTCACGAGCGGCCCGGACAGTAGTTTAAAACACGAAACAAATAGTCGCGGTTCGAATGGTGCCAAAGTTATTGCGCTGCGATTAGCGGTTCGCCTGGGGTTTTGTAATTTTCATTTTCTACGAATGCGAAAATTGGGTTACTTTTGTGTTTCTCAACTTAAACTAAAAGAAAGGTTTGATCTAGATGTTTGCTTTAATTCAAAGAGTCAGAGAAAATACAGGCACTATTAGAGCTGCTTAACTTTAGCTATCCAATTCTAGCTTGTCCTGACAAAGATTAGTTTTAATAGCACCTCACTTCAATATTTAAACTAAATATTTACAGTTCAATGATAATCAAGTAACCTCTTAAAAGGGTAATAGCTCTAATGACAGGTCACGATAACCTCATGATCATGAGGCGTAGCTGCATGAGCTTGACACACCCGCACGTTGAGAGAGAAAAAAATAATTGCATCTTTCATGAATTTTGATATTTTCAGTTTTTATTATGTCTTCTGCTAAGTGTGCTCGTTCGTCGGTAGTTGAAAGGCTATCAGACGACGACACTTGCTATAATTACGGAGTTGCAGCTCAAATCTGGGAGTTGGTGGTCGAGTCGGGCAAGTTTGAGGAGGCGCCGCTCATCACCAAAGAAGATGTGGAGCAAGAGAGGGTGCGGCTTGGGAAGGTGCCGGCCCCAATGATGAAGCTTGCCTCGGAAGAAGCTCAGGTTTGTTATTCTACTTCCTCCTTGATTGTTCCTCTTTGTTTTTCTCCTTGTTGTTGTTGGCTTGAGCACATGAAATCAAAACTTGTTGTTAGAATAAAAATAACTATTTTTGTTACAGGCAGCTGCGGTGGCGACGACTGGTCGAGGGAGCTACCGACAATTGTTGGGCAGTGTGGAGGATCCTCGGCCAGACTGGGCGTTTGGGCGGACGACCATCTACGAGGGCGTGTACCCTCTGTTGAGGAAGAAACCTAGCAACGCTCCGCAGCTGTATGAGTTCGAGGTGTTTGGGGGGATCGACTTCCTGATGCATCGCTCCTGGTTGCTGATGGCCCATCATGGAGAGGTCCTCATCTTGATGAGATCCCTGACTTGGTCCCGACGTTGGCTGTGCTTCTCAGGGGTCTCAAGCTGTGGATCTTCTCCTCTACCAACCGCACAACAACGAAGTTTTGGGTCAACCAGGAGTTTGATCTGCACTCGATGTTCGCGTTCCTGCAGGTAATAATTGTGTGTATTTCAACCAAATAATGAGTGATTAACCCGCATGAATACTAATCCGCTTGTTTGTCCTGTGGCTGTATTTTGCATGTTGTGAAGGGTGATGGCGCAGCTCGCTTCTCCTTTTGTGTGCAGCGTCCTGGTGAGACGGTTTTCATGGAGAAGGCAGTTGGTCACTGTGTCCTGACGGTGAGCGGCATTCCTCGGGAGTTCAAGGACTTCAGGACCGAGGATGTCGGCGCAGTGCTCCTATCCTCTTGCGTAGTGAGCTCCCGGACGGACGGTGACGAGCCCACCCTGCAGAAGTCTTGGTACTTCGCTCCTGGCCATCGGACATGGCAGGCGACTGCTGAGTCGAAGAAGTACAAGAAGAAAAGGAAGTCGACATTTGGGCGAAAAGGGAGCCGATGACTAAGTAAGAAATTATTTTACTGCACTCTCTTGTGATGTGAGAAATTAGTTAGCACCGCACTGACTATGAATAGGTAAAACAAACACTAGTTTTATTAAAATATTAAGGTTACATTTTGCTAATCCACGGTATATAGTGTAGTATTAAGGAAAAAATGTGTGTAAAATGTTGCAAAGTTTGTGAACCACCTGGCAAAAATGATCATAACAATCTGCACAACGAGGAGAGATAGATAAGCATGTCATTGAGAATTCAAGTTTTTCCAAAGAGCAGGGGTTTTGTAATTTATAAATTTAAAGTCACTGCATTTTCGTGAAAATCGGTGTTATGAAATTTCAAAAGCATATAACTTTGAAAGTAATAATTCATTCACCATGGAAAATAGCTCATGACAATCAGCAGACCTAGGAGAATTCAGATCACTATCGATGAAATTACAACAATTCCTCAAAGCTCAGGGGTTTTGTAATTTGCAATTGATACCTCGAAAATTAGCATCAAATATGTAATTATCAAAAAAAATTTTTTTATTTATTTAATTTTATTATTAGCTAATACGAACGCGCTTGGATATTATGTTAATGATAAACAGAAAGATAGAATGGATACACTTTTTTGTAAGTTTTAAAATTTTGATTTTCTTTTTCTGAGCTTGTCAAGTCATCAAATCTGTCAACTATATGAAAACAGCCAGTAATCGACAACTGCGTTGATGGAATCAGTCTTTTGTTTACAGATGCTTGAAATCATTCTGTAGTTGTGTTTGTATTTATCGCAATTATATACAGTGCCTTATAAATTATTCTTGCTTCCTCCTATTGGTGCTATTTATGTTAAATTAAGATTCAATTGAAACATGTTTTTTCAAAGACAAAAGGAATGAAAGTTTGAATGTTCTGAGAACGAAGTTCAGCACCTTAGCTTGTTGTTGCAATCATGTTAAACATTAACAATAACATTACATAGGGCCCTTTATGTAAAGTTAGTAAATTCAACAAATTAATTCCAGATTGCAAAATGTTTCGATTGTTCTTGGGTGTTTTGCTTTTTTGTGGGTTGATTTACTGCGCGAATGAAAAATGCGAACTGTTGGAAGAGCTATGGGAGCACAGACAGCACTTAGAATGGAAATGTTGCGAAGGGAAGGAGTTGTTATACTTAGGTGGAAATTTGATGGCAGAAAATGGAGACTGTTTTCACAGTCAGAAAGTTATTGGAAAGCCAAATAAAGCGCTGTTGTTGATGATGTTGTTTACTGCATTTGTTTTATAGACTGTAGCTCTTTGAACTTTGTGCGTTGTGTTAGATACTTTTAGAAACTATACATCAGAGACTTTTAGCAAATTTTAATTACTGTCAAACAGATTGAGACTTTTTTATAGCTCCGTTTTAAAACTTTGTTATAAGATTTTAGATTGAAATACATTTTAAGATACAGCACAAATGTTTTATTCTAGACTACATAGAGAGCATCGTCAAAAAAAATTTGGTGATCACAAGTGTGAATCACCTAGGGTAGGATAAATCCCACCAAGTTTTTCGGGAGACACTTTAGGAATATTATTGTTGGCACTGGGGTCATTGGGGTTTAAACTTAGTAACTGCGTTTGTAATTGAGAAAGTGCTATAACAACACCTTTTTTCAATAGGCGATGGTCTTGATGATTTTGTAAATATTCAAAATCTGCGTCAGAAACGATAATAATTGGTTTCGATTTAATAGTCGTTTTGTCAATTTGAAGGCGAAAGGGGAAACGTTTATGAACTTCTTGATATCTGTGGAATAAATAGCTCATAAGAAGATGCAAAAGGAAGGAAGTTACAAACATAACAGCTCCAAAAACTAAATATGGTGTCCAGCTTACTGTATTATCAAATTTGGCATCAAGTTGAGGATGAAACTTTTTCATGTTAGTAAGGATAGGTTGAGTTATGTCTTCAATGGCGTCTAGGCTTCGTTTTTTGTGTTGTGGTACCTGTACGAGTTGCAGTTGTACTTGTTCAATGAGATGAGTTCTGGCCATATCCACATCTTTGATTTGTGGCATGTCATCAATGGGTGGTAGTTTGTTGAAGAGAAAGGCAAGAGGAATTGGCAAGGCAAGTTCTAGAACTGTTGGCTCAGTATTCTCACATGTTGAGCAGTCAGCGCGCAGATGAATGTTGGGACCCTCCAGTTCTAGACCACAACTAAGGATGACAATGCAGACTTTGCAACCACTTCTGTGCTCCTTGTTAAGTGGATGTGTTGAATTGGAGGCAGTTGTTGACATTATGAAGTCTTCCGAGGCACTTGTGATCAACCACCGACCATGACCCAAGGATTGAGCCTTTTCTTTTAGCGGAAGTTGAACATTGCGGATTCGGCAAACTTCTAAAGCAGACAAAGAATCTTTAAAAAGCAAAGTCGCCAAGCAAGAATCCTTAGATTTTTCCATAGGAAAAGACGAAAAACAGATTGAATAAGACTTAGATCCTATACACTCTTCTAAATCAAAAGCAGTAAGCAATGCTGCTTCATTTTGGTTTTCGGTTACCGCTATATACTCTGTTTCCAAGTCCCACATTGTTGCTCGGATCGAATCAGTCGTCGGCATCGGCAGAGGAATAGCGTGAAAAACATCTAAAACTGTTTCGCCTGAAGAAAAAGGAATTGATAGTGTGAACATTAAACCAAAATCAGTTGAAATAACATTTGAAACCAGCTTAGTTTCGTAATAAGACATGATGTTTGCTATCGGAATTGACAAAGTTAACCGGCTAGCTGTAAACTGAGAACGTATTACAAAGCTTTGCAAGATCTCGGCAAGAACACGTTTGGGTATCAGTGATAAAGGTAGCATTCCTTCAGCAATAGCAGGTGAAGCTGTAAAAAGATTCATCTTAAAAGCATACAAGGAATTCCGATAAGATCTTAAGTTAGTGTAAACAGATCCTAAAATAGAGTTTAGGAGAGAAAGGTGATGATTAGTTTCACCTCTAACATACAGAAGTTGGTCACAGTTTCTCATTAAATGAATGCTCTCGGTCAACACTTGAAACTGTTTCTGCAAAGTCTTAGCATTTTGTGATTGAATATCCATTAAATGTTCAGAAGCTTTACGAAGTTCATGAATTTCCTTACCAACAATGAAAAACTTTTCATTCGTGATGTTCTGAACTGCGGTCCATTGCTCTTGCGCTGCATTGATATATTCAATTGATTCTTTGATTGCCTTTCTATTTTGCTTAGCCAACTCATTGCATCCACCAAAGATCCTCCCAAGGGTACATGACAACTTATCTTTGAGTCCAAGACCAAGACCAAAAATTCCAGCACCAGCACCAGCCATTAAAGAGAGCTTACCTCAAGACGGAGAAGTTCCAAATCCTGTTTCACTCGTATCTGTTCAGCCAAAACTTCTTGTAGTATCCAGTTTGAAGTGAAGTTCAATGAAGTGATGTTACTGTAGTCCAATTTGCAACCATAGTTGGGAGTGTTCCATAACTCGTCCATTTTATTAGCAATTTTGTGAACGAATTTGTCAATTTGAGAATCAAAAACAGGAAAAGGCAAAACAAATTGTAGTTTTTCAAAATTTTCGGCTTAGAGAATTTTTCGATGATAGTTAAAAACAACACCATTGTGATTTGAATCAGGTACTGCACTTATGTTGTGCAATAAAAACAGTAAAAGCCAAAAGAAGTTGAATACTCCCATTTGAAATTTGTCGACTTAAAATCAAAAGAAGTTTCCACTTTGGAGTTTGACAAAAAATACTGATTAAGAAGATCAACTGATATTGACTGAGGTTCAAATTATAATGAATATAGTTAGAGAGCAAATGTTGAACAAACACATTTGGACTTTGGTTTCACCAAACAAAAGGACAGTTGATAAAAGGGGAGTTTAATCAACAATAAAGTTAAAGGGGGCGTTATGAAGTGTAACATTTAATCTAAGAGTTCATGTTTACTTACTTTGAACTCGATTGAAATCTCCTGACAAGATTGACATTCCTGCGAAGTTCATATGCTCTGTTTGTTCCTGAGCGGGGATCACTTTGTGGTGAAAACGGCAAAGGGCGTCGTCTCTTTTTCGGTTGTGTTTGTTGAACTGGTAACATTCGAGCATTGGCAAATATTCCACCAGGTTGAGCTGGAGGGTCAATGAAGATATTGGCTCCAACATCTATGACATCCGGTTGTAAAGGTTCATCAGGGGCTGTAGTGCCTTCTACAATGAATGCGTCTGGGTCATCAGGTTGAGGCAGAAACTGAGCATGAAAATTAGGATCTTGATTTTGTATTTCAGCTGCTGCTGGTTCATTTAATTCAACAGCAGGTAATTCGGCTGCAGGTTGAACAGCTGGGGCAACAGCTACTGGGGGTGCTATGGGAGCTGCTGCTCGATTGGGACATTGAAAGCCAAAGACCACTGTATGGCCTGGTATTGCTGGATAACCAACAATTGGTTCGTAAGCAATCATTTGATCAAGCACGCTATCAGTTATTTCAGGTTCAGACATTCGCTGAGTTGATGGATCAGGGACAAAATTTTTTGAATCGACATTAGGTAGATCAATGATTTCGTACTTAGGTGAAATAGGACGCAGGCGCATTCGATTAACACATTGAGTATGATTAGAATTAACTTTACGCACTATATAGTTGGAGTTTGTTAAAACATTTTCTACACGATACAAAGGCAACCATTTAGTGATTGACTTACCAGCAAAATCACTAGTGGTCACAAGTTTTGGATTCAGTAAAAGACAATAACTATGGACTGATAGTGGCTTAGCATTTGCCTTTTTGTCATAGATTTTGCGATATTTTTGATATGCAAGTAATGAATTATCACGTGCAGTTGCGAAAGATCTATTCAGGTTCTCTTGGGTGTCGGCGAGAAAATCATGTGTAGGTGTCAAGTTTTTGAGAGCAACATTGTTGTAGCGATAGTCAATTGGTTTGAATGGATCTCTGCCATGAAATAACAGGGATGGTGTACAACCCAGAGATGAGTGATATGATGTGTTAAAGACAAACGTTGCAATATCAACATATTTATGCCAGTCTTTAGCTAATGAATCCTCATAAATACTCATAATTCGCTTCACAGTTGCGTGGCTGCGCTCAATAGCACCAATAGTTTGTGGATGCTTGACAGTTGCAAATTTAAGGTTGATTTCAAGTAATGAACACAATTCTTGCATCATTTTAGAAGTGAAAACAGTTCCTAAGTCACATAAAATAGTGGTTGGCAAGTATGAGTGTTGCATAAATAAATGAAACAATTGACTTGCAACGGTTTCAGCACTAGCATTTCGGATAGGAATGGCAAACAAATAACGACTAAAAACGTCCATTGCTGTTAGAATATGAGTATATCCTTGAGATTGTTTCAATTTTCCTACAAGATCAACTTCAAGTAAATCGCCAGGATAGCACTGCTGAGACGCAACAGAAAGCATTTGTGATCTAAGGTCACTATTTTTAACAGCTTTTGTTTGCAGGCATGAGGAACAGTTTTTGATATAATCTAATAGCATTTCAGTGAAGTTAGGAAAATAAAACCTTTTACGGAATTCAGAAGCTGTCGCTTTGATACCTAAATGACCACTGAACCTGCTATTGTGAATCCTATACAATAATTCTTTACGCAATTGCTTGGGAACCTCAAAACTTTTCCCGTATGATCATAAAACTTTCTATAAAGAATACCATTTTTGACAAGTAGGCGATGTAAATGCTTACGATACTTTTGTAGCTCATCATTAAAGTATGGATAGTCCGGTTTCTTTGATTGTTGGATCCAGTCAATGACAATTCGGATGTTCAGATCTTTGTGCTGCTCTTCTATGAGGTTCAATGGCTGATTGTCATCGTGAAACTCAAACTCATCCAAGGGGTTCCGTTCTGCCAAAGAATTCAATTCGAGGTCGCACAAGATTTCACTGATTTCCACGTCCAGGTCATATATTTGAAAGTCATCATCTTCGTAACATTGGAGGGCTGTCAGGCTATTATCCGGTACGGAAGGTTTCATTTCCACTTCTACTCCATGAATTGGCATCTTGGTTGATATTTTGAGACTCAATTTCGTTGACGGGTTAATGTGAATTTGAGATAAAAAGTCAGCTGCGGTATTGGCGCGGCCAGGGACATGTCCAAGAACAAAATTGAAATTCAAAACATGGTCAACTGCGTTCCAAAGTGCCGCTGGAATTGTTTTAGCTTGGAAAAATGACGTTAAGCTTTTGTTATCGGTTAAAACTAAAATCGGTTTCGTCGCTCCCCATAAGATATGGGCAAAGGTGTCAAAAGCAAAATGAACGCCTAGAAATTCCTTAGCATAAATAGACAGTTTTAGCTGAGTAGCGTTAAAAATCTTCGAACCAAAGGCTACTGGTGCATAAAGTTTGTGCTCAACATCACCTTTTTGAACATAATCTTCAACCATAAGAACATATCCAGCCGAATAATAGCTAGCGTCTGCTAAAATAACGTACTGCAAATCTGGTTTTGGTAGTCGAAGAGTAATTTTACACGAGTTTTCCAACATTTTAGTCAAGTCTTTCAAACAAGTGTGATGTTCGTTGGTAATTTCAAAAGGCGTATCGTTTTTTGTCAATTGATAAAATGGCAAAAGCTTGTCAGCTAATTTAGGCATATAGTGGCGGAAATACTGGAAAAATCCAATCAAACGTTTTGTTTGTTTTACATTTTTAGGCATTTTAATCGTTGACAGGAACTTATCAACCTTACTTTTGTTAGGCATTGTTCCTTCGGAACTTATTGAACGACCTAAAAATGTAATGTTTGGTACTCCTATTTCACATTTTTCCATCGAAAGTTTCAAACCTGAACGGCGAATACAATGAAAAATGCTTTCTAGATTGGAACACAATTCGTCAAAATTGTGAGCAGCGGTGCCAAGATCGTCAACGTATTGAAAACATTGGTCATTTGCAATACATGTGTCAAGATACTTACGCATAAAGGAACTAAATGCACTTACAGAGCGACTTAATCCTTGCGCTAATCGTGTGTAGGCAAAAGTTCTCGATGCAAAATTGAAGGCAAGTAGTTGAACGGAAAGGGGGTCTGCCATTTTTACAGCATAGTACGCTTGGCTACAATCTAATTTTGCAAAAAGGCTTTTACCGGCTAAATGGATACCAACATCCTCGAGCGTTGAAATTGGAAAATTATTCGAATTATAATCATGGCGAATTAAATGGTTAACACGTCTAAGGTCGACAAGCAAACGGAGTTTGCCGGATGGTTTGCGTTGCGCAAAAAGAGGACTTGAATATTTTGAATACGGCAAAGTTGTAATAATTCCAAAATATTGCATTATTGCAAGATCGACTAAAATTTCTTCACGCAGATGAATTGGAGTTGGGGGACTTTGCGTGTAAACAGGTTTGGGTTTTTCCGGCGTAAGTTTGATTTTGAACTCGTCGTTTCCACCAACATCGAAACGATGTCTGGCAAAAATATCATTAAATTCGACTAAAAGA
This sequence comes from Convolutriloba macropyga, assembly GCF_964194025.1. Lineage (NCBI taxonomy): Eukaryota > Metazoa > Xenacoelomorpha > Acoela > Convolutidae > Convolutriloba > Convolutriloba macropyga. The sequence goes on along the minus strand of NC_134469.1, from coordinate 70,758,062 downwards.
TCCTCGACTTTGGATTTTTGCTCAACATTCAGTACAGATTTATTCCAATTAAAATTACTTAAAAATTTAAGTTTTTCTTCTTGACTTTGTAAAGGATCAAGTTTTTCAAGTTGTTTCAGTTCTACCAAAGTTTCGAAAATTCTTTTATGAATTCCTGTCAAGTTTTGCGATGACGAACAGGTTTCGGGTGTAGGGAACCAAAACTCATTTTTGGGAAAGGGATCAACTTTTTCATGAATTGTTACTAGCTCATTAAGTTGAAAATTGTCTAAACTAAACAAACTAGGATCAATTGGCTGAATATATTCGGCTTGTTTTGCGGTTAAAATTGTAAATTTGGCAATGGCTGTGTCTTTGGCTACAGTAATTGCTATTGGAGTAACATTAAGAAGGGCAATTTCTGTTTCAGAATTCTTCAGTTTGGACAGGGAACTTGTTAAGCATAACCCCGAACTCTTTTCAAAACCAGCATTAGGCTCGACTATTCCTATGATTTCTTCGGAGAATTTTTTATCTATTGCGCACTTCAATACTTCCTGACTGTGTGGTTGAACAGTAATCTTTTGAGCACTTTTTAGCGCAAATTTGTTCTTATGATGAATAGTTTTCTTAGAGCCGTTGGCTTTGGCCACAGAGTTAATTTGCAAAGTAATATCGGGCAAAAGGAGCTTACGGGATTTAAGATCAATTAAAATATCATTTCGTTCAAAAAAGGGTAAACCTAGAATTGGTTTGTTCATTTTTGGCAAAATTAAAAATTTCTCAGTGAATGGTTGATTAGCTAGAGTAAAAGAAATATTAACTAGGCCTAAAGTTTTTGCATAGGATCCGTTAGCCACTTTTACAACAGGGAATGGATTAGATGGTAAGTTTTCGATGCTTGTTGGCGATACTTTCTTGATTTTATCAATAATTAAAGGAGAAATAGCACTAGAAAAAGCTCCAGAATCGACTAAAAATGATGTTGAGAATGATTGAAAAGATAAAGGGACATAAAATAGTTTAGCACAAGGGGGTATTACTGAATTAAGATGAGGGACTTTGCGCTGTAATTGTGGCTTACCTAGTTTTTTGGTTGTTTGTCGAAAGGTAGCTTCTGGTCACGCTCAGCTTGTTCACGATACCAGCAATACTTCGGTGTGTGTCCATACTTTCCACAAATGTCACAAAAGAACCTTCTGCGGTTTCCTCTACCATTAGATCTGTTGAAGTTTCCATTTCCAGATCCACCTTGTGACTGAAAGTTTCCTCCGTTGTTGTTAGGCTGAACACCATGGTGCATTGCTATCATTTGCTGCATCATGCCTTGCCAGTCGAAAGGAGGGTCGTTTGCTGCTGCGTGGGCGATTCCTTGATAGTTTTGTCCGTATCGTCCTGTGTTCCAGTTACTAGAACTCACATCTTGTGCTTGTGCTTTGTTTTCTAATTTTGATAATTTTTGATTAAGTTTTTCATTAGACTCTTTCAGTTCTTTTTGGCTTTTGTTAATAGCTGAAATACTAGCAACAATTGTTTCAAACTGTGAGGTTGATATTTCATTAAAGGCTGACTCGGAATCATCCTCAGGGAACTGATCATCTAACATTAACCTTTTTGAGGCTTTTTCGCAATGTTGTTCGACGGGGGTCGCTTCTTGTAGAGTTAACAGATATTTTTTAAGTTTGTTTGGCATACCGTTTATAAAAGCTTCTTTAACTCTTCTAGTTCTATCATTTGCTCTGTCTTCTGCAGCTATTGCAGGTAAACCACCAGCGGCAGCTCGTGCTGCTATATTTGGAAAAGCTAAATTTGCCAATCTTTGTAACTCAGTCAGGTAGTCTTGTATTGTTTCTTTTGATTTATTAAACTTACGATTCTGAAACTGCAGTTTATAAAATTCAACGCGTTCGGGACCTACATACCTTTCACGTAAAGCTGTCAAAGCTAGATCCAAATCTTCTCTTGTAGCTTGTGCAAGTTGATCATAGAAAGTTAAAGCGTTACCTTTCAGGTGAAGATGTAGGTACAAATGTTGATTTGCTGCATCAATTTGAGCCAAACCAATGCAACTTCTTAATTGCCTCTCAAATTGGTCAATGTTTTCAGTTTCTGCTCCAGAAAAAGTTTGCAAATTCAAAAAAGGTTGGATAGGTTGTGCCATTTTGAATGAATATTTTCAAAAACCTCAAAATTCTGTTCAGAAACACCAAATGACTCCTGTCACCATGTCACGAGCGGCCCGGACAGTAGTTTAAAACACGAAACAAATAGTCGCGGTTCGAATGGTGCCAAAGTTATTGCGCTGCGATTAGCGGTTCGCCTGGGGTTTTGTAATTTTCATTTTCTACGAATGCGAAAATTGGGTTTCTTTGGTGTTTCTCAACTTAAACTAAAAGAAAGGTTTGATCTAGATGTTTGCTTTAATTCAAAGAGTCAGAGAAAATACAGGCACTATTAGAGCTGCTTAACTTTAGCTATCCAATTCTAGCTTGTCCTGACAAAGATTAGTTTTAATAGCACCTCACTTCAATATTTAAACTAAATATTTACAGTTCAATGATAATCAAGTAACCTCTTAAAAGGGTAATAGCTCTAATGACAGGTCACGATAACCTCATGATCATGAGGCGTAGCTGCATGAGCATGACAAATGTTTTAAGCAATTAGACAAACAATGTACACCACAAATAACACATTGAAAAACGAACACATTGTCAAACCATGGTTTATACATTCCCGTTTTCGCAGTTCGAAAAATTTACTCACGTTATTTCTAATTTTTGACAATATATTTGGCATGCAATTAATCACTCCTCTCCTATATAATAAAAAAAAACATTTGACGGGATTCCTATTTAATAATTCCAAACAGTTGTTCAGCATTAAGAGTCAGGCAATTCAATTTGAACTACTTTTGAACGGTTACCGAAACATGTCCTGCTATCTTTTTACAAAACCTCGCAGAAGCGTTCACTTATATCGCTTCGATTGAGTTTGCTTTCCAAGACAATCAATTTCATTGCTCAAAAATCTATTGTTACAATACAAATTTACAATGCACAATTGTGAACCTATTTACATTAGAACAAAACGTTTATGGTCAGAATGTTTGAAATAAAACAGGTAGCTTCCATAGGAGGAGTTCAATGTTAACTAAAATTCCGACGAAGCTATAGATCGGACCTCCTCGTCCGAGAGAAAGTTTTTGGTTAGTGGTTCTCCGCCGTTTTCTTGCACTAGCTTGGATAGATATCTACCACCATAGATTGTGTACGACCATGAGATAATAACCATCGCAATGAGCAACAAGTTAATAACTGCTTCTGTTAATGTTCTGGAGTATGGACCACTCGCAATAACAAATGCCATCCTACATCTGAAAAGCGAACATTGTTGAATGTCAGTAATAATCTCCAAAACGTTTCCGAAAAATTGCATTGCGAACAACCAAAACTTGCTCGAAGAACAAAAAAAGCTTCACCAACCTATCAAATATTTCAACGAAATAATCAGAGAAACTAGAATTAGCGGCCGCCGATTTGTTTTCAGAATACATTTCAGCAAGCTCGAATTAGCAAAACTTTAAAGCATTGGGCATTTAAAGAAGTGTTGTCTAATTTTTTACATAATATTGTTACACTATGGTACCAAAAAACTACGTACGCCTACAGAATTTTTAAAAACTGCCGAAAACATCAAATAATACATTTGGAGTTCAAATCGGATCTCCTGACGGGTCAGTACGCTTTTAGCGTTCTTAACATCCAATAGACGACGGCTTGTACAGTTTTCGAAAAGGTTTCTAACAAAAGATTTGAGCAAAAATAACTCTTAAAGAGCAGAAATTGTGCCGTACAATAGTGTATATACTTTTTGCTACCATAGTGTAAAATTTTTCCACCATATTTGTCCTGATTAAATTTTTTGCCTAAATACATTAGCGACATTTTTTCTGAAATCAGTCAGATATAGAAGGTGGAACTGGTAGAAAGATATATAGAAGGTAGAAGAATATATATAAGTGTAACCCAAGTCAATGCTTGCTCTATCTTAAAAGTACCAATAAATTGAAATTTCTGCTCTGATTTCAAAATTCAGAAGTCATGATTTCAAAGACAAGACAAAAAAAATTAAACATACCCGGCAAATTGCCGGAAAATAGCCGCCGTTGATTCCCATAACTCTATTGGGATTGAAAGAAAAGAAAATATCAACAAAAATTAATTTTTGTATAAAAATATTTTTAAGTGCGACTCCTGTCTCTCAGTGAGAGGCTACAGGGTCTAGTATCAATACCAATAAGCATTATAGATAGTAACTAAAACTTATGAGAACAAAGTTCAAGTACCGGGCATCTAAAAATGGGCTTTATGGGTTTATCCCGTTTCTATTTCTTTGATTTTTTATACTGACTCTCTTTATTTTGAATTCCTTTGCTGAGCAGCTGCTGTTTAAAAGGACTTTGAGCAGAATGACAAAAGAGTGAAACTAGCCTAAAATGTCGAAAAAGCGGCAAAATGGGTAAAGCGAAAAGAAGTTCGACGAAGTAAAAAAATAGGAGCGCTATAATAGCCGGCTGAGAAGATGAGGGCGGCTATTAAACATAACCGACTAACGTCCGGCGAATTGCTCTCAAACCACCGGCGAGCGGTTGGCTTCGTCAGTAGCTAGGCACGGTTTAGTGAGGCTAGCTTTAGCTTAATTGAAGGGGCGTAGCGTAAGTGAGCGCAGCGGGGGGGGGGGGTACACCGGGGGGCTGATGGGGTGGCAATAGTGGGGGGGGGCAACAGTGGTGGGGGAGTCAATCTCTAATAACCGCCCTTGACACCATAAGTATAAGTCTCCAAAACAGATTCTGTGAATGACATACTTGAAGACTAGTGAGCTGAAAGGCTCTAAGAGCACTTAATGCCCGCTGGGCGCTACCTGTTTATCCCGTTTTTGAGGACGAAAAGTCCGACGAAATTCAGATTGCTCAAGAGAAATATTGGTCAAGCATAAAAGAAAGACCAACAGGACTAATATAATTGCTCCAAAATTTGTTTGAGAGCAATTAAAATCTTACAAATGCTTGCTATATTTTTTATGCATCTAATCGCCCCTTGTTGCGCTCATCAGAGTATATGTATTTCCAAAAAGGTGTTTGCTCCTAATAATTGAGAATTAAATTTTTGAAAAAAAATGAAATGTTTGAGAAGAGATTCATGTCGTTGGAGCAGTTTTATATTGTACCACTTGTAAGTCTCTGGGATGCTTAAAACCATTTCAGATTTGCTCTGGTGAAATAATTTGATCTGGCACAAATATTCCTTCAGTTCTTCAAAATGGAACATTAATTCTCTTAACAAAAGTCAATAATTTTAAAACATTCAATTGAACATCAAGTGAACTTCAGGTAATGTTTAATCTGAATGGGTCCAAACTTGTTGGTTCTGAGACCTCCCATGTTATAATCGATAATATTCTTGGCTGTGAAAGGGTTACCCGATGGTTTCTTCGAACTGAAGTATTCATGTTTCATTGCTTCCAACTGATCGTACGACACAGCCTGATCGTCCTCTCCTATATAATAAAAAAAAACATTTGACGGGATTCCTATTTAATAATTCCAAACAGTTGTTCAGCATTAAGAGTCAGGCAATTCAATTTGAACTACTTTTGAACGGTTACCGAAACATGTCCTGCTATCTTTTTACAAAACCTCGCAGAAGCGTTCACTTATATCGCTTCGATTGAGTTTGCTTTCCAAGACAATCAATTTCATTGCTCAAAAATCTATTGTTACAATACAAATTTACAATGCACAATTGTGAACATATTTACATTAGAACAAAACGTTTATGGTCAGAATGTTTGAAATGAAACAGGTAGCTTCCATAGGAGGAGTTCAATGTTAACTAAAATTCCGACGAAGCTATAGATCGGACCTCCTCGTCCGAGAGAAAGTTTTTGGTTAGTGGTTCTCCGCCGTTTTCTTGCACTAGCTTGGATAGATATCTACCACCATAGATTGTGTACGACCATGAGATAATAACCATCGCAATGAGCAACAAGTTAATAACTGCTTCTGTTAATGTTCTGGAGTATGGACCACTCGCAATAACAAATGCCATCCTACATCTGAAAAGCGAACATTGTTGAATGTCAGTAATAATCTCCAAAACGTTTCCGAAAAATTGCATTGCGAACAACCAAAACTTGCTCGAAGAACAAAAAAAGCTTCACCAACCTATCAAATATTTCAACGAAATAATCAGAGAAACTAGAATTAGCGGCCGCCGATTTGTTTTCAGAATACATTTCAGCAAGCTCGAATTAGCAAAACTTTAAAGCATTGGGTATTTAAAGAAGTGTTGTCTAATTTTTTACATAATATTGTTACACTATGGTACCAAAAAACTACGTACGCCTACAGAATTTTTAAAAAGTGCCGAAAACATCAAATAATACATTTGGAGTTCAAATCGGATCTCCTGACGGGTCAGTACGCTTTTAGCGTTCTTAACATCCAATAGACGACGGCTTGTACAGTTTTCGAAAAGGTTTCTAACAAAAGATTTGAGCAAAAATAACTCTTAAAGAGCAGAAATTGTGCCGTACAATAGTGTATATACTTTTTGCTACCATAGTGTAAAATTTTTCCACCATATTTGTCCTGATTAAATTTTTTGCCTAAACACATTAGCGACATTTTTTCTGAAATCAGTCAGATATAGAAGGTGGAACTGGTAGAAAGATATATAGAAGGTAGAAGAATATATATAAGTGTAACCCAAGTCAATGCTTGCTCTACCTTAAAAGTACCAATAAATTGAAATTTCTGCTCTGATTTCAAAATTCAGAAGTCATGATTTCAAAGACAAGACAAAAAAAATTAAACATACCCGGCAAATTGCCGGAAAATAGCCGCCGTTGATTCCCATAACTCTATTGGGATTGAAAGAAAAGAAAATATCAACAAAAATTAATTTTTGTATAAAAATATTTTTAAGTGCGACTCCTGTCTCTCAGTGAGAGGCTACAGGGTCTAGTATCAATACCAATAAGCATTATAGATAGTAACTAAAACTTATGAGAACAAAGTTCAAGTACCGGGCATCTAAAAATGGGCTTTATGGGTTTATCCCGTTTCTATTTCTTTGATTTTTTAATACTGACTCTCTTTATTTTGAATTCCTTTGCTGAGCAGCTGCTGTTTAAAAGGACTTTGAGCAGAATGACAAAAGAGTGAAACTAGCCTAAAATGTCGAAAATGGGTAAAGCGAAAAGAAGTTCGACGAAGTAAAAAAATAGGAGCGCTATAATAGCCGGCTGAGAAGATGAGGGCGGCTATTAAACATAACCGACTAACGTCCGGCGAATTGCTCTCAAACCACCGGCGAGCGGTTGGCTTCGTCAGTAGCTAGGCACGGTTTAGTGAGGCTAGCTTTAGCTTAATTGAAGGGGCGTAGCGTAAGTGAGCGCAGCGGGGGGGGGTACACCGGGGGGCTGATGGGGTGGCAATAGTGGGGGGGGGGGGCAACAGTGGTGGGGGAGTCAATCTCTAATAACCGCCCTTGACACCATAAGTATAAGTCTCCAAAACAGATTCTGTGAATGACATACTTGAAGACTAGTGAGCTGAAAGGCTCTAAGAGCACTTAATGCCCGCTGGGCGCTACCTGTTTATCCCGTTTTTGAGGACGAAAAGTCCGACGAAATTCAGATTGCTCAAGAGAAATATTGGTCAAGCATAAAAGAAAGACCGACAGGACTAATATAATTGCTCCAAAATTTGTTTGAGAGCAATTAAAATCTTACACATGCTTGCTATATTTTTTATGCATCTAATCGCCCCTTGTTGCGCTCATCAGAGTATATGTATTTCCAAAAAGGTGTTTGCTCCTAATAATTGAGAATTAAATTTTTGAAAAAAATGAAATGTTTGAGAAGAGATTCATGTCGTTGGAGCAGTTTTATATTGTACCACTTGTAAGTCTCTGGGATGCTTAAAACCATTTCAGATTTGGTCTGGTGAAATAATTTGGTCTGGCACAAATATTCCTTCAGTTCTTCAAAATGGAACATTAATTCTCTTAATAAAAGTCAATAATTTTAAAACATTCAATTGAACATCAAGTGAACTCCAGGTAATGTTTAATCTGAATGGGTCCAAACTTGTTGGTTCTGAGACCTCCCATGTTATAATCGATAATATTCTTGGCTGTGAAAGGGTTACCCGATGGTTTCTTCGAACTGAAGTATTCATGTTTCATTGCTTCCAACTGATCGTACGACACAGCCACACATGGCACTGAAATAACACAAAAATTTTATTAGCTCTGTTACATTAACACAAACCGATTTAACATCGGCCTGCTACTTTTCTCTTTGCTAATTTCTACCTTCAATTCTGGATCATCTTTGTTTGCATCTAATTCTGGATTATGGTTGTCAATTAAAATATTTTTGAATAAAAACAGTTTTATTTGATTAAAGACACTCGAGGATATGAGCTTGAAATTGCCAGTTGGTTAAATGGCGGGTTTAATCAGTCCATTTAAAAAATTGGAGAAGAGCATTTATGAGCATCTTAAAACTATTCATAAATTCAATCAAGATTTGTTTAGGAATCTTTCCACTCCACCGCATTATCCAATTAATAACCTAAAGCAAGCCTGTCTTTTGTTCAGTCATCTTTTACATCTGTTGATCGAAACCTTTCGCGGCAGATATACAAAACTGGTACCGTTAAAGAGTCCTCAAAAAATTCAATCAACACCTGAACAGGCATAGTCATTTTTTTTTCTCGAGCCGATATTGAGGTAAGATTTGAAACGTTTTCAATTTCTTTTGACTTCCCCTACCTTTTCACTTGAAAAATATCTAAAGTAAAAATCTATCTAAAAAGCTATTGCTGCAATTTTGACTACACGAGTTGGCGTGAAATCAGCGGTTTTGAGATTATTTAGTCCATTTCAACATATACTGTGCCCAAAATAACTGCTGATAGAATCCTAGTAAAAAATGAGATGGCTAATGGGGCTTCTACTATCACGCAAATAGGACTGGTAATTGAGCTCTGAAAGAAAGAAAATTGATAATTAAGCCTTGATCTGCATATTGGCGATGTATCGTCAACTGTTATATTTTGCTCATTTTTGGCGTAAATTTTTCCGCACAAATCAATGACACAATCCAAAAATTAATAATGGGGCAGTTGTTGCTTCCAGATTCTACCCAAGTGGCCTGTTAAAATTAGCTTTTATCCAACACAAACTAAACAGCTTTTAAACTACACTTCCAGTAAAATCAATGGATACTTTTAATAGCGGAAGACCAATTTATTTTTGGAGCACAATTAGGTTTCAGGCGAACAGCGTCCCTAATTTTTTCATCTACATTAGTTTTCCAAAAGAAAAACATCGACCAAAAAGTATTTTTTCAAAAGTGGGGAAACATATATGTAAGACTGGCTTTTTCTTCTGTCAAAATTTCACTTTTTGCCTACGCATCGTAGAGAAAAAAGAAAGACAGCATTTTGTAGTCCTCAAGATTTTTCATTTATACAAAAAAATTATCAGATATTTGCAAAAAAAGGGAGAACTCTGAAAACTTTGAAGGAAAAATTTAGAAGGAAAAAAGAACGATAGTTCGGGTGCAGGTAGGAGGGGGGATGACAGATCGCATTGAAAGTTAAGATAAAAAGGATAAATACTGTAGTCAATTTAGTTGGGTTAAACGGTGACTTTACGATAATAGTAATTTCAAGTCTAAACACTAACAATTCCAAATACATAACCGAAACTTTTTTGATTAAAAATTTTGTTTAAAAACATTTTGATCCGTCTCTCTGTTTTCAGATGGTTTAAGAACCATTTTTGTTCTGTATCAAGAAGGTTTTTGGGAAATTGAAGACGTTAGAAAATTTAGAGCTCTCAAAATAGCAAAAATCAACTTCGAAAATGCACAAATAAAAGCAAAAATTTTTTTTCTAAAATCTAGAGCTATTTTTGCAAAAAAACTTCTGCCCAATTAACCAGAATTATTCATTTGTGTATTTTCAAAACCAGCATCACTAAATGAACATCAAATCAACCAAATTCATTTAGAAAAGAAAACTCATTCCTTTTTTATTTATATTCTTTGTAATGTGAGAGCAGATAGTGCGGACTATTCTTCTCTAGTATTAAAAAACAAATGAAATTGAGAATTAGAAGGTATTAATTTTGTTAGGTTGAAAAATTGAATACATGTTCACAATTTATTTGAAAATGAGAAATTAACATTCCTGTTTTGAAATTGCTCTTTGAACCGAACTTTCCCAGTCTTTGAGCGTTTCTGTAACCTGAAAAAAACAAATCCTTAATTGACTGCGAAAATCCTCATATGAAAAACAAAATGTGATCCGAACGAAAAAAAATTCTTTCAGTTCAACAAACTCATTAGTTTTCCTAATTCTTTTCCAATAACTCTTACTTAAAAGAGTGAAAAGGCCAAAACTTTAATTTTTCTGATCCTTTGCATGTTAAAAACAACTAGAGCTAGAGTGCAGAAATTGTCAAAAGTATTAAAAAATTAGAAAATTACTTAGGTTCAAAATTTTGCTTAAAATTGCGGTTTTTATTTTAACAACGCAAACTGTCCTTATTAAATATAACTTCTAACATCTGCGTCATTTTTGAAAAAAAAAACGAATGGGCAGATTGTGCTCATGAAACATCAAATATTACAAAATTTCCAAATAAATCAAAACAATCATTTTTGATTTTTTTAGCGGTAATCGCAAAATTGACCCACAGATCGGAGATGAACCTTTTGAATTATTTAGAAAAATTTTGCCCACACATAGTTTTTCGGAAACCACACATAGGAAGTCCACACATAGTTTTTCGGAAAAAAACAATCAAGACAAATGAACAATGACGGAAATTTTGTAATGATCAGATGCCAAAAAAACTTAAAATTTTAAAATTTTTTTGGGTGGCAAGGTTTTTATTTGTTTGTTTTGCTATTCATGCGCGTCTTTGGGGGTGTATGCATGACTATGCGTAATTTCAATAATTTTATTAGCTGTTACATTATCACAAACCGATTTAACATCGGCCTGCTACTTTTCTCCTTGCTAATTTCTACCTTCAATTCTGGATCATCATCTTTTTGCATCTAATTCTGGATTATGGTTGTCAATTGAAAGATATTTGAATAAAAACAGTTTTATTTGATTAAAGACACTCGAGGATATGAACTTGAATTTGCCAGTTGGTTAAATGGCGGGTTTAATTAATCTATTTCAAAAATTGGAGAAGAGCATTTATGAGCATCTTAAAACTATTCATAAATTCAATCAAGTGTTTAGGAATCTTTCCACTCAACCGCATTATCCAATTAATAACCTAATTCAAGCCTGTCTTTTGTTCAGTCATCTTTTACATCTGTTGATCGAAACCTTTCGCGCAGATATACAAAACTGGTACCGTTAAAGAGTCCTCAAAAATTCAATCAACACTTGTACAGGCATTGTCAATTTTTTCTCGAGCCGATGTTGAGGTAAGGTTTGAAACATTTTCAATTTCTTTGACTTTCCCACCTTTTCACTTGAAAAATATCTAAATTAAAAATCTATCTCAAAAGCTACTGGTGCAATTTTAACTACACGAGTAGGCGTTAAATCAGCGGTTTTGAGATTATTTAGTCCATTTCAAAATATACTGTGCCCAAAGAAACTGCTGATATAATCCAAGTAAAAAAATTGAGATGGCTAATGGGGCTTCTACTATCACGCAAAATAGACTGGTAATTGAGCTCTGTAAGAAAATTGATAATTAAGCCTTCATCTGCATATTGGCGATGTATCGTCAACTGTTATATTTTGCTCATTTTTGGCGTAAATTTTTCCGCACAAATCGATGACACAATCCAAAAATTAAAATGATGCGGCAGTTGTTTCTTCCAGATTCTACCCAAGTGGCCTGTTAAAACTAGCTGTTATCCAACAAACTAAACAGCTTTTAAACTACACTTCCAGTAAAATCAATGGATGCTTTTAATAGCGGATGACCAACTGATTTTTGGAGCACAATTAGGTTTCAGGCGAACAACGTCCCAAATTTTTCCATCTACATTAGTTTTCCAAAAGAAAAAAATCAAAAAAAAAACAAAAAGTATTTTTTCAAAAGTGGGGAAATATATATGTGAGATTGGCTTTTTCTTCTGTCAAAATTTTATTTTTTGCCTACGCATCGTAGAGAAAAGGAAAGACACCATTTGGTAGTCCTCAAGATTTTTCATTTATACAAAAAAATTATCAGAAACTTGCCAAAAAAGGGAGAACTCTGAAAACTTTGAAGGAAAAATTTAGAAGGAAAAAAGAACGATCGTTCGGGTGCAGGTAGGAGGGGGGATGACAGATCGCATTGAAAGTTAAGATAAAAAGGATAAATACTGTAGTCAATTTAGTTGGGTTAAACGGTGACTTTACGATAATAGTAACTTCAAGTCTAAACACTAACAATTCCAAATACATAACCGAAACTTTTTTGATTAAAAATTTTGTTTAAAAACATTTATATCCATCTCTCTGTTTTCAGATGGTTTAAGAACCATTTTTGTTCTGTATCAAGAAGGTTTTTGGGAAATTGAAGACGTTAGAAAATTTAGAGCTCTCAAAATAGCAAAAATCAACTTCGAAAATGCACAAATAAAAGCAAAAAAATTTTGTTTCTAAAATCTAGAGCTGTTTTCGCAAAAAACTTCTGTCCATTTAACCAAAATTATTCATTTGTGTATTTCCAAAACCAGCATCACTAAATGAACATCAAATCAACCAAATTCATTTTGAAAAAAAACTCATTCCTTTTCATTTTTTATTTATATTCTTTCTAATGTCAGAGCTGATAGTGCGGGCTATTCTTCTCTAGTAATAAAAAACAAATGAAATTGAGAACTAGAAGGTATAAATTTTGTTAGGTTGAAAAACTGAATACATGTTCACAATTTCTTTGAAAATGAGAAATTAACACCTCTGTTTTGAAATTGCTCTTTGAACCGATCTTTCCCAGTCCTTGAGCGTTTCTGTACTCTGAGAAAAAACAAAATCCTTAATTGACTGCGAAAATCCTCATATGAAAAACAAAAGGTGATTCGGACGAAAAAAAATTCTTTCAGTTGAACAAACTTATTAGTTTTCCTAAATCTTTTCCAATAACTCTTACTTAAAAGAGTGAAAAGGCCAAAACTTCAACTTCACTGATCTTTGCATGTTAAAAACAACTAAAGCTAGAGTGCAGAAACTGTCAAAAGTATTAAAAAATTAGAAAATTACTTAGGTTGGAAAAATTTGCTTAAAAGTGTGGTTTTTATTTTAACAACGCAAACTGTCCTTATTAAATATAACTTCTAACATCTGCGTCATTTTTGAATAAAAAAACGAATGGGCAGATTGTGCTCATGAAACATCAAAAAGTACCAAATTTCCAAACTAATCAAAACATTCATTTTCGATTTTTTTTTAGCGGTAATCGCAAAAATGACCCGAAAATTGGAGATGAACTTTGAATTATTTCGAAAAATTTTGCCCTTTCTGATGCTTCATGAGCACAATCAGCCTAATTTTACTTTTGGCATCTATTCATTAAAAATTGTCGTCATTGTTCAGTTGTGTCTTGTTTGTATTTTTCTAAGAAGTACACATAGTTTTTCCGAAAAAAACTATCAAGAAAAATGAAAAATGACGGAAATTTTGTAATGATCAGATGCCAAAAAGAAAAACTTAAAATTTTTTCAATTTTTTTTTGGGTGGCAAGGTTTTCATTTGTGTGTTTTGCTATCCATGCGCGTCTTTGGGGGTGTATGCATGACTATGCGTAATTTCAATAATTTTATTAGCTCTGTTACATTATCACAAACCGATTTAACATCGGCCTGCTACTTTTCTCTTTGCTAATTTCTACCTTCAAATCTGGATCATCATCTTTTTGCATCTAATTCTGGATTATGGTTGTCAATTGAAAGATATTTGAATAAAAACAGTTTTATTTGATTAAAGACACTCGAGGATATGAACTTGAATTTGCCAGTTGGTTAAATGGCGGGTTTAATTAATCTATTTCAAAAATTGGAGAAGAGCATTTATGAGCATCTTAAAACTATTCATAAATTCAATCAAGTGTTTAGGAATCTTTCCACTCAACCGCATTATCCAATTAATAACCTAATTCAAGCCTGTCTTTTGTTCAGTCATCTTTTACATCTGTTGATCGAAACCTTTCGCGTCAGATTTACAAAACTGGTACCGTTAAAGAGTCCTCAAAAATTCAATCAACACTTGAACAGGCATTGTCAATTTTTTCTCGAGCCGATATTGAGGTAAGGTTTGAAACATTTTCAATTTATTTGACTTTCCTCACCTTTTCACTTGAAAAATATCTAAACTAAAAATCTATCTCAAAAGCTACTGGTGCAATTTTAACTACACGAGTTGGCGTGAAATCAGCGGTTTTGAGATTATTTAGTCCATTTCAACACATACTGTGCCCAAAGAAACTGCTGATAGAATCCAAGTAAAAAAATGAGATGGCTAATGGGGCTTCTACTATCACGCAAATAGGACTTGTAATTGAGCTCTGAAAGAAAATTGATAATTAAGCCTTCATCTGCATATTGAAGATGTATCGTCAACTGTTATATTTTGCTCAATTTTGGCGTAAATTTTTTCGCACAAATCGATGACACAGTCCAAAAATTAATAATGGGGCAGTTGTTGCTTCCAGATTATACCCAAGTGGACTGTTAAAATTAGCTGTTATCCAACACAAACTAAAAAGCTTTTAAACTACACTTCCAGTAAAATCAATGGATACTTTTAATAGCGGAAGACCAATTTATTTTTGGAGCACAATTAGGTTTCAGGCGAACAGCGTCCCTAATTTTTTCATCTACATTAGTTTTCCAAAAGAAAAACATCGACCAAAAAGTATTTTTTCAAAAGTGGGGAAACATATATGTAAGACTGGCTTTTTCTTCTGTCAAAATTTCACTTTTTGCCTACGCATCGTAGAGAAAAAAGAAAGACAGCATTTTGTAGTCCTCAAGATTTTTCATGAATACAAAAAAAATTATCAGAAATTTGAAAAAAAGGGAGAACTCTGAAAACTTTGAAGAAAAAAATTAAGAACGAAAAAAGAACGATAGTTCGGGTGAAGGTAGGAGGGGGGATGACAGATCGCATTGAAAGTTAAGATTGAAAAAAAGGATAAAAACTGTAGTCAATTTAGTTGGGTTAAACGATGACTTTACGATAATAGTAATTTCAAGCCTAAAAATTAACAATTCAAATTACATAACGGAAACTTTTTTGATTAAAAATTTTGTTTAAAAACATTTATATCCATCTCTCTGTTTTCAGATGGTTTAAGAACCATTTTTGTTCTGTATCAAGAAGGTTTTTGGGAAATTGAAGACGTTAGAAAATTTAGAGCTCTCAAAATAGCAAAAATCAACTTCGAAAATGCACAAATAAAAGCAAAAAAATTTTGTTTCTAAAATCTAGAGCTGTTTTCGCAAAAAACTTCTGTCCATTTAACCAAAATTATTCATTTGTGTATTTCCAAAACCAGCATCACTAAATGAACATCAAATCAACCAAATTCATTTTGAAAAAAAACTCATTCCTTTTCATTTTTTATTTATATTCTTTCTAATGTCAGAGCTGATAGTGCGGGCTATTCTTCTCTAGTAATAAAAAACAAATGAAATTGAGAACTAGAAGGTATAAATTTTGTTAGGTTGAAAAACTGAATACATGTTCACAATTTCTTTGAAAATGAGAAATTAACATTCCTGTTTTGAAATTGCTCTTTGAACCGATCTTTCCCAGTCTTTGAGCGTTTCTGTAACCTGAAAAAAACAAATCCTTAATTGACTGCGAAAATCCTCATATGAAAAACAAAATGTGATCCGAACGAAAAAAAAATTCTTTCAGTTCAACAAACTCATTAGTTTTCCTAATTCTTTTCCAATAACTCTTACTTAAAAGAGTGAAAAGGCCAAAACTTTAATTTTTCTGATCCATTGCATGTTGAAAACAACTAGAGCTAGAGTGCAGAAACTGTCAAAAGTATTAAAAAATTAGAAAATTACTTAGGTTGGAAAATTTTGCTTAAAATTGCGGTTTTTATTTTAACAACGCAAACTGTCCTTATTAAATATAACTTCTAACATCTGCGTCATTTTTGAAAAAAAAACGAATGGGCAGATTGTGCTCATGAAACATCAAATATTACAAAATTTCCAAATAAATCAAAACAATCATTTTTGATTTTTTAAGCGGTAATCGCAAAATTGACCCACAGATCGGAGATGAACTTTTTGAATTATTTAGAAAAATTTTGCCCTTTCTGATGCTTCATGAGCACAATCAGCCCAATTTTATTTTTGGCATCTATTCATTAAAAATTGTCGTCATTGTTCAGTTGTGTCTTGATTGTATTTTTCTAAGAAGTACACATATAGTTTTTCTGAAAAAAACCATCAAGAAAAATGAAAAATGACGGAAATTTTGTAATGATCAGATGCCAAAACGAAAACTTAAAATTTTAAAATTTTTTTGGGTGGCAAGGTTTTTATTTGTTTGTTTTGCTATTCATGCGCGTCTTTGGGGGTGTATGCATGACTATGCGTAATTTCAATGGATGTGGTTTGTGTGTAAGAGAAAGAGAGAATAGAGAGAGAGATAGATAGAGAAAGAAAATAGTGTGAGACAAATGGTTCCTTCAAAATTAGTCACAAATAGAGGCAGAGAGCAAAAACTGAACTCATGACAAATCAGAAAATACTTAAAATAATCTACAAACGGCGGATTTAAATATGTCGAATGCCAAGGCTTTGTGTTTTTGAATCTCTGATTACACGTCTGCGAGATTTTGAGATGTTTAGAGATGTGAGACACAAATAAAGGCTGAGTGCAAAAACTATCTGAAAAGAAAAAAGAAACACTACTTGAAATTTGGTACAAAAGCCGGCTTCAAATGTGCCCAATACAAAAAACTATTTTAAAATGTCTCTGATGACACTCTTGCGAGACTTCGAAGATTTTATTGTCCCGTTGTGCTCATGAAATATCAAAAATGAAATTTTCAAAAAACTTTAATAATTTATGTTTCAAAGTTTAGCGTCAAAATTTCAGAACAGATACAATTGCCTCAAAAAGTCCGCACATAGTTTTTCTTCGAAAAAAAGACAAAGAGGACCTAAATGAACACTGGCGAACTTTAAGTAGTGACAATTGACAACAAAATTTTTTTCAAAACGTTTTTTTGGTGTTGTGCTTTGTATTTGTGTGTTGGTGCTTGTTTGATTAATGTGTGCTGTGTGTGCTTGTATGGTTTTTCTGTGTCTTTCAAATTGTAATATACTGATCTTTCTACAGTTTGTTCTTTTGAAAAAAACGGCAATTTTTTGCTAAAAGAGTATATTTTATCCTAATGCATACAAGTTGCTTTCGGATTTACCTATAGGTTTCTCTGGCAGAAATTAAAAGTTATTTTTGCAACCTTGACAAGTATGTAGGAACATTCTATGTTACGCACAGACTCGCACGAGCCGTCTTGCGCATTTCAATGTGATGTTTTTTGTATCACCATGCCATAAAGAATGGGTAAGAATCTGAAAGACTAGAAAAAGTAGAATAAAAAATGTCGAGCTTCCTCAATTCTAAGCGTCAGTTAGTACCTTCCGTTTATTTGTCATTAAAAAAAATCAAACGAAATTATTGACGGGCAGAAGTATACCTTTCACAAAAAATTAACAAGTCTCGCGAGAAAAAATTGCAACATAGCCGCCATATTGCCAGAATAGCTGCGAAAGAATAGACCTGCGTGCCATATAATAGAGACAGAAACAGATCTAGATTGAAAAAAAAAATCGACGCCGCTCAAAAAACTAGGTAAAAAACATTCAGCGATAAATTAATAAAGCTTGGTAAAATTGATTCCACAGAAGCCTCTTATTAGGGACCTTTACTGCACATACGAGTTCCTTTGACCTTAAACAAATTCAAATTAAACTTAAGTTTTAAAGTGCAGAAGTCATTTTATTGAGTGAGGTAAGTCACGTATGACCAAAATATAACCACGCAAATAACCTAAAAACTTTTGCTAAAGCAAGTGAGAAATGACGTCACGCGCGCAAATGCCGTTAGTGAGAGGAAGAAGTCAGTCAGAAATATTGACTTTTTCAGCTTTGCTGTGTGAACAAATGTAAAACGAAAAAAGAGCGTCAGACGACGAAACAAAAAAAACATACAATTCAAAGAATTTTCCTTGACTAAACAGAAAACCCAGACCTAGAATGGACTATAAGTGAATTGAGATAACCATTTTAAAAAAACCAGATCAAAAAATAAGAAAAAAAAAACAAAAAATCAATGTCAAAATGCCGCATGTGAACAAAAAAACCACTAGCGAGAAATGAAAATTTAATTCAAACAAAAAACTAGGTCTAGAATGAGCTGTGAAAGGATTGGGAAAACCATTTAGAAAAAAATCTGATCCAAAAAATCGAAAAACAGTAAAAATCAGAGTGAAATTGCCGCATGTGAACAAAAAACCACTACAGAGAAACCGAATTTTTGTTCAAACACCGTTTTCTCACTCTATTTTAAAATTAGAGCAAAAAAATTTCACGCCGCATAGTTTCACGCTTTTTCGCTCCACTTCCTGTTTCGTCGTGACCAAAATCACTACTCTAATTTGACTTCAAAAATCATGAAAAACTGTGAACAGATCTTAAAAAAAAACATAGCCGGAAGAATTTCGGAAACGACTCGAAGGAAAATTTTTTCCATACTTATGACTAAACAAATAAAAAAACTATTGTGAACCCTGAACCTCCACAAAGGCCATTAAAAAATCGGGAAAAATAGAAACCGCATTCAAAAACAAATTGAACAAAAAAACTAGAAAAACTAAATGAGTTTTTTTTAAATAGTATAAGGAAACATAGAGCAGAGTAAAGCTCCTTTACAATTAGAGCAATGAAAACCTCGCAACATAATGAGCAAGTCGTAATGGGCTAAGAAATTTGTCTAAGACTTAAAAAAAGGAAAAACTGCAAAAAAAATAAGAAAATTGGTTCAAAATTTCTCAATTTTTCTGTCAGTTTTACTAAAAAAAAATATTTTATACCAAGAAAACTTGAGTCAATTGGTATCTGAATATTCCTTAAGTAATAAGCTTCTATTAAAATCCCACTTAAAGCATTAAAACGAAAAAATAAGCAAAAAATTAAATTTCGTCTAAAAATCAGCAAAACTGATCAAAAACCTACAAATTATCATTAAACTCTAACTAACTACAAGAAACTTTCAATTCCTCAAAAAACAAGCCTAAAACTAATACAATATCATAATCAAACCTCATAACCATCAAAATTCGGAAAAAACTGCTTTTAAATGCCGCAGGTGAACAAAAATTTTGCTCGCTTAGAGAAATTTTTTCACACATCAATTTCTCGCTCTCTCAAAAACAGCGGTATGAACAAAAACCACTCTCTTTTCGCTCCGCTCTTCACTTTCGTTCATCACCAAAATCACTCCAAATTTTTTCACGCGTTTCATTTCCCGCTTCAAAAATCACTCCAATAAAATTGATTTTAAAAAAGGACTTCTCCAATACTCCTCTTCGAGTCGTAAAAAAATCAGCGCCCCAATACAAATCAAATTCTTTGAATTTTAAAAAAAAACCAAGAGCACCGCAATATAGCTACGCTCAGTTTACAGCTTCGCAGCTATAAAAAAGAATAAAAACCTGTAATAATTAATTGAAAAAAAGGACTCATGACCATTGAAATGAAGTCCTTACATTATGAGTTAGGAATGAATGCAAACAAGTTCCTCCAAATTATTATTTTTTTTAAACTATACTACTAACCGGGCATCGTTTTAGCAAGAGATTCAATCCAGCGTTTAATGTAGACATACTGAAATTTTCCGCCAACAACAAAAATGACATTGAATTTTTTTACAGGGGTCACATAGTGATGGATATCTCCTTTTCCAGCACCCATTCTAGCACCCTGGCTCTTCTTAGTCACTGGTTTCCACGGAGGAGGAATCACCCACTGAGCATACATGTTCTCCTCAATCTGCGCATTTACTGCACTTCTTACATGCTCAAAATGCTCGTGTCTAAAGTAGCCTCCACTCAATGCAACAACTCCAAACTGTTTGTTCAATATTGTATTTCTCTTCACATCCTCTTCAACTCCAATGATGTGATGTAATTGCTTCTTAACTTTTTCCTCTTTTACCAAAATTGGCTGCGAAGGCACATATGTGAGTTTGCGTTCCTGTGGAATTGAGATATTGTCGTACGTGGGAGGTGGCTGTATGTCATCCAAGGTTAGCCCGTGTTTAAGCCCTGTCTCTCGAGGATCTTTAAATTTGGGCAGCTGAAAGTCCTTTGGATTTATTGGCGGCAGACGGCCGTAGCACCGGACACAAACTGCTCGCAAGCACGCCGATTTTATCATTTCACCATATCTGAAAAGTTCAACAAAAACGGAAAACTAGCAGCTGCACCGATCTACAGATTGATTCGATCACAATATTTCTTGTCAAAAATAGACATGTACAGATAGTTGAAAAATTGTTAAATTGCACGGATACCGATAAAAAAGGTATGGGTAAAATGACATGCTGGGTATAATGACATTCATTACAAGCGTCTACCGGTACCTTTTTCGAGTACATTTACTCGCTTTTACTGCCAGATTTCACTTTTCCTATGTTAATACATTGTGCGTGTGAAACATACAAACTTCGCGGACTAAAAGGCGGTGCCCCATATGGAAATTCCGGTCAGTGTTTTTCACTTTTAAACTGCCTTTCACCACAAAATATGCTTGACAGAAGCGCCATTCGCCAAATTTCGCTTAATAATTAGATTTCACATAATTTAGGACACCAATTCGCGCTTTTAAGAACTGGAAGCAAAAATCACTTTTAAAAGAGGCCGCATTCGCTTTTAAGTGAGTACGCCTATAATACCCCAAAATATTACTAGATTTGACAAAGTAGCACCGAATAATTGACCAAACAAGGAAAGCATAATCCAAAAAACATGAAAGCTTAAGATAAGACGGGAACAAACAGAGGAACATAAATTGGGCAGCACATTAACTGCACCTTAAGAAAAATACAAATTTGTTAATTGATTAGAATCGAATTTTAGACAACTTTTGAAAACTGACTATCAACTTGAGAGAACAATCTGCAATTAGGGACTAGGGGTATTAGCCGCCACATAAATTAGAAGACAGGCCAATTGGCCGACAGATTTCATCAAGACCACGTGGAAATGACCGAAATCGGAACTGTATAATTTAAGTAGTGTTATTAGAAGCTTCGACTTAATTGTTCGGTCGTGATAATTTGTTCGGTTGTGATAGATTCATATCACGTCCCACGGCCGCTGAGGCAAGGCCAAATTAGTCAGTAGTTAGCCAAATATTGATTGTTTTAAAACTAAGGGACTCTACTTTACCCAATTAATGCGCGGGTAATTATCATGAACTGTGGTTGTCGAGTAACTATATTTGCTTAAGTGTCGGCTAAAAGGTGTGTCGGCTAATTTGTATGTCGGCCAATTGATATCTGAAATTAAAACTTATAACGCTTAAAATAACGCTTATTAGAAATGAGGCACTATTTTGCAATTAATCATTATTCTCAATTACTATTCTAAACACAATAGCTTTTTATGTAGAAACATTTTATGTGGAAAACACTTCCCTTATTGGTATAAAATATGTACTAGAATGTTAAATCTAGTATAAATTTCTCGTTTTGCGAAAGATAGTTGCCATAAATTTTAGGCGGGCTTATAGAACTGACCCCATTTCAGATATGGATTCTGGGGGGTGGGCTTAATCCCCTAATTATTTTTCTATGAGATGAACAAATTTAACAAATTCTTGCAGAAAATATTGGATTAATCAAAATTCAACCATCACAAATAATTTTTGAACACTGAGTTGGAGAACTATAAACTTTTTCAAGAAAACACAGTGCTTTAAAAATTGACTTCTAGACTACAAAACTTGCTGCAAATAAATTTCTACAAACAGTATAAACTTTGGATAAATTTAACAATAAAGCTTACAGCTTCGATTTTATAGATGTGATTGCGAACAACAGGTGATCACATGGAAACAATTGGCGAATTTCATCCATCAGCTCTGAAAGCTTATGTTTCTCAATTTGAACAACGGGTGAAGCCCCCGCGACTGGTCGGATCTTCATAACTCCTCTCATTTTGCACAGGTTGAACACATTGTTTACTGCAGTAGTTGTCACAGCACAAGCGCCAGACAGTTTACCAGAGTCATAACACTGACTGATTTTGGACCTCACTAAACTGTTCAATGCTGATAAGGAGATGTATTTTCCTGTCTTCTCTGATATTTCTGCGTACATTTCGATATTGATCATGGTTAAACAGAGGACTGTGAAATATGGGCGCGATATTTTATTTAACACATCTTGTATTTCACTATTCTCCAGACTGTGTAAATCAATTTCTGAAGCATTATTCCAGTGAATCACTTTCAGCGACTCCAACATTTTCAAGACAAAATTTGCATTGCCTTCAACAGCTACGAACTCCTGGCAGAAAATATCCAGAGCCTTTGCCAACTTCTGTTCAAACTCCCAGAATGAAATAAAACCATTTCGTTTCTCAATAATCTTCAAAGCTATGAACAATGGAGCTAAATGATTGACAAACATATTCTGATACATCAATAGCTGAACGGGAATTATGGGCACAACTTTTCCCTCTTTGTTGAAGTTGAGCTCTTCTGGCGCGAGGAGGAACATCTTTGAGAAGGCACAGAAGTGAACAGTCTTCACATGACACTGAAGGGCCTTGATGACGTCAGAGAGTGAATATGATGTCATGACCTGCTTACAGCTGGCAGTTGTAAGAATTTGAGCTAGAAGGTTTAGTTTTTCAACTAACAGCATTGCAGGCACTGCTCTACTGCGGGAAGAGAAAGCGTAGTTGAGCAGAACAGATGATATTAGATGCCAAGGTTGAATGTACAGATTCTCCTAAACATGTTGCACAGAAATATTGACAACGGTCTCACAAGAGTCTGATCAGAGGTAAAAATCAGTAACATGACGTGATCACAAGTCTCGTCGTAGGCCGTGGTCAGAGACATGTATCATATAAGTTACTTCTAGTAGAAAAATAGATGAAAGCCTACATACTGTCGGAAAACAGTCAACTTATCCCCGTGATAGAAGGAAGCTGGGGTATACGAATAGACTCGCCCGTCTGTACATTTTTACAGTCAGCTCCGAAAGAATAATCAGAAGAATATTCACATTTATTCCGCAAAATTCAGTAAAATCTTAATGGCAAAATACTGTTTTAGCGTAGTTATGTAGCGCAAGTGTATTATTCAAGACAGATTATTTCAAAAAATATCAAGATAAGCCGACTAACACCGGACGAATTGCTCTGGACGGAAGCGCATTTTAATTCTTCAAGCCTTATTCATGAGTGGGTGGGTGGGGGTACTACTACATGATGTACATATACACTATGGTACCAAAAAGCAACTTACACCTAACAAATGTTAAAAAGCGCTACAGACGTCAAAAAATACAACTTGAGTTTAAATCAGTTCTCTAGTAACGAGACACTACGTTATCAACTGTCAAAACATCAGCTAGACGGCTGGTATGGTTTTCACACAACCTTCTGACGACATCTGAGTTAACTTTCGGACACTTTTTTTTACAAATTATCCCAAAAAACTGTCTATTTTATAATTGTTGCTTCCAAATCGACCATAATGTTTAAATTGGATTCAGATCAAGACTACTTCTGACCATTCTGGTACCTCCCGCTCGTTTTCGTTGAAAACAGTGCTGACGATCTTTGATTTATTCACAGGAAAATCAACTTGTTGAAAACGGCAGGTTCTGAACAGGCATTCCCAATTAAACTAGAACCGCAGCTTGTTTGTTCAGTTCATAAATACGTTCCACCCATCTGATTGTAATGTACCCGAAAATATCAGCGATCGCTTCTCGCAGCTTGAGTTTTCTGCGTTTTTGTTAAGAGGCCTTGTTCCATTTATTCGCACAATTCCTTCGCTGGAGACGCCTAGAGCATGTTACTTTTTTTGATATTGTTTTTTTATGCATGCTGTTTGCTAGATCGTGATTTTAAGCTGAACTACTTTGGGTTTTGTCCACGAAAAGCGAACATTTTTGAATCGCAACAGGGTGACAAACAGTGTACAAAATGAAGCATCTTAACCTTTTTTTCTGTGTAAGCGGCGAGAATTAAAATGAAATCTCGTTTAAAACTTCAAGATTTCACGCTTTAAGTAACCTTTAAAGAGCACAAATTTTGCTAAGTAGCTTTTTGGTACCATAGTGTAGAAATATATTTACCAAAAAAAGGTTCAAACAAACTTTACAGAATTTACCGGTGCACTGGGTAGCTTAGCATCAAAAAGGCGTTCTCCCGTCAAATTATGTCATCGCTAATTGATCTTACTCTCTCAAAATAATTGGCGAATGAACAAACTCAGAGCAATTATTTATTTACGCGATTTTAATGTTTCCCATAATAAGAGAATGAAAAAACAACTAACGTAGGAGAATTTGCTCTCGAAGGACTGACGAGGAATGTTTGTGGTGCAAAAACCTCTAACTACGGTGCTCTTCCAACCGGCGGCCTCTAGCTTGAGAGTCCACGACATTCGCCACTACGCTCCACGGGCTACGTACCTTATTTGCTAACAATCAGTTTCTTTTTGACAACAGATTTAAACTCTGAATGCTAGCAATTGGAATGATTCATCGAAATCAAATAGCCAAGCGTGAAATGGTCATTCAAGAAGTGAAATAGAGAATGTTCCAGAAGAAAACGGTCGAGCAAAAACTTTGCATAAAAAATGAACACACATTTTTACAAATTGCTTGAAACGTCGTTAGAAAGCAATCAAAAACCAAATATTCAATGCGTTTATCCAAAAACTAGTAGGCCCGCAAAACCATAACAAGAAAGTTATTTAAACGAATAGAAGGTTTAAAAGACGTTAGGGTTTATGTTTCGCACCGACTCGGCCTCGAACCCATGCCCCTTGTTTAGCAAACATGTCGCACCAATTACGCTAACTATGCGTGTTGAACTGGTCTTTTGCTCCTTCTACAGCCAAATTATGCACATTGTCGTTTGTGAATCGCTTGTTTCTTCTAAATCGCATGCATGAGCGCAAAAAAATGTGCACATTAGGAGCTTAAAAGCAACAGCAAAATGTGCACATTAGGACAGCAACAGCTGTTTGATTTTTTGGCGGGACTATATGCTCGTTTCATGGCGGGTCTATATGCTCAACTGGTTTTATTGATCATTGAATTTCAGAAAAAAAGAGAAGGAAGCAAGCGGAAGAGAGAGAGAGAGAGAGAGAGAGAGAGAGAGAGAGAGAGACGGAAAAAAGGAAAGAGAAGAGAGATAGAGAAACGGAACGAAAGAAAGAAAAAGAGAGGAAGAAACACACACACACACAGACACACACACACAGAGAGAGAGAGAGAGAGATAGAGAGAGACAAAAAAAACAAAGAAAGAGAAAGAGAGAAAGAAAGCAAAAAAGAAAGAATTGAACAAAAGCGAGAAAAGACAGAGAAAAAAAAGATAGGCGTTAGAGGGAGATATAACGGGAAAAAATGGAAAAAGGATTGAAGGAGAGAGCGAGAAGCAGAGAAGAAAGATAGAGTGTGAAAAATGATTGCTCAAAAATTCGTTTGGGGCCAACAATATTAAAGGGAAAATTCGACCAATTTTTACGAAAAACACCGTTCAAAAAATTGAAATGAAAAGCAAAGAGAATACCAAGAGACCGGAAAGAAGAATTGTTAAAAAAGAAAACAATTACCACTTTCATCCCGCAAACACACATACAGGAACATAAACCGACTCGCGTCGCAAAAACTGCTCCCGAACGCCAGGTGACATGGTCTTGATAAGAAATTTTCATGTCTGCAAAAACGAAGGTACTCGACACGTGTTCGAACCCTCGACCCTAAGATAGCACTTCTCCATCTTCCCAACTTCGATATCACGAATACAAAGCAACGTTTCTCACGTATCAATAAACATACTTCAGATTGAGAGCATTTGAGATGACGCTAAAAGAAGAAAGTAAACCGCGAAAAACTAAGTTGAAAGCGAAGAGTGTTTTAGAATAGCTCAGAATCTGTAAAGCTGAAACTTTGCAAAATACAAAAGTTACAAGAAATGCTTCAAACTTCGTTCGGGGACTATTAAAAAACACGTAGTACCCAGGACTGTCACTGCACTTGATTAACAGTCTTTTGTCCCACGTTCGGTTCTCACGCATCTACTTTGAGCCTTTTAGACCATTGACCTCTCTCGCTATGTTTGCATAGCCATGCTTCTCAATGCGGTTCTTTAACATGCCCTTCAAGAGGCCTCTTAAACATGCAAAAGTTTTTTCCCACTTTAGAGCTCAGGGGTTCAATATATAGGATTACCATTTTTCATCCCCAAACACACACAGGAGTATAAACCGACTCGCGTCGCAAGAGTTGCTCTCAGCCGCCATGCGGCATGATGTTTATTAAACGTTTAAAGGCCTACAAAAGGGAAGGTACCCGACACGGTTTCGAACCCTCGACCCTCAGAATAGTAGTCCTCCATTCTACCAACCGCGCTATAACCACTACAAGCCACCGTTTCTCACAGTCGCTTTTGTTTTTATTAATAGACGTATTTCAGATTGAGAGCATTTGAGATCACGCAAAAATCAAACAATATAGCGTGAAAAACTTAGTTGAAAGCTAAGTGTTTTAGAATAGCTCAGACTCTGTATAATGGAACTTTGCAAAAAAACAAAAGTTTACAATAAATGCTCCAAGCTTCGTTCGTGGACCATTAAGAAACACGTAGTACCCAGGACCATGAATCCTCCCTCTGGTCAAGCATAATTTCATGCCGTCATAGCCTCGTGGTAACTGCACCTGACAAATACTCTTTTGTCCCAGGTTCAGTTCTCACCCATCTACTTTGAGCAGTTTAGGTCATTGACCCTTTTCAATATGTTCGCTTAAATATGCTGCTCAATTCGGCTCTTAAACATACGCTTCGAGAGGCCCCTAAAACTTGCAAAAATTTTGTCCCATTTAGAGCTGGCGCGTTTCAATGCGTTTATCCAAAAACTAGTAGGCCCGCAAAACCATAACAAGAAAGTTATTTAAACGAATAGAAGGTTTAAAAGACGTTAGGGTTTATGTTTCGCACCGACTCGGCCTCGAACCCATGCCCCTTGTTTAGCAAACATGTCGCACCAATTACGCTAACTATGCGTGTTGAACTGGTCTTTTGCTCCTTCTACAGCCAAATTATGCACATTGTCGTTTGTGAATCGCTTGTTTCTTCTAAATCGCATGCATGAGCGCAAAAAAATGTGCACATTAGGAGCTTAAAAGCAACAGCAAAATGTGCACATTAGGACAGCAACAGCTGTTTGATTTTTTGGCGGGACTATATGCTCGTTTCATGGCGGGTCTATATGCTCAACTGGTTTTATTGATCATTGAATTTCAGAAAAAAAGAGAAGGAAGCAAGCGGAAAGAGAGAGAGAGAGAGAGAGAGAGAGAGAGAGAGAGAGAGACGGAAAAAAGGAAAGAGAAGAGAGATAGAGAAACGGAACGAAAGAAAGAAAAAGAGAGGAAGAAACACACACACACACAGACACACACACACAGAGAGAGAGAGAGAGATAGAGAGAGACAAAAAAAACAAAGAAAGAGAAAGAGAGAAAGAAAGCAAAAAAGAAAGAATTGAACAAAAGCGAGAAAAGACAGAGAAAAAAAAGATAGGCGTTAGAGGGAGATATAACGGGAAAAAATGGAAAAAGGATTGAAGGAGAGAGCGAGAAGCAGAGAAGAAAGATAGAGTGTGAAAAATGATTGCTCAAAAATTCGTTTGGGGCCAACAATATTAAAGGGAAAATTCGACCAATTTTTACGAAAAACACCGTTCAAAAAATTGAAATGAAAAGCAAAGAGAATACCAAGAGACCGGAAAGAAGAATTGTTAAAAAAGAAAACAATTACCACTTTCATCCCGCAAACACACATACAGGAACATAAACCGACTCGCGTCGCAAAAACTGCTCCCGAACGCCAGGTGACATGGTCTTGATAAGAAATTTTCATGTCTGCAAAAACGAAGGTACTCGACACGTGTTCGAACCCTCGACCCTCAGATAGCACTTCTCCATCTTCCCAACTTCGATATCACGAATACAAAGCAACGTTTCTCACGTATCAATAAACATACTTCAGATTGAGAGCATTTGAGATGACGCTAAAAGAAGAAAGTAAACCGCGAAAAACTAAGTTGAAAGCGAAGAGTGTTTTAGAATAGCTCAGAATCTGTAAAGCTGAAACTTTGCAAAATACAAAAGTTACAAGAAATGCTTCAAACTTCGTTCGGGGACTATTAAAAAACACGTAGTACCCAGGACTGTCACTGCACTTGATTAACAGTCTTTTGTCCCACGTTCGGTTCTCACGCATCTACTTTGAGCCTTTTAGACCATTGACCTCTCTCGCTATGTTTGCATAGCCATGCTTCTCAATGCGGTTCTTTAACATGCCCTTCAAGAGGCCTCTTAAACATGCAAAAGTTTTTTCCCACTTTAGAGCTCAGGGGTTCAATATATAGGATTACCATTTTTCATCCCCAAACACACACAGGAGTATAAACCGACTCGCGTCGCAAGAGTTGCTCTCAGCCGCCATGCGGCATGATGTTTATTAAACGTTTAAAGGCCTACAAAAGGGAAGGTACCCGACACGGTTTCGAACCCTCGACCCTCAGAATAGTAGTCCTCCATTCTACCAACCGCGCTATAACCACTACAAGCCACCGTTTCTCACAGTCGCTTTTGTTTTTATTAATAGACGTATTTCAGATTGAGAGCATTTGAGATCACGCAAAAATCAAACAATATAGCGTGAAAAACTTAGTTGAAAGCTAAGTGTTTTAGAATAGCTCAGACTCTGTATAATGGAACTTTGCAAAAAAACAAAAGTTTACAATAAATGCTCCAAGCTTCGTTCGTGGACCATTAAGAAACACGTAGTACCCAGGACCATGAATCCTCCCTCTGGTCAAGCATAATTTCATGCCGTCATAGCCTCGTGGTAACTGCACCTGACAAATACTCTTTTGTCCCAGGTTCAGTTCTCACCCATCTACTTTGAGCAGTTTAGGTCATTGACCCTTTTCAATATGTTCGCTTAAATATGCTGCTCAATTCGGCTCTTAAACATACGCTTCGAGAGGCCCCTAAAACTTGCAAAAATTTTGTCCCATTTAGAGCTGGCGCGTTCAATATATAGGATATATTACACACATGTCTATTAAAGCTAATATCTTTCTTGATCCCCCAGTTTCATAATAAACGTAAAACAGAACAAATAGCCTCAGAGTTTTGCATAATAGAAGAGTCTGATAAATTGACTGATTATAAGACATGCAGTGAAAAAGTACCACAGGGAATAAATACACATCAAACGAAGCTCTGATGTACAGTTCTGATTTCCCCCTCAAAACTAGTACTGAAATATTCGGCCCCAAAAAGACCGCAAATATCACCAACTAAAAAGCAAAGTTGTGAAAACCCAAAGTCTTTCGTAATTCAATGCTCATTCAACACACACAAAAACAAACACTAACACAAAAACACACAGAGGAAGATGAGCACACTCACTTACACAAGTTTTCACGCAAACCCATCAGCGTTGGTGCTAATTGTCAGTAGCCACCGAATGAAATAATCGCAAAAAGGCTTATTTAAAAAAACACTTGCTGATAGCACGACAAAAACTGATAGCACAACCAAATATTTATTACTTAGTTTCACAGCGATTTTATGGATAATGGTAATAGAACCGCAAATCAACAGCCATAAAACTAAACTCAAACTGTGGGTATCATGCGGAGGACAGCAACAGCTGTTTGACTTTTTGGCAGGACCTCTGCTCGTTTCATGGCGGGTTTAAAAACGCTCAATTGGTTTTCTTGATCATTGAATTTTAGAAAAATAGAGAAGGAAGCAAGGGGGAAGATAAGATAGCCGCCTCAGATAGCCAGTAATGGAGACGGTAACAAATTTTTCCAAAAATAAAACAAACCGCAGTCAGCCGGACAATAGCCGCGATTAATCACAATTGGGATTTTAAAAAAATAGAACAAAGCCGGCAGATTTCTGGAAAATGGCCGTGATAGACGCTTGTGGCTGTCCATGAATTGAAACAACCAAAGACATAAGATAGACAGATTGACCACCAGTCCTTTAAGAGACCACTAGACTTTTTGGTTAGATTCGGACCGTCATTTTTTTAGACACATACGCTCTATAAGGAAAAAAACCCTAAGGGAGCTTTTTGAAATTATTATTCGAAATCAAAAATAAAGGCTCTAATATTCCAGAATTAGGGCATATACGTTTGGCACTACTTAGATGCACACTATTGACCTTTAAATAGTAAAGTTAAAATTCAAATTTCATTGAGCGAGTTCAGAAGTAATTTTTTGAGTGAGGTAAGTCACGCAGTTGACTCAAAAGAAAAACAAATCACGTCACGCACACACTTTTAAGTGCAAACCATTAGAAATCACAAATTGAAAAATTAAATTCCAAGAAGTCATGTCACAAGAATCATCGGTGGAGACGACAAACTAAAAAAACATAGGAGCACAAGTCTGAAATACAATTTAAAGAGTTGTATTAAATTATGAGCTGACAATCATTAACTCTGCTTGAAAAGGCAAACGAGAGCTGTTAGTAATGAGACTAAGCAGTAAAACAACACAAGAACAACAAAAACAAGCAAGATTAAAATATCAACTTTTATTTTTTGATAAGACTTGATCAACATCAGAAAGCAACTGCGATGAAATCAAACTGGTGACTATATTCCTCTATTTCTCATTAGCAACTGTCATTAAATGTCGATGAGTCCTCTCACTAATAATATATCATAAGACAAAAATCGCAATAAAACTCGCTGAAACTTTTTAAAAACACTTAGTATAAAACTCACAGAACACAACAGTTACTGAAGGATGCAATTACATCAATTAATTCAGTCCTCAATGACCACTGTTGAGACCAGTAATCAATGAGATTTAGTGATAAGACAGCAATAAGCACAATAAATTCAAGCAAAATTAAAAAAAAACACTAGGATTTTTTTAAAAAAACGAACACGCGTATAAGCCAAAAAAGCAATAGCTATGAACTGAAATCAACTGCTTTTATTGAAGCCTTTTTAGCAACCAATGAGACCTCAGAACAATGAAATTACGAGTTAAGACGACAAAGGTGAAAAAAACTCGCAAAAGTAAATAAAAATTGATAATTCTTATTGAAATCAATTAGTGCCAAAGTCATGGAAAGCACTAGCTTTGAACAAAAACAATTAAATCGATAAACGTAACCCCTATTAGCAGCATCAGACTTGTCCCCAGTGAAATTAAATGATAAGACATCAAAAAGTACAATAAATACTTGCAGAACTCAAAAATTCACTCAAAGTAGTGTCAAAGTCATGAAAACAACTAACTATTAACTCTAGCTATTAATTAGGCTCTTTTATGACTCATCACTAACCAATCGGACCTGTCATTGATGAAACTAAGAGATAAGACAACTGATACATTCAAAAAGGGGCAAAATCTAAAATTCACTAATATTTTATGACAACAAATAGTGGCAAAGTCATAAAAAGTTTTAGCTGCCCCTACCTGAATTCAAGCAACGGCAAATAGGCACAAATAGAACATATGTAAAAGTCTTAAAAGGACTGAAGGAGAGGAAACTCTGCAAACAGAAGTCAAATTGACGCACCTGAAAAAAAATCTATCTCAAAAACCGCCAAATTGTCCAAACACCAATTTCTCACTCCACTTTAAAGGTTTTATGAAAAAAGTCACGCCTCAAACCTACTCGATTTTTTGCTCCCTTTGTCATCTCAGTGTAATCAAAATCACCAATCTAATTTGACTTCTCACTGACGTGAAAAAGCCAAAAAAAAAGCGTGAACAGATCTAAAAAAAAGACAGCGCACCAAAACAATTCAAATTCTTTGGATTGTAAAAAACACAGTGTTCCCAATAATAGCCGCTATCGCTTCGCGGCTATTAATGAAAGAAATTTAGATCACGCGAAACAAAAAAGCGAAGGGGCGTAAAAGTCACGCTAAGAGCCAAATCGGTCAAGCAAATTTTGACATGCGAACTGCGGTCTGATAAGCCATGATCATCAAGACGCAACCGCTCCTCAGAAAAAAATTGGAGATAAAGATTCAAGCAAAAACAGGAGTAGCAATTCGGCCCTGAAAGAAGACCTAAAGAGTCCTGTGGGTCAAAGCAAAGTTCGTAAAGGTGGACACTGGACGCCAGTACGAAGTGATTCATACAAAATGTGCCCTGCAGCAGATACCAATCTAAATTCAAATTAAATTGCCACAAAATAGCAATAAAGCAAAGAACGAACGTATAGAGCCAGAACACCATCAAATCTCTTATCAAATCTATTCGATCTGGTAGGGAATCACTCCCGCACCACCCCACCCTCCTCCACCGGTGTCTTTCCAATTACAGCCTCCCACAAAATTATAAACACCATGGCTACATTACGGCGATTGCGGGGGAGGGCTAAAGTTTAATGACCACTTATATGTGGGCTACTATATGACAGCAGAACGCTCTTACTCAGAAATAAACACTAAGCTAAAACAAGCGAAGCGAAATAAAGGTGGTTTGAAATAATCTGATTGTTTTCAGAAAGAAGCGCAGAAGGAGACATCCGGATAAATAGTCCCCGGATAAATAGCCCAGTCGAACTCTTTCCGTACCCTTTAGGCGGCTAAACGGTATTTCCTCAGGATGTTAGACCACATGTCTAGGTTCAATTCTCGCTGGGCTGGAACATTTTTTTCCACAAGATAAATCCCCCCACCACGTTGCCTTAACAACAATGTCATATGTATCCTTTAAATATTGGGGAAACTCACGTGGTCGAGGGCGCTAGTAGGTTAGGGGTGGGGATAAGGGAGGGGGGTCAAGCGCTAAGAACCTCTCTTCACGCCATAAATTTAAGTCTCCAGAAGAGTTTCGGTAAATCCGATAGAGTCTTGTAAGCCGAAAGTCCCTAACAGAACTTGATCTCCGCCGGGCGTTACCTATTTATACCAATTTTGAAGACAAAAAGTTCAAAGTATCAGAAAAAAATCAGTCAAGCGAAAAATTGCATTAAAACAGACCACAGGACAAATATTGTTACCAACTTCGTTTGCGAGCAACTAAATATGCTTGGAAAAGTTGTCAAATACTTCAAAAAATTGGTTTCACCAGGCCATTCTGGTTCCGTGTTTACTTTTTATCTTAGTAATTTAAATTTGTAGTCATTTCATGTGACAAGCAGAGCCGATATCGAGCTCCAGATTCTCTAAATTTTAAGAATTCCTATGAATCGTAAGAAAAAGCATAGTAAACAATAGCTCCGCTCAGATATCTGTTGTAAATAATAACGGAACAATTAACCTTGAGGTTCTAAATGTCAGCTAAAACCAGTTTTCCTGAAGCGTTTGAAGTTTAGTGCAATCGTTGAATTGATCTTAGAACTCAGACAAGTCACTAAAAAAACGGAGTAAAACGATAAAAACAAAATTGGACGAAACAAGGTAAAATCTATGAGAGTGCAAAGTAAAAACAAGGTAAAATCTATTAGTTAAAATCTATGAAGGTAAAATCCATGAAAATCTATTGATGTCTTTGGCAGTGAGCTGCACAAATAAATCTATTATCACCGTTGTGCTCTCTGAATTTTGTAGTGCTCAGGAAATCATTTTACCTGAATTCTGCCAATCGCATACAGAGAAAGCTCTTGCACGAATGATTCACTTTGAGGTGACACAAATTGCTCAAAGATTGGAGTGCAGGAGAACACTGATCTGTCTACTCGACCATACGCAGCCTCACGTAAAGAAAACGGCTGCCCAAAATTGATGTAGATATTTCCGAAACTCTCGTCTAGAACTTTTCGCGCTTTCAGCATAGCAGAAGTGGACTCCTTCGGCTTTGGCAGTCCAGTTGCCAGCTCGAAAGCATATAAAGTTTCCTCGAAGAGACGCTCGTAACTGATGCTAACAGGAACGAAGTAGACATCTGTCACTCGCCCTTTGAAGAAATCCTGAAACAACACTTAGTGATTGAGAATTTCAGTGTTGATCCTCTGAGAGTTTTCTCTAGCACATTCAAGGTGACTAATGGTCAGGACAAATTTCGAAAACAATCAAAATGAGGTGGTGATATTATTCCCTTCACCGTAGTCTTATGGATGATAACTTTTCATAACACATCGATACAATTAAATTTCCGAGCTTTGAGAACAATGGACGTGATAAAACCATATATATCTCCGTTTAACTCAGTAACTCAGTTAAAGAATAATGTTTAAAACAAAAATATGCGTGAAATTGGAGCTGAATGAGCACTACCGCTCTCAAGCGATAGCAATTACTACTGCCAAATATAAAGTTTTAAGATAAGAGTCCGTTAATATTATAGGTGAGTAAGTTGGAACCTGGCAGACGACGTTGAGCATTCCCGATTTGGGATAGAGGAAGTTCCCTGTTCTACTTCGTGTACCCTCGATGAAAAACTCGATTGGAAATCTGGCTGCATGCAAGTGTGCCTGCACATACTCGTAGAAGATTGTCCAGTACAGCTAAAGACAAACAATCAATTTATAGGTAACTAAAACGATAAAATTGTCACATAGCCAGGGCTCGATATTCGTCTCCACGTATTAGTACAATACTCTTTTTAATCAGGATTAACAAAACTAAACCTTCGCATTTTAAACTTTTACTCAAACAAAGCCATTTAGTCAATCAGACTACTATTCAGAGTAAAGAACAATATATTCATAATTTACTAGTCAATTTTTTTTTCGCGATGAAAGTCAAAGTTGTTGCTGCTGCTTTTTGATATGCAGTACCAAGTCATACTTCCAACATCCTTTTAAAAAACAATTTTTCAATCCATTTTGTAAATTTGTATACAAAGAATGTTTCATACACTACATGATTGTTTTTTTTTTCGTTCTAGTGGTTCAGCATCATAATAGGTGCAGCAATCTTTTTTGACCAGAAAAGAGCAATCCACTAGCAACACGTATGCTTTCGAAGATATTTTAATGCTTGAGTTAATATTAGAGAATTACAGTCTGAACACGTCCGAGTTACAAACCTGTTGTCCATCCACGGTAGGGATACACAACTTCGCATAACTCCGCACTTCATATCCTTTAACAGATTAAATCTACAAAAAAAGTATAAGCATTTTTAGAACCAGGTCTTATTAGGGTTGATTACGTGTGTGGACAACAGTGCCATTTGGGAAAGCTAGTTGAAGTTTGCAAAAGAAATTGAAAATAGTAATCAAATTGGTCATCAATGACTTTTTGAGCAAAATTAAAAATTCGACATACTGTCACTAATCTAATGCAATCTCAAAATTATCTATTTTGATTTCTAATTCTCCTAACCAAACGAAAACACCAATTCAATATTAACAACAAAAAAGTGCGGATTAAGAACCAAATTAGCACTTTTTCAACTACCAAGAACACGGCTCCGATGAAAGATTGTCACGAATTTGGACTCAAATAAATTCGAGAAAAAACGCTTCAGAATAATTGAATAGTTTTATGGCGAATTACAAAGACCAAAATGAAGGAAACGTTTATCGGTGACTACCGTCGGATGAATTGCTCTCGAACTACATGCGCGCCAATTTAATTTACTGGGAGGAGCAGCTAAGAAATGATTTATGGGTGCAAAACACGCCACAACAGGGGATCCAGTCCCAGATGTCCTGGATTTCAGGCAGACTTCTCAACCACAAAGCTACAAGAGCTCTGCTTCTTTCGCGCAAAATTGCTTTCATATAAGCAACGAATTTTGCATAAAAGACACGTTTACAATAGCTGCTTTAGATCTTTTCCGTTTGTACGACCCCCAGCTTAGTGGCTGTATATTATTTAAATTCCCAGACGCACGTGCCATATTTTTACATAATGATTTACTATGTAATGGCACGTGCTCTGTAACTGGGGGGTTGCATAACGTACTGGGGGGGGGGCACAAACTCAGAAGATCCATTGATTCAAACGAAATTAATTGCTTCGAGAGCAATCAAAATCATGCAATCTTTGTAACCGATATCCACGGTTGAGGTACGGTGAGAAACACTGATGCAGTGTAAAAAATGTGAGAAAGCATCATTAACGTTGTGCGCCAAAGCCCCCTAAAATCCTCGTAATTGTAAGTGTCGGGAATGCGGCGTTTTTAACCTCAATTTCATCAACATTCTGATACACTCTGTTGACCTTTAGAATATATCAAGCTAAATATTGAAAAACTCACGCAAACTATTAAGACCGGCATAGAACTTCTAGAGAACTAAATATTATATCCGAAAAAAGCACAGTTTTTTTGTCGATTTGTTTTATTGGAAGACCACTGATAAAAATTGAAGGCTAAATAAAAAGGAACTTTACTAGCAAATTCTCAAAATTTATTTTCATTTTGCTTGAACCCGAAGTTTAAGCAGAGAAATGATGATAAACTGACAACAATAGAAAAACTGCTAAACAGCGTAAAAGAATGACAACAAACCAATCAAAATTTAAAGTTTAAAAAATGTTTTAAAAGGTCCCAAGCGTACAATTGCTTGCCAAGATTCGCGAGAAAACCCATTTTGCAAGAAAAGTAACACTAACGAACTGCTTTGAAAACGCCGCATGTGATTGAAAGAATTTGCATGACACCTCTTCGAATCCTAAAAAGAGACCGCAGTAATTCAATTCAAACTCTTTGAATTGTAAAAACCAAGAGAAGGCCAATAACAGCTCGCTATATCAGCTATTAATAACGATGCAATTGATGTCACATATCAAGCAAAGAAAAGGCACTTATTTGTGTCGACGCTGAACCAATCAGCGTTGATGGTTAACATTAGTCAAGCAGTATTCAACAAATAGAAGCACGAAGAGCTGAATGAAGGCATCTTTGATAGTATGAGGAGTTCATATTTACGAAAAAGCTGTTTTTTTTTCAAAAAGGCATAGATAATAGAATTAAAGAGGAACATATTAACGCATCACTCAATCTAGAAACGATATCATAACCATTTGTGGAACTTACCTTATCAGTTTTGAAACTCCGTCGGATGAAGAAAGCTCCACAACGTCTTAGCAGTTCACCTACAAATTTCATTCCTAGGAAGTCGATCGCTGCTGCTATGACTGGAATTGGCATGTCATGGGCAAATAGCACAATCGAGACCAGTAAAAAGTCCATGTAGCTTCTATGCGACGGGAGGAACACAACAGGCCCTTTCTTCAGTAACTCCTGAATCTAAATGTATTTCACATCTCCTTGGTTAGCTGGCTTAATTTTTATATGACAGAATATTAAACGAACATAGCCATCGCATGGGAACTGCCGCTAAGCACTTTACAGTTAATGATCTTCTCCTTAGTAGTAAATGTACGTCCCGAACAATGGAGTTCTGTAAATACTTCAGTCTTACTAAATTATCGAAGAATAAAGATCTCTTACAAATCGAGATCTATCCTAATTTGAAGGGAATTGGAACTGTTTCCTTACCCGCAAACATAAAACGTCTGTTTCCATTCTAAGCAATGATAATAGTATCGGGGGCACTATCCATTCTTAAAAATTTACCAAAATAAGCGATTGAAAAACAAAGATCTACAGGATATGAAAAGGCAGTTTTCTGAATCTGTCCTATTGTTTACAAGGCACTAAAGTGAAAATTTGCTCCAAAAAACTTTGGTACAATGCATATATTTTTAGCCTATTGAAAATGGTACCTGTTGAAAGGAACGAGCATTCACGTAAATGTTATCGAATGTTCTTTTAATGATGCAATAGACAGCTCCACCGATGATTCTAGCCCATGATACAGTCTGGTTGTGTCCCATCAAGTCCAAAATTTCGGCAGCTCGTTTCCTCAGCTGTTGTTCCGATTCTCCACTCTCCAATTTTAAGCTTCTTATCGTATGTTCCAAAGCAGCCGATTTAAGCACCATTTGTTTGATACTGCCACCCGAAGGCGCATTGACGCTATGTGACGAACTATTACAATGCTCAGCCTGGGGTGTTGCATTTTCGGAGCATGCATCCTTAGTTGGTATCGCAAAAAATTTCCACGGATCGTATGATTTGAAGGCAAACTGGAAGTCAAATTTGAAGCTGTGCAGTTTCAAGAAGTCCTCGAATTCGAGAAACGCTTCGCTGTTCATTCTCAACAACAGTCATTCAAACCTAAAAATCAGCCCTCATCAACACAAAATTAAAATGCATATCCATAAGCAAGGAGGACCGATAATGTGCTGATTCTCAATGTTCCAACTTCCCTCGTTCAAAAGCTTCGCTCAACATCTTATCAAAAATTTTGCATAAAAAAAGATCAACATGTTTACAAAAATTGCTACAAACTTCATTCGGTAACAATTAATAACAGTGTGTTTTGAAAAGGCCAAAATCTTTATTCAGTGTTACCTCAAACAAAATATGAAACATTCAAAATTTACATATGCACGTGCACAGATATCTGAAAGCGTAATATTCAACTGATATTGCAACCTTCAAAAATAAAAGTTTTATGTAATAAAAGTGTGTTTTCTGTAAGTATTACAATTTGAAAACCAGAGCCAATTTTCTGTTTTTGGCATGCTGGACTTAATCTTCAAAGATTTCTAACGAAATCAATCAACATCAAGTTGTGGCCTTCTTAGTAATTCGTTTTCAGCCTGATAAAAAAAAGGGAAATCTCAATGAAAAATAGATCAAATTGGATCAGAGACAACGCTAGATTTCTTAACCTTTCAACCATCTCTGGGTCTTTTTGATATCACCTTATCAATTAGTCATCACCGTTTTCGGGGTGAAAATAACAATTCTTAATTTTGAAACTTTGATGAAGATCTTTTTGACAATTTTCGAAAAAATTGTAAACCGATCTATCTAATGGGTAACAAAGATGGATGTAACTTAGAAGTGTTAAAAGATCGAGTCTCCAATGCTTTCGTAGGGATTCAAGGTCTCTAAATGCAGCAGATTTTACTGCAGACAAACTTCTTTTCGCCTGCCCTTTCGTTTTGGGTTATGCAGTGGTTTGAATGAATTTTTTGATGAAAAAAATGACAATAGTTTTTTTTACTCTTGTTGCAAAGTGGAAGAAAGCTGAAGTTAAAATAATTTCTATAAAAATTTAAATCTGTTCACTTACATTTGAAAATAACACAATGTTTTTTTTGCAAATTGAGTACAAAGTCTTATTTGAGGTCTGAATTCTTAGCTTAGAATTAGGCAACCACAAGACAAGCAATTAATCAATTTCACAGCCTTACTCGGAAATAACTATTAAAAGAAACTAAAGCAAAAAACTATAAAAGTCTCTTAATTACGCAGCTATTACCATATCACATTCGCTGATACATATACCTCTTCCAATTTGAAGCTTTCACTGCTGCTGAAAATTGACTCCACATTTAGAAGCGAAAATAATGGATGTCTCAACTATTATCTTTCATTATTTCCTGTCTTTTTGTAGAGTATATGCAACATTTAGAAACTGTGGATGGGAATAACTACGCATAACGTTCAATGAACCAACTTGCAAAAGGTAAATTTTTCTTTACAGTTTTTTACAAACGAAACATTATTTTTCCGCATGTAAAAGCTTTCTCTAAATGTAGTTATTAAATTTTTCTAAATGTAGTTTAAGAATTACAATAATGCGACTTTCGTAAGACTTTACAAATTCTTGATTTTTCAGCCGTTCTTCTGTATGCATTAATTGGCCCACCATTCCCAAACGCATTACTCAACTCAGATAATCGCGAAATGACAAGCATTACGACACACAATTCATACAAAAACGCGCCACCAGAAATACAGTATTACATTAAAGAGCAACTTCAAGTTGGCAATGGTGAGACCATGTTAAGAGTGTTCAAGATGCTATCACAGAGAGAGCAGGACGACGATTGGACTTTTACCAAATATCAAAACACTGCTCCATATCTGACGAATTGATATAAACATTTATTCAGCTATTATCAAACTTCCTGCGATCAATCATAGCAGCACTCTTATTATATCAATGCCTTCCTTCTAATAAAACGATCTCTGAGCAAAAAAATCTTCCGTGTTATTACCAGGAAACAATGATAATATCATCAAGAAAATGTTGTCTACTTTTTCAAACCAAGCAAACCAAATAAAGGTATGCTCAAAATTGAGATCTCAATGTTCACAACGTTGCTTCTGCTTCTGTTACACGCTTTCACGGAGCTTTCACTTCACAATAAAAATTGAAATTTATCAAAAACTGAAATAACTTTCAAAAATGAAATAAATTATTCAAATGTTAGGCAACTCTTCGCTGTCGGGATAATTTCAGAGATTTGGGCAGTTGTATGGTATCTCGATATTTTTGAAGTTAAAGTTTATACAATTTTATTGCATATGATATCAATGAAAGCTTCCTAAACAACTGAACCACCAGCTGTGCTCATTTAGTTCAATTATTGGTACATCTTGTTGCTGGAGTATTGTTTTACCAGTTTGGTTTATTACTCCGTTGTTATGAAATAGTAAATTATAATTGTTTAACGTTATTTCAGCATTGTGATTAAAACTGGGCAATAAACCAAACTGGTAAAAAAACTCCAGCACCAAGATGTACCAATAATTGCACTAAATGAGCACTCTTGATTTAAATTTCAGCAGTGCGTAAAGGACATTGAACTGACCTCTTGTTTTATATACTTTAGGAAATCGCTCATAAAAGTTATCTTATTCAGAAACAAGCTTATTGATGTAAATTATTCTGTGATTTTGAAAAAACTTAGGAAGTGAACAAAAGTTTATGAATGGTCAAGATTATATGCTATGCAAACAAATGATTATTTGTTGATAATCTGTGCATACCGAGATAAATTGCATATTAAGAGCCAGAGAGAAAAATTTATGCGAGAAATCACTAAAAAGACTGAGAGGGCTAATATAATTAATAGAACTTCGTTTGAGAGCAATAACTCAAAATGTCCTATTAGATTTGCCAAAAAGATCAACAATACAAACTAGCTATTAGGTTGTGAAAAGCGGATAGTTAACCAAAACCCATCTTCAGTTTGTTAAAATTAATACAACCAGATTATAGCCTATAGTTTTGAAATTACGCCAACTTTTTTAAACAATTTTTGAATCAACAAGGATGCTCGTTAATGTGCGTTCGCACATGATGTTCCGACCTGAGCTCATCTACATTTTTGACATAATTGTCAACCTAATGAAGAGATAACAAAAACAGATGTTTGAAATAAAACAACGTTACAAAACCTAACTATCTATTGAATTACATAATGCCATGCCCCATTAACACTCGCGAGTTCTGCCATTAAAAAGACTACGAGAAAAAAAAACAGACCTAAAAATAGATGTTTGAGTTTAAAAAAATCGTTACACAACCGAACTACTAATTGAAATACACAACACTACGCCTCATTACAGCGCTCAGAAGAACTGCCTTTAGAAAGACTACGAGAAAAAAAAGACAAAGTTAGCAAAAACACAAATTTTTTTAGCGAATCTGCTAAAAGAAGACAAAAAGAAACACAAATATTGACCAATCACAAAACTTATATGACAACGCATATTGTCCAACAAACAAAACATCAGTTACGGCAAGATTTCAATGGAAAAGTGGTTTTTCAATTACAATGAATCGGACGGAATCTCTCAGTGATGAGAATAAATTACAAGTTGACGAAAAGAACAAAAACTGAAAATTAAAAAAAGTCTTCGAAAACGAATAATATCATGAACTTTAAAACCATTCGCTATAAACTGACTGCATTGAGTAACATCATTCATTTAATCCTTACTTAGAAGCCTATAAGACCAGTCAGCAATTCAAGACTACATGAAGAATTTCAGAAATTGAGCGAGAAAGTGTAAACCCTATTAACTTTCGGTAAAAAATTTTCTTTCACAATTTTTAATAGCAATGGCTTAATAGAGATTAGCGTTCACAAAAATTTCGAAAATTTTTTTAGAAAGTGTTAACAGCCACTCAATTCAGTAGCTCTCAGCGGAAG
Organism: Convolutriloba macropyga; assembly: GCF_964194025.1. Classification (NCBI taxonomy): domain Eukaryota; kingdom Metazoa; phylum Xenacoelomorpha; order Acoela; family Convolutidae; genus Convolutriloba; species Convolutriloba macropyga. The sequence continues at coordinate 70,715,784 of NC_134469.1, read as the reverse complement.
TCCATAAAAACGCAAAATTATTCCCAGATAGGAAAATAAGGACGTTTGTCAATCTTAAGTCGTCAAAAAGACATCACAATAAGTCTTATGATAATGAAAAAAAAGCATGCAAAACCCAAAAAATTCAGTAGGAAAGTGTAAGAAAGTGTCAGAGCCATTTGAATCATATACTTTTCTCTGCGAACTTCATCTATGATTAACTGAAAATCTTCTCTAAGCCACTGGGAATTATCAATATTAGAATACTGTGATAAAAAAATGAAAGGTAATCAAAATTACAAAATGTATCCAAAAATTTTTAAAAAAAATTATGAGAACTCGTGGCATCGAATTCATAAAACCAATAGTTAGAAGATAAAACAGCTAACCAGATTCGTTTTAAGTGCAGTTGCAAAAAAGAGGCCATTTTATTACTGCGATTGACTTACAGTTCACGAAAATAAGTTTAATTTTGCTTAATGTCAAAAAAGGTTAAAAATTATTTTTGAAGTCTTAACAGCCACTAAACTCAAGAGCTTTCAAGGAACTCCAAAAAATATGCTACCTTATGCCTCGATGGGAAGAGTGGGATATTTTCAATCAATATATTATCGATAACACATCACAATAAGTCCTATGATTATGAAGACAACGACAAATACAGGCAAAAACCAACAAAAATTCAGCCAAATTTTCCAGAAGAAAGTGTCGAAGCCAATTAAACCATAATCTTTGCTCTGAAAACATTATCTCTGATCCATTCGCCGTATTTTTAAGCCAATGGGAACTATCAATATAAGGATGATGGGAAAATATTTCAAAAGCAATTAAAATTATTAAAAAAATCCTAATTTTTTTAAATTATGAAAACTCGTGTTATTGAAGTCCGAAAACTAATAGTTTTCAAATAAAACCACCTACGATATTAAATATGGTTGCATTAAAAAGAAAGGTGGTCTTGTCATTGCTGACACTGACTTACTGTTCATAAAAATAAGTTTAATAACGATTAACATAGCCGGCAGATTGCCGGAATAGCTGCAAAAGAATAGACTTGTGTGCCATATAATAGAGATAGAAACCGATACAGATCTAAATTGAAAAAAAATCGACTCCGCTCAAAAAACTAGGCTAAAAAACTTTCAGCGATTAATTAATAAAGCTTGTTACATTCATTCCACAGAAGCCTCTTATTAGGGACCTTAACTGCATATATAAGTTCCTTTGACCTTAAACAAATTCAAATTAAACTCAAATTTTAAAGTGCAGAAGTCATTTTATTGAGTGAGGTAAGTCACGTATGATCAAAATCTAATCACGCAAATAACCTAAAAACCTCCGGTAAAGCGAGTGAGAAATGACGTCACGCGCGCAAATGTTGTTAGTGAGAGGAAGAAGTCATTCAGAATATTTGACTTTTTCAGCTTTGCTGTGTGAACAAATGTAAAACGAAAAAAGAGCGTCAGACGACGAAACAAAAAAAAACCAAGAGCACCGCAATATAGCTACGCTCAGCTTAGAGCATCGCAGCTATAAAAAAAACATAGCCGCCGGCAGATTGCCGGAATAGCTGCGAAAGAATAGACCTGCGTGCCATATAATAGAGATAGAAACAGATACAGATCTAAATTGAAAAAAAATTGACGCCGCTCAAAAATCTAGGCTAAAAAACATTCAGCGATAAATTAATAAAGCTTGTTAAAATTCATTCCACAGAAGCCTCTTATTAGGGACCTTTACTGCACATATGAGTTCCTTTGACCTTAAACAAATTCAAATTAAACTTAAGTTTTAAAGTGCAAAAGTCATTTTATCGAGTGAGGTAAGTCATGTATGATCAAAATCTAATCACGCAAATAACCTAAAAACTTTCGCTAAAGCGAGTGAGAAATGACGTCACGCGCGCAAATGCCGTTAGTGAGAGGAGGAAGTCATTCAGAAAATTTGACTTTTTCAGCTTTGCTGCGTGAACAAATGTAAAACGAAAAAAAGCGTCAGACGACGAAACAAAAAAAAACCAAGATCACCGCAATATAGCTACGCTCAGCTTACAGCTTCGCAGCTATAAAAAAAATCAAAAAATTGATTTTTATAGTCTTAGCAGCCAATAGCTGTCCACTCAAAGCACTATACAGGTTTACTTAATGCACAGTAGGAAGTCGATGGCACTTTTAGTTAGCGAGTCTATGCCATAGGACTCCCAAAATATAGTGAAATCTTGAAAGAAAATCAAAATTTCGTTAAAAATTTCGAAAACACAGATTCGAAGTAAAAAAAAACACGAGTGATTCCTCTGAAAACGAATATTTTGTTCATTGGGTATCAGTTGACTATAAAATAAGTCTGATCTTTACAGAACCTTGATATGAAAAGTGACTAGTCTCTAAGTGAATAAAAAACAATAATAAATAGGATATTTTTCTTAAAAAAACAGCTCTCAAATTGAATTCGACATTTTTTTGATAGTAAACTTCTTCAAGAGACCAGAACTAGCCTTTTTATCAGTCTATCGGTAACACGAAATTGCTTCAATTTGTTGTGTGAAATGTAATTTTGAAATAATAATAAGGCCTTAATTTGAACAAAAATTTTGCTAAAAGTTAACAAAATAAAGCAAATATCGCGTGTTCACAAACTTTAAGTCTTCGAAAAACACGAAATTCAAAAAAAAATTTTAATTTTGAATTGTACGCTGGACGAGCTTTTTAATGATACCACTCACATTTCTCTACGATGAATATATCGATCGGCCAAAATTGACTGAACAAAAAAAACCCATTTGAGTATATAGTTCCTCCCCCCACAAGGGTGCTCGGAACAATAAACGACCGATGCTCTTGCAGCTACAGCATGGAAGACCTTCCAACATGGAATTTGGATGTACAATGCTGTTCTCCAAGTTTTTTTGCCAGGCTAGCAGATAAAACATTTAGATGGTTACAACAGATGAACAGATTTGGTAAAAATGAATTAATTTATTTTTTAAATAAGATTTGAAAAATTGAAAATTATGAACAGCATGAGGGTAGTAACAAACAATCAAACTCAATGGATAATATATTCAATGATTTTAAAGATAATATAACACAATTATAGTATAATTGACTTGCTAAGTGTCCCTGTGCCTCTACTTACCAAGTCTCTCCCATTATACCTCTCTCCTACCCCCAGTTTAGAAAAGGGTAAAGCGCCTTTAACCCCTTATTACTAAAACAGTGTCATAATGAAGAATTAAAATTTCATGAAGGTTGTAATAGGAAAGACCCAATTTCTCAAGACGATATTCAGAAATGCACGAGGAAGGCGCCGACTGAGAGTTGAAAATACTTTTGAAACTTTGTTAACAATATGTTCGAATAGTAATCACTAGTAGGAGAGAACCTGCCTCTATCATAATATAGAGACCAATATCGCTGCAAAACTTGCAAATTAAGTTTCTAAGTGAGAACAGTTTCTAAGTGAATTTACAGAGCCCAATATGTTTTTTAAACAACAAAACAACTTGAAAGTACACCCCTGACTGTTTGTATCAAAAGAAGGCTTTTAAATAAGTAATGATCAGCTTCTCACTCACTGAACAAGCTTTGGAGGTTCTTCGAACCAATTACAAACAAACCGACTAACGTCGGATAAATTGCTCTCGAACGTCGGGCGAGGATTTTAGTTCAGGGTGTAGCCTAGATAAATTTTTCTTTATTGTTGCAAAAGCATTCTTACTAAGGAGAGATTCGAAACCCCCAACCTCCAGAGTTCTCGGCAGGAGCATTAACCACTCGCCTATCAGGCCCTTGTGTACTTCAATCTTACAATCGCGTTTATTTTAGCAACAAACTTTCAGGATAAGAGCAGTTTAGATCATTCAAAAGGAAGAACTCAAGCGTGAAAAAGTTCCTTGAGAAGTCAAAGAATGTTCTAGAACAAAATCGCAAACACAGTCAAGCAAAAAGAAAGGTCAACACGTTTGCAATAATTGCTTCAAACGTCGTTCGAGAGCAACTAAACACGTTTTGATTCAGTTGAGGCTGAGAACTTTTGAAAAAGCTCGCTAGAAGTAAATGGATATATATTCATGGATATTTTAGCATGGTTGTTTTAGTCACCAATTCACTGCATATTTTCAAGGTCTTGCAAGGACCTTGAATGATTCCTTTAAAGTCTGTACCATTTAAGGACTGCGTTTCATGTCTCCACTTCCTCACCCTAAACCCCAGCTTAAATTTTTAAGAGACAGAGCAGGTTACTATATGTAAACACACAACCTGTGCTTTCGGTTGAATGAGGGGTAAATTTGATAATGACTCCTATTGCAGCCCATCAAATCAAGTCACACGGGCCGCTGAGGCATTGACAAATGATTTTGTGTTACATTTCAACCTTGGTAAATGTACTTTAGAATTTCAAATCGAATTTCGCTTACGCAAAGCAATTATTACTTTACAGAAAATTTTGCTAGTACGTATTATGTAATGGAAATCCAAGCGATACGGGAGTTAAGGCAGTTAAAAACTATTTGGCTTAACAAATTCAAACATAACCGACTAACGTCGGGCGAATTGCTCTCAAACGACCGGCGAGCGGTTGGCTTCGTCAGTAGCTAGCCACGGGGGGGGGGGGGGGGGGGTGCACTGGCGGCTGATGGGGGCAACACTGGGTTGGGGGGGGGGCAACAGCGCGATGGGGATGGGGGGTCAACGGGGGGGGGGGGGGGGGGTTCTCAACCTCTCAGAACCGCCCTTCACACCATAAAAGTATAAGTCTCCAAAACAGTTTGAGCTGAAACAGAGCTGAAAGGCTCTAAGAGCACTTAATGCCCGCTGGGCGCTACCTGTTTATCCCGTTTTTGAGGACGAAAAGTCAAAAGCGTCAGACGAAAAATCGGTCAAGCGAAAAATCGCATAAAAAAAAGACCAACAGGACTAATATAATTGCTACAAACTTCGTTTGAGAGCAATTAAATATCTATATGGGTTCTAGCTCTTCACACTATTCATTTAACCTGTATATTTGAACGCCGATCCAATGCGACCCTCGTAACCCCAAGGATTCAATGCGACCCTTGTAATGTTACGTAATGATATTTGGGTTATTGTTCAGCAAGACCTTGCAAAAGATTTTGAACTTTGAATTGCGTAGTTACTGCACCTTTCTCTCAAGAAGCACCAGCTGTATCCTCTTGTAAAAATGTCTAATGACAAACATAGTGAAGAAAACATGTAGCACAAACATCCCACATATTTCAGACCAACAGTCATTACGTTCATTAAAACGCTTTGCGTCTCTCAAGCCATTAGAATGTTCACTTAGAAAATAGTTGCTGATGTCGTATCTTACAGACTGCACTTGGTAAAAAGTGGTTATAGCAATTAGCACATGGAATATCTGATGACCATGGAAAAAATTGTCGCAAGCTCCTGGAAACCATTTTTGCGGCCAACCACTGGAGTAGAAGAAAACAGAGGCCAGGAAGGTACAAATATGTATGTAATGATAATTGTTGCCTTGCAAATCGTGACTTAGCATGCGATTGACGACTGGGTAAATATTCCACAAGTAGAGAGAGCCAATAGTTCCGCAGATGTAGAGTTTCTTCACAGGAGGGTATGGTCGGGTGAACTTGAACTTCGCGTAGCAACAGGCTGAAACGAATAAATTTTATTCATGGGTGTAAATGGATAATCACAAATGCATTATTCAAGGGATATAATGTGCTTTCAATAAGCTTATTCGGGTTAAATACTAGGTAGGGTACCATTTTTTCTAAAATTTATTTCAACATGTTCTAGGAAAAAAATTAGCAGCAAGAAATGCTGCCAAATGATTCAAACTGAGCAAGCCTCGAGATTGCACCTAGAAATTATCCCTCTAGTGAGGGACTTAAAATGTGTGAGACGAACTGACCGTAGGAAATGGCAAGAGCTAGACAGCAGGCAACCGGTATGTAGATGCGGCGATGTGTGAAATAAAATGTGTGGGTGCTAGAGTACACAAAGAAGGTAACTGCACTGAGGAAGGAGTAAGAGGCTATGGTTGCAAAGTCACAGTAGAAGGCCAAGTAGTGGAGAGTCTTAGAGGCACTGTGCATTAAATGGGCAGCCGAACTCACAAACAGGTAAGCGAGAACTGTGCACATGAACAAGTGGAAGGTTCGCAGGTTGTCGTGGTGTAATTCTGAGGGTACATCAGTTAATGTGTTCATTTCCTCCAGATTGTTCCTAAGACATGGTTACATCGCTTTTAAAAGAACTGCAAAAACTTCTACCAAATCTATGAAACACAGTAATTTGCAGGCGTACTTCTTCAAAGGCCAGATAAAAGACGAGGAACGATTTTGACGTTTTGTAAAAAAAAACTAGATTGCTTTGCGATCAGGTTTTTTTTGCTAAGCTGTATAAAGAGCAAACAATTTTTCTGAAATATCATTTACAAAAACCAGCTTACAACCAAAATTTAGGGATTATTAAATTTTGAATAAATATGAACTAGACGTACATTTTAAAATTCTAGGAGTTGAAAAGCCCGCTACATATAGTTCTTTCTTGTGTAAAAAAGTGAGCTCACTGAACCCAGTAGTTTTTGAGATACTGATACTTGAGACAACTTATTAATATAATACTAGCAGGCCCGCAAAACCATATCAAGAAAATCATTTACACGAATAGGAGGTTTAAAAGAAGTTAAGGTTTCTGTTTCGCACCGACTCGGACTCGAACCCATGCCCCTCGTTTAACAGCCATAGTCTCACCAATTACGCTAACTATGCGTATTGCACTTGCTGTTTCTACAGCAGATTTGTGGACAATGGCGTTTGTGACTCACTTGTTTTTGCTACACCGCATGCATAATGAGCACAAAAAATGTGCATATTAGGAGCTGAAATGTGATGGTAAAGCGCGTCTCAAAAAGCATATATTATGCTAGGTTGCATAATTAAGGACACCTAAAACCTAAAATATGTTACGATAGTAGCGCTGTTAACCATTCTGGTGAATTGCGACTGATATTCAATAAAATAGGAGAAAAGTAGACAATACAACTAAAACCGCTCAAAACTTAGTTTCATAGCAATTTTATGGATAACTAGCAGGCCCGCAAACGCATCAGAATGAAAATCCTTTTAACGGAAGAGAAGGTTTAAAAGAAATTAGGCCAAAAACAAACCATTTTCGGCGCCAACTCGGGCTCGAACCCGCGCCCCTCGCCTACGCTACTGAGGCGTGTTGCATTTGTCTATTCCTATTTCTGAATCAACAAAATTTTGGCCAATGACTTTAATGGCTCACCTGTTTTGGCAAGCTTAATGAGCGCAAAAGATGAGCAGATTAGGAGCCAAAATAAGACAAAAGAGAAAGCTTGGAAGGAAAAAGAAAAACGAAAAGAAACGAGATAAAAGGAAGGAAAAATGAGACCCAAGTTCTCAAATTTGTGGTCCAGGAAAATATGCGTCTTTTTCCACCTTTAATTAGACTCGAACCCCTGCCCCTCGCTTGACAGTCATTGGTCTTATTTTCTCCGCTAACCATGCCTATTGCTTACGCCTATTGACCTTTTTAATAGCAAATTTTCGTTTGTGGCTATTTGGCTCGCTTGTTTTTACTATGTGGCATGCTTTATGCGTGAAAAATGATCAAATTAGGAGCTTAAATATGGCAAATTAGCTCGTCTCAAAACGCATGCATTACACTAGGCTGCATGCTTAAGGACCGTTAAAACATGTGAGGATTGGAGCTTAAACATGGTGGTAGAGCATTCGAGTTTGAATTAATATATAGATGTTAGCCATTCAATCAATATACTAACGCCTCGGACGATGTCTGACTATCTTCCCTGACAATGGATACGAAGTACTTGAGCATGAGAGCGAATGGTATGAGGTGGGTCCACACATTCACCACCTCGTTGTGCATTGTGAACATGGTGCAGAGATAGTAGGAAAGAGGTCTGTTCACTGGTCTGAACCCCATCATCACATGCTCCTCCTGGAACTCTTTGGGCACCTCGTGCCTCGATAGGGTCTCAAATGCCCCCTCGCCTTTCACTTTCTTCATCACTAGCACCAAAAGCCTCCTGATTCTCGGTTATTGTTACCCTCAACTCCTAGCACAGATCCTACCTCATGCACCCTGAAAGTTGTGACAATCAAACAATTTTCGGGCATTTCCTTTAAAAGACAGCTATTTTTGATGGCTGATCTTTTTAAGTACTTGATTTTTGACGCCAGATATTAATTGTCATACGTCAGCAGTATCATGCAGACATCTCAACCCAATTAGCCTTAAAAAACAAATCACGAAAAATTCTTTCCGCGACAAAACATAAACTGACTGATGTCGGAAGAACTGCTCTTGAACGACAGGTGAGGTAATTTAATTCAGGGGCTGTAGCCTAGATAAATTTTTCTTTATGGGTGCAAAAACAGTTAACCACGGCGGGATTCGAACCCCCACTTTCGAACCCCACTTCGTTCAAGAGCAATTAAACAAGTATTACAAGAACTCCGATGACAAATTTTAGTTAACTACACCACGGCAGTTTCTGCAAAAATTTCTGCTACGTCCACGAACAAAACTGTGTTCACCCCTTTTCGGAGGTAGAACCGGTTCATCGGTAGACAAGCTCGGTCTTAAATGGAACTATTTATTTTCCCTGTAATATAATTGCGTGCTATTTCTATTCTCTTCTGTCTCTTTCTATTCTATTCTATTCTACTCTATTTCTATTTTTATCGGTCGTGTTAATTGTAATGCTTAACCCTATCTTACATGCCAATATTAAGAACATAACCAACTACTGTCGGGCGAATTGCTCTCAAACGACGGGCTGTCTTCGCGGTCTACGTGTGAGCGGAGTAAGGGGAGGGCTTGAAGTGATGGGGGGTAGGGTTGTGGGAGCTGGACGAGGTGGCATCTATATGGCCGGGTTGGAGGAGGATGAACGGGGTGGGGTTTGGGGGGTGTGGTGGGAGGGGTGACTGGATGGGGGGTAACAGAGGGGGGGGGGGTCAAAGTTCAAACTTTTAAGCCTGAAAGAACCGCCCTACACACCTTTAAAATTTTCTCAAAAGTTTTGGTTAATCGCATACTTAGAGTACAGTAAGGCTTAGGGCTCTAAGAGAATTTAATGCCCACCGAGCGCTACCTGTTTATCCCGTTTTTGAGGACGAAAAGTCATATCGGTCAGATGAAAAATTGATCACTCAAAAAATCGCATAAAAACCACAGGACTAATATAATTGCTACAAACTTCGTTTGAGAGTACTCAATAACGACAATAAACATTAAGAGAATTCTTCAACAAGAAACAGCAATAGACAATATGTAAGCAGAACATAACGTAAGTTCCCACAAGAATGACATCAAAACTGTTACTGAAAACTTTTTATCAAAAATTCACAGGAACGGGAATTGTTCCTTGTAAAAAGTGGCTTGGGATGTGGCAAAAGCAACCAAAATGAAACCATTCTGACGAAAAGATCGCGCTGCATCCAGCAAAAGCTATTTAATTTAACACTTCCTAGAAAATATAGAAACCTTAATTAGAACTATTTCTTTCGTCTTTGACTGATAAGGCTATCAACCGGATATTGTTTTTTTTTAATATCAAACCCCATCGCCACATCTTCACTTCGTACAGCAATAAAAGCATAAACCGACTAACGCCGGACGATTTGCTCTTAAATGACTGGCGAGGTAACCGATTCAGAAGGGGACATAGGCTAGAGAAACTTTTATGACCCGAGAACTCCCGGATGAGAGTCCTGGACTGTTATCATTAAGCTACACGCGCTATAAATCTCTTCTCTTACAATCGGTTTTATTTTAGCAGAATCAACTTCAAAATGCTCGCAATTAAAATGACTAAAAAAATAAAAAGTAAAAAAAAACGACAGTCATCACCAGAAAACAGATTCGTTTCATCAAAAAGAGCTCAGATACACACTTAATAAGGAAATTAATAAACAAACGGGGCAATCATGTATTCAAGGCATTTTACTCAAAGTTGATATCACTAGCCAAAGTTGGTGCAACAAAAACTACATAGGTTCTAAATACCCAATCACTTACTAAAAGCAGTTGCTTACTTAGCGTCGAAATACGAAAAATATTTCAAAAATTTTTAAATTAGCATCACTACATCTGACATCATTTGAAAACGGAAAACACTATAAAGCAATAAAGTGGAAAAAGTATCAACGCGTCTCAATGTTTAAAACTCATACAAGTAAGCTCATACACTTTGACTCTTTCATTGAAACGACGCATATAAACCCTGCCAGTTTTTGTCTAGTCTGTGGTTATGTCAATGGCAATGAACAATAAAAGATTTAAGCAATACTTCTGGTCAACGAACAAACTTTATCCCACTGCATTCATATTTGTTGTCTGGATCTCCAGAAAGAACTATGCTATATGCAGAAACTTAGATGAATCGTAAACTTTAAACTTTAAGAACATCTCCATTAAAGACATCATTAGGTTGATAAAACAGAAAACTGAACTAGCCGATCACTTAATGTTGCAATATGCAGAAGAGACAAAACCGACTAACGACGGACAAATTGCTCTCGAACGACAGATGGCGCAATTTAATTCAGGAATCGTCGCCTAGATAAATTCTTCTTTATGGTTGCAAAAACTAACCAGTACGAAATTCGAAACCCCGACAACAGGCTTTCGTGACAGAAGCACTAACCACACGGCTATCAGTCCCTTATGCTTTTCTATCTTACAAGAGCTTTTATGTTAGCAACAAACGTTACTTCGTGTGAGAGCAACTGAGATCACTCAAAAATGAAGAAAAAAAAAGCGAAAAAGTGACGTGAGAGGTCAAAGATTTCTCTAAAACAAAAACGTTTACAATAATTGCCTCAAAATTCGTTCAAGAGCAATTTATAAGCACTATTAATCAGCACAAAACAGCACCTATGGCAAAGAGCTTAAAACTAACAAAGCTACTGATGGTAAATATAAAATCTAACCCTCTGAGGAAAACGAACAGAATAAGAACAATAAGCAATGATCAAAAATTTAAAATCTCGGACATTACAAAAACCAGTAAGCTACTTCGAAACAATCATTCGATTTCCTTCCAAATTCTCTTTCATAGTCTATATAGTGAGAGATAAGCTTTTCAATTCTAAGTGATATCATAGAACACTGATTTCGAATTGATAACATATATGGAATACAGCTACGAATAATTTTAGTTCAATTCCACTCAACGAAACATTTGAACGAATGAAAAATTCCACGCTGTCAACTTATAGCATCCATCACGGTGTTATGCTAGCTCTATATAATTGCAAAAGGCAATAGTTTTCAGGGGTCCGCAATTTTTGCGTAATTCTAAAACATAGCCGGCAGATTGCCGGAATAGCTGCGAAAGAATAGACCTGCGTGCCAAAAAAATCGACGCCGCTCAAAAAACTAGGCTAAAAAATATTCAGCGATAAATTAATAAAGCTTGTTAAAATTCATTCCACAGAAGCCTCTTATTAGGGACCTTTACTGCACATAGGAGTTCCTTTGACCTTAAACAAATTCAAATTAAACTTACGTTTTAAAGTGCAAAAGTCATTTTATTGAGTGAGGTAAGTCACGTATGATCGAAATCTAATCACGCAAATAACCTAAAAACTTTCGCTAAAACGAGTGAGAAATGACGTCACGCGCGCAAATGCCGTTGGTGAGAGGAAGAAGTCATTCAGAAAATTTCATTCAGACTTTTTCAGCTTTGCTGTGTGAACAAATGTAAAACGAAAAAAGAGCGTCAGACGACGAAAAAAAAAACATAGCCGGAAGAATTCCGGAAGCGACTCTTGTATATATGCTAGACAACATGATTCCAAACTAACTCAAAAATTAAAATAATCATAGAAAAGCAACCGAGTAGTATTTAAAGGCAAAAAAAATGTTTAAGAACAATACCAAGGTCTGAAAAAATACAATAAAAAGTAATAGGTAGCAATTCTGGGAAAGGCTTTCTAGTAAACTCTTAGTACTGCCTTATGTTGAATGAAAACAATTGCAACCCAAAGAAATGACGAAAATCTCAGAAAAAGCCGAAACCATTCAATTTGATAATAACTGAAAATTAATAAAACCAGTATAAATGTAGGTGCCAGACAGAGCTAGAATGATACAAGCTAGAATGTGAACAATATGGACACAATGTAAGTAACACCCTAACAAAGACTAATTCTTGATTTTTGAAAGTTCAAATCAAAGTTTAAAAGTTTTGAAAGTTTAAAAATCAAGTTTAAAAAAACAAGAAAAACTAACGCCATTTCATTTTTCAGCTTCGAAACATAGATAATACAACGATACATCCGAGACAAAAATCTATCCTCCTGAACAGATCAAAAAAAGAAAAAGCAGAAATCAAACATGCGAAACATTGAAACATTTTGCAAAACGTTTTTATTGAAACGAAATTAAAGCCCCTCATGTTGCACAAAAAGAATATTTCTAGTAATTAAAACCAAAATACAGACAAAAAACAGAGAAAAATAGGAAAAAACTACAAAAATCGGATTAGCATATGTACAATTTTATAAAACAAAATTACATCGAGGTAAAAAGAGGCATCGAGTATATAATTGTCAACGGGAAGTTGTCATATTGACTGATTTTTGTCAAAAAGACAACTAAAAGATCCAAAAATGAAAATAATAGGAAAAAAGCCAAAAATTAATTTAAAAATCAAGAAATTTATGCCAATTTTGAACTTGAAACGCGTTTTCGAGCTCTGTAAAACACTGTGCTATTAATTTCCAAGATTTACATTTCAATATAGCATCGAATAAAAATCATTTCTACAAAAAACCATATTACAAGCAAAAAAATGAGCCACTTAGACGAAAAAACTGCTAAAAACAGTTATCTATATGTGCCATTCAGTCAAAAAATACCTTTCAAAGTCAAAAAGTCATTCAATAACGCAGCGCATGATCAAAAAACTTCTCTCGCTCACAAAAAATTAGTTCACACGGCAATTTTTCTGACTTTCGCTTTTAGGTCAAAGCAGCGTCTGATTGAATAGTACTTCCGGTAAAAAAAACCTTAACAACATAGCCGGAAGAATTCCGGAAGCGACTCGAAGCACCAAAACTTCACAAAAAGCTGAAGCCATTACCTTTTGTATTAAACCATTAACTCATAACCTCCGCGGGTCTGATCTAAAAATCGGTGAAATTTAAACCACTCACCAAGAGAAAGAAAATGCAGCAGAATTTTATTGAAAACGTTTGGTAACGTTAAAATAGTCTGAAAATTTTAGGATGGTAAAAAAACTGATAGCCTGACAAAGCTGACAGAGCCATCAATTGCCCTCAGATAATTAATGATTCTAATCTCAAAAAGATCGAAAGCAAACGGCAGATAAAAACTTTTCAAAAAAGACAGGAAAGTCAAAATTATTCAAAAAAGAGTGCTCAAACTTAAGAATCAGAGAACCACTACAATTAGATTTCTAATCACGGCAATTCAGACAAAAATAATACATGATTCTTCCTTGTTGTATATATGCTAGACAACATTTCATACTAACTCAAAAATTAAATTAATCATAGAAAAACAAAAGCAACAGAATAATATTCAAAGGCAAAAAATCGTCTAAAAACAATACCAAGCCCGGAAGAAAATTGCAATGAATAGTAATAAGTAAAATTGTTGGAAAAGACTTTCTAGCAAACTCCCAGTACTGCCTTATTTTAAATTAAATAAATTGCAAACCGAAGAAACCAAGATCCAAGAAAAAGCTGAATTCATTCAATTTTTTAACAACTGAAAAAATCAATATAACGAATATAAAATTAGGTGCCAGGACAAAACTAGAATGGTACAAACGAGAATGTGAAGAATATTGACACAATGTCAGGAACACCGTAACAAAAAGACCAATTCTTGAAAGTTAAAAATCAAATTTAAAAAAATCAAGAAAAACGAGTACAATGATCAGCATTCGAGACACAGAAAAGACAACAAGTCATTCGAGACAAAAATCCAACTTGCTGAACAGAATAAAACAAGAAAAAGCAGAATTCAGACATACCAAACAATGAAACATTGTGCAAAAAAAGTGGTCAAAAAATATTTAAGACTGCATTTATGAAAAGAATTTCTGTTTTTTCAAAAACTTAGCACCAAAAAATGATTGAATTTTTATTGAAACATAATTATAGTCCCTCATGTTCCCCAAAATACTATTTCTAGTAATTAAAGACAAAACAAAAAAACAGAAAAAAAATTGGCAAAAAACTACGAAAATCGGATTAGCAAATGTACAATTTTATGAAACAAAATTACATCGAGGTAGAAAGAGGCATTGAGTATATGAATTATCAAAGGGAAGTTGCCATATTAACTGATTTTTGACAAAACAGCTAAAAGATCCAAAAAATGAAGAAATTAATAGAAAAAAAAGCCAAAAATTAACTAAAAAATCAAGAAATATGTGCCAATTTCGCATTTGAAACGCAATTTCAGACTATGCAAAATACTGTGCTATTAATTTCCTGGGTTTACATTTCAACATAGCATCGATTAAAAATTATTTCTACAAAAAACCAAATTACAAGCAAAAAACTAGGCCACTTAGACGAAAAAACGGCTAAAAACGGTTATCTATATGTGCCATTCAGTCAAAAACTACTTTTCAATGTCAAAAAGTCATTCACTAAACGCAGCGCATGATCGAAAAACTTCTCTCGCTCAGAAAAAATTAGTTCACACTGCAATTTTACTCGCTTTCGCTTTTAGGTCAAAACATCGTCTGAACGAATAGTACTTCCGGTAAAAAAAAACCTTAAGAACATAGCCGGAAGAATTCCGGAAGCGACTCGAAGCACCAAAACTTCATAAAAAGCTGAAGCCATTACCTTTTGTACTAAACCATTAAATCATTACCTCCCCGGGTCTGATATAAAAATCGGTGAAATTTAAACCACTATCACCAAGAGAAAGAAAATGCAGCAAAATTTTATTCTTGAAAACGTTTGGTAACGTTAAAAAAGTCTGAAATCTTTAGGATGGTCGGAAAACTGATAGCCTGACAAAGCTGACAGGGCCATCAATTGCCCTCAGATAATTATTGATTCTAATCTCAAAAAGATCGCGAAAGCAAACGGCAGATAAAAACTTTTCAAAAAAGACAGGAAAGTCAAAATTATTCAAAAAAGAGTGCTCAAACTTAAGAATCAGAGAACCACTACAATTAGATTTCTAATCACGGCAATTAAGATAAAAATAAAACATGCTTCTTCCTTGTTGTATATATGCTAGACAACATGATTTCATACTAATTCAAAAATTAAATTAATCATAGAAAAACAAAAGCAACAGAATAATATTCAAAGGCAAAAAATCGTCTAAAAACAATATCAAGCCCGGAAGAAAATTGCAATGAATAGTAATAAGTAGAAATGTTGGAAAAGACTTTCTAGCAAACTCCCAGTACTGCCTTATTTTGAATTATATCAATTGCAAACCGAAGGAACCAAGATCTAAGAAAAAGCTGAATTCATTCAATTTTTTAACAACTGAAAAAATCAATATAACGAATATAAAAGTAGGTGCCAGGACAAAACTAGAACGATACAAACGAGAATGGGAAGAATATGGACACAATGTTAGGAACACCGGAACAAAAAGACCAATTCTTGATTTTTGAAAGTTAAAAATCAAATTTAAAAAAATCAAGAAAAACGAGTACATTTCATTGACCAGCATTCGAGACATAGAAAAGACAACGAGTCATTCGAGACAAAACTCCAACTTGCTGAAGAGAATAAAACAAGAAAAAGCAGAATTCAGACATGCGAAACAATGAAACATTTTGCAAAAAAGTGGTCAAAAATAATTAAGACTGCATTTATGAAAACAATTTATCTGTTTTTTCAAACAAAAACTTAACACCAAAAAATTATTGAATTTTTATTGAAACGAAATTAAAGTCCCTCATGTTCCCCAAAATACTATTTCTAGTAATTAAAAGCAAAATATAAACAAAAAACTGAAAAAAAAGGCAAAAAACTACGAAAATCGGATTAGCAAATGTACAATTTTATGAAACAAAATTACATCGAGGTAGAAAGAGGCATTGAGTAGATGAATTATCAAAAGGAAGTTGCCATGTTAACTGATTTTTGACAAAAAACAGCTAAAAGATCCAAAAATGAAGAAATTAATAGAAAAAAAAACCAAAAATTAACAAAAAAATCAAGAAATATGTGCCAATTTCGCATTTGAAACGCAATTTCAGACTATGCAAAATACTGTGCTATTAATTTCCTGGGTTTACATTTCAACATAGCATCGATTAAAAATTATTTCTACAAAAAACCAAATTACAAGCAAAAAACTAGGCCACTTAGACGAAAAAACGGCTAAAAACGGTTATCTATATGTGCCATTCAGTCAAAAACTACTTTTCAATGTCAAAAAGTCATTCACTAAACGCAGCGCATTATCAAAAAACTTCTCTCGCTCAGAAAAAATTAGTTCACACTGCAATTTTACTCGCTTTCGCTTTTAGGTCAAAACATCGTCTGAACGAATAGTACTTCCGGTAAAAAAAACCTTAAGAAAACCAATACTCCTCTTCGAGTCGTAAAAACCAATACTCCTCTTCAAGTCGTAAAAACCAAGAGCACCGCAATATAGCTACGCTCAGCTTACAGCTTCGCAGCTATAAACAAATAATGGTTTTATTGATCTCAAAACCAAAGATATAACTAACGCGGGAAAAGTTGCGACTAAAATAGACTTTCCTGTTGGTTGAAAAAAGCAGTAGAAGAAATAGCCGAGAAAGGTAAAGAACAAAACTAGTCCACAACTGAGCTTCGAAATTTTTTTGAGTGTAATTAACAAAAACCAACATACCTTTTGCTGTTACAGCAGTAGCATTGATTGAAAACAAGTTTTAATGCACCTTCAATTAATACTACAATTGGAGAAAAAAATACGTCTTTAAAATAGAGACAGAATAGCACTGCATTAGCTACACCAAGCAACCGGGAAAAATGTTGCTCTCTATAAAAATTAATCAGGCGACTGACTCACTCCGTTCACTTTGAAACAAACGGAAACAAAGCTCTTCAGCACAATTTTTTTCAATAGTTTCTAATTCTGTCTTTCCTCTTGTTGCCTTGGGACCAAATCGTGTTGCCGCTTGTCGCATCGGCAAACAAGAGAATACACAAAGAAAGAATAGCTTCAACATCGCCACCTTGCTATCATCCTGTTGTCTCATCTCCTCTCATTTATGTCTTTCCTGCATCCTGTTTATCAGCCGCAATTCTGAAACAAGCAACTGTAAACTGAAAACATCCAAAATTACAGGGAATTAATGCATAAAGTGCGAATTGATTGAACAGCATCAAGAAAAAATATTGCTCTTACATCCAAGGCAGCAAAAGTACAAAATTTGAAGAGGAAAACAAAACTGCTAAGAAAGTGTCCAACATGAAAAAATGGTTTTACAAAGCTCAAAATCGACTCTCAAGTTAATTATTTCCTTCGGATGGTCAGAGATGTCCCCAAAAGCACTATTACTAGTTTAGATAATTGTGAAAATGTCACACGTGATCAAAAAAATTACTCAGCGGTTTTTTTTCTCAACTGCTTTAAATCGCTGTCTCAAAAATTCAAAAATGCGGCATGAAATCACGGTCTTCTCTCTGTTCTTTAGCAATTTGGCAGATACAGTTTGTTTTCACGCATTTCATTTCGTGTTTCAAGTACACTCCAATAAAATTACCTATCAAAAAAGATCCACTGGAGTCTGAGTCTTAAAAAAACAGCGCCCCAATACAATTCAAACATACAGTAAAAAAGATTAAAAAAGACTAAATAATAACCTTTTGAGAGGGCTGACGGCGGCTATTTATAAGTGGAAATTTGAAAAAATTCCAGACGCGAATGTTGCGTTCTTTCCGAAGGCTATTCATCTCAATAATTAAGATACCTGTTGTCTCCTATTTTAGGTCTGGTCTAACTCGGCTCCAATAAAAATCTATTAAACAACAATGAAACAACTTACCTCTCCAAATTTTCCACTGCTTGCGATTTGTCACTGTTGTTCAGTTTTAATTTTTTCGCAGGTGTAGGTGAATCATCATCATCGTCTACATCATTATCACTGCTACCGGCTTGATCCTCTTCGTAACTGAGATCCGAATCCGAGTCATCATTTTGATTATTATCTGTCTTTTCGTCACCACTTACACTTTCATCATCGTCGTCATCTTTTTCCTCCTCATCCACACCGTCGTCTGTGGTTGTCTTTCCTTTGTTCAAATTTGACCACTTTTTAGCCATTTCCAGGAGCCGAATATTGCTCTGAAGACTTCTGGATCCTGACGAGTCAGGGAAAATGTAGTCAAAGTATTCCTCCCAGCCCGCGTCTACACCATCTTCAGTTAGCATCTTTCGTCGCTTTTTGATTCTCTTTGGCATCAGATCATTCACAGTTGAGAGAGATTCCTCGTCACCTTTCTCCTCCTAAAGAGAAGTAACCAAATTCAAATCTTCCAATCCTCAACCTTAACCTACCCAACATTATATTAAAAAGCAAAAAATATCACCTCACATTATTTAGGTTTTAGTTAATACAGGAAATACGCAGAGTGGTATCAA
Source organism: Convolutriloba macropyga (assembly GCF_964194025.1). Lineage (NCBI taxonomy): Eukaryota > Metazoa > Xenacoelomorpha > Acoela > Convolutidae > Convolutriloba > Convolutriloba macropyga. The sequence goes on along the minus strand of NC_134469.1, from coordinate 70,697,173 downwards.
ACGAACAATAATTACTTCGCAAAATTTCTTGTTTTCTGAGTTGAATTCAATTTTACAAAACATAGCCGGCAGGTTGGTGCAACGTAGCGGCTATAGGCAACATGACTTGTAGATTGACAGAAAATAGCCCCGATAACTTTGTAGATGTGCAGTGTCAAAAAGCCGAATAAAAAAGACCGAAAAAGATATATTTTTCTTTTTACTAATTGCTGACAAGTTATATTTTGATTAAGAATCTGCTTGCTTACTGCTGCTTTATTAATTGGTCGCAAATATTCAATTATAGTGACAAACACTCAGTTGACCTTACCGCTTTGAATTAAGTAAACAGCAGTCATTTTGATAGCGAGGAAAGTCCTTTTTTGACAGTGGGGTAAGTCACGTGCGGCTTAAGACTTATCATGCAAATGAACAAAAACTCGTTCCACTAAGAGTGAACAATGACGTCACCAATGCATTACAGCTGAAGATGCATGAATGAACCAAAACATTTGAAGTGATGATGACGTCATATGGTGCTAACACAAAATCTTGACAAATTAAAGAAACATAGCAGGACAAGTCCTAAACAACAATTCTAAGGATTTTCATTGAATGAACAAAAAAAGCTACACCAAGAAAAGAACAAAAATGAGCTTAGAAAAAAAATAACCACTCCAATTGGATTTTAAAAAAAATGAGTTGACTTATCTTTAAAAAAGACAGTGCTCCCATACAATTCAAATTCTTTGATTTATAAAAATAAAGACAAGGCCAAAAATAGCGCCAGTTATCAATTGGCAACTATTAATAAAAAAACACATGAATACAGATACGAGATATACAAAGGCGTAAGTTCTAAAGAGAAAAAAATAACCACTTTAATTGAAGCACTGACTTACATTAAAAACAAAAAACAGCAAAAATTCTGAAAAGAAACAAACAAAATGGCGTGACATAAGAAACCTGATTAAAACGAACTAAAATAACTTGCCGCACCAATAAAGTTCAGCAAAGTTTATTTCTCTCAAGAAATAAATTTAAGCTAGAAAGATGAAGGACAAAGTATCAATTAAAAAAACCTATTGAAAAAAAACAATTAAAGAACAAGCTGAAAGTCCAGCCCACACCGGAGTGTGAATCAAAGTTTCCAAAAATGTAACTCATTCACAATTTAGCGCTAGGAACACAAAGCACAGCAAACCCAACAAAAAATATAGCGCGTTAAACCCTAAACAGACCGATGAAAAGTTTGCCCGCAATTTTTTGTATTTGAGACATTTTAGCCCAAAAAAGCACTGAAAAATGCCAACCAAACGATATCTATACTGTCTATTAGATAGCTCCGCTAACAATTTTCCTGAAAAGTAATAAAAAAAATAAGATTTTCATCAAAAGATTCAGTTTATTCAAAACCCGCTGATAGGTGAAAAGGACAAAAATGCTTACTATTCGGTGTAATAAAACAGCTGAGAACATGGCTCGCAGATTGCCAGAAAATAGCCGCAATAGCTTTGTAGATCGGCAGTCTCAAAAAAGAGTAAAAGATATACCAAAAAAATTCGTCTTTTTATTGAAGGCTGATATGTTCTATTTTGATTAAAAAAGTTTTTGCTGCCTCTATTAGCTGCTCTCTAATAACCTTCATTTAGAGTGACAAACACCCATTTGACCTTATCTCTTTGAATTTAAGTAAATGAAAGTCCATTTCAAAGTGAGGAAGTCATTTTTGAGAGTGAGGTAAGTCAAGTGTGACCAAAAATTTAATCACGCGAATGAACAAAAAAACTCGCTCCACTAAGAGCAAAAAATGACGTCACGCACGCACTCCAGAGGAAATTGCATGAAAGAATGAACAAAAAGCAGATTTGAAGTGGTTGTGACATCATATGGTCGTCACAAAAATCGCGACGACGAAATAAAAAATAAACCAAGAGAAGGCCAATAAAAGCCCCAGCTATCGCTGTGTGGCTATTAAAAAACAAAAAACATACCCGGCAGATTGCCGGAAAATAGCCGACATTGATTCCAATAGGCATGATTGGGATTGAAAAAATAGAAGATATTGAAAAAAAAATTTGTACAAAAACATTTTTTAAGTCCGATTTATTTTGATGGCATTTCGTAGTTGAACATAACGTTCTTCTGTTTCTTAGAGAGAGGCTACAGAGGCTACTATCAATACCAATAAGCATTAGAGATGGTAACTAAGACTTATAGGAACGACGTTCAAATAGCGGGCATCTAAAATTGGGCTTTATGGGTTTATCCAGTTTCTACTTTTGACTTCAATTTTTTATACTGACTCTGTTCATTTTGAATTGCTTTGCTGAGCAACTGATGTTCAAAATCACTTTTAGCAGAATGAGAGAAGAGAGAAACTAGCCTAGAGAAGTCAAAAAGATATCACGCAAAATGTTGAAAAAGCGGCAAAATGAGGTAAAGCGAAACATTTTTTTATTCGACAAGTAAAAAAAGGAGCGCTATAATAGCCGGCTGAAAAAATGAGGGCGGCTGTTAATTAAATACAAAAAATAGCTCTCATTATTTTTCCACGCCAGGGAGAGTTGAAATCAGTTTTTAAACAGTGAGGGAATCAAATATTGAAATTTCTCAGACTTCATCAGAAAATTGAACTTTCCAAAAAATGACTTAAAATCAAAGTTTTAAAGTTCAAATTGCATTGGTATACTGTGACAGCCTTGAGAACCGTCACCTGGATTCCATTCTTTTACAAGAGGACTCAGTTGAAAAAATGTCCGTCTGGTTTAAGATGATTATTTTTGCATCAGCTTAAATTACAAATTTTTGTTGAAAGGGAAATTTTTTTTAAATCTGCCATTAACGACTCAGCACTGTGCAACTAAAACATAGCCGGCAAACTTCCGGAAAAAATTACACAGCCATTTTTCTCAGTACCTCTAGAAAAATCAAGGATGAATAGAAAATTGTTTCAAGGACAAATTTTCTTCAGCATATTGTCAAAAAACACTCTTTCACATGCAGCATCTCGTTCAGTGACAATCCAATAAGATTACCGATCTAATACAAAGCACTAATCAGATACTCGTCGAAACACAAAACGATTAAAATGCTCAGAGAAGTCAAAATTTTGCAGTTTAACTTTAAATTGTGGAAAAATAGCAGCACAGCAACCACTGGCTTAGTAGCCTACTCACAGTTTGCGAAAAGATGCAAACGAGTTTGGATATATCTCTTAGGAATTTGATAGGTAAAAACTAGACCAGTAATATTTCAGCAATTTCAAAAAAGGTCAATTTCTTTTAGAAAAGCTGGAAGACAAGACCGTTCGCAGAAATTGTAAGGATACGTGGTGCTTGCATTAAAAAAATCCGAATAATGCTCCAAATAATATAAACCAGATGGTTTACAGAAATGGAATAAGAGGTAGCTGACCTCAAACTGTCTCCAGTGCTGCAACAACATGAGTCTCTGTTCGCTCTCTGCATCTTCCATCCTGAGACACTTGTTGGCTTCTTTGAACACATCTCTAGCCCTCTCCACTGCCCTTCTCCCTCCCACTTCTGCCTCATCTACCTATAAGTGAAGGATGACACAATCATAACAACTTGCCATGTGGCTAATTCGCTCCTTAACACTTAATTGTTCCGTAAAGAGTTGCCGTCATTTAACTCTTTATTAATTAGTTTAAAGGCCATATTTTGTTCTTATTTCCATCTAGGAACAGAATCCCTATTTTGTTCAAGTTTATTCAAAAACAATCGGATGACAACTAAAATCTTACACAACGGGGCCTCTAGTTTGGACCTAAAGTACTAGAAAAATCGCCCTTTTAAGTTTCCTAATGATAAACTTGTAAACTTGGTAGACACTGTAAAAAATGAAGAACTTGGTATTATTGATAGTTATATTGAAAATATTGAAAAACATAGCTGGCAGATTGCCAGAAAATAGCCGCAATATATTCGAAGACCGGCAGTCTAAAAAAAAGTAAAAAAGAAAGACTAAAAAATAGTCTTTTCATTGAAGGCTAAGAATGTCATATTTTGATTAAGAATCTGTATAAGTTATTGCTGCCTCTATTAGCTGCTCTCAAATAACCTTCATTTAGATTGACACACACCCATTTGACCTTATCTCTTTGAAGTAAAGTAAAAAAAAAGTCAATTTCAAAGTGAGGAAGTCATTTTTCAGAGTGAGGTAAGTCAAGTGTGACCAAAAATTTAATCACGCGCATGAACAAAAAAACTCGCTCCACTAAGAGCAAAAAATGACGTCACGCACGCACTCCAGAGGAAATAGCATGAACGAATGAACAAAAAGCAGATTTGAAGTGGTTGTGACATCATATGGTCGTCACAAAAATCGCGACGACGAAATAAAAAATAAACCAAGAGAAGGCCAATAATAGCCCCAGCTATCGCTGTGTGGCTATTAAAAAACAAAAAACATACCCGGCAGATTGCCGGAAAATAGCCGACATTGATTCCAATAGGCATGATTGGGATTGAAAAAATAGAAGATATTGAAAAAAAAAATTTGTACAAAAACATTTTTTAAGTCCGATTTATTTTGATGGCGTTTCGTAGTTGAACATAACGTTCTTCTGTTTCTTCAGTTGAAATTGCATGAACGAATGAACAAAGTGGCTGTGACGTCATATGGTCGTAACAAAAATCATGACAACGAAATGAAAAACATAGCAGGACAAGTCCTGACGTACAATTCAAAGAATTTTCATTAACTAAACAATAAACGACTTATAACGGCCTATGAGTGAATTGGGAAAACCATTTCTAAAAAAAAACCAGATAAAAAGTTTAAAAAAAAAATTGGCGTCAAAATGCCGCATGTGAACAAAACACCACTAGCCAGAAATGAAAATTTGGTTCACACAAAAAAACTAGGCCTAGAATGAGCTATAAATGGATTGGGAAAACCATTTAGAGAAAACCCGATCTAAAAAATCGAAAAAAAAACAGTAAACATCAAAGTGAAATTGCCGCATGTGAACAAAAAACCACTAGCGAGAAAGCGAATTTTTGTTCAAACACCATTTTCTCACTCTACTTTAAAATTAGAGCGACAAAATTTCATGCCACAAAATCACTCGCTTTTTCGCTGCATTTCCTGTTTCGGCGTGACCAAAATCACTACTCCAATTTGACTTCAAAAATCATGAAAATGTGTGAACAGATCTTAATAAAAAGACAGCGCCCCAATACAATTCAAATTCTTTGAATTGTAAAAACATAGCAGGACAAGTCCTGACGTACAAATCAAGGAATTTTCATTGACTAAACAGAAAACTAGACCTAGAACGGACTATGAATGGATTGGGAAAACCATTTAGAAAAAAAAAATCCGATCTAAAAAATCGAAAAAACAGTAAAAATCAAAGTGAAATTGCCACATGTGAACAAAAAACCACTAGCGAGAAAGCGAATTTTTGTTCAAATACCATTTTCTCACTCTACTTTAAAATTAGAGCGACACAATTTCACGCCGCAAAATCACTTGCTTTTTCGCTGCATTTCCTGTTTCGGCGTGACCAAAATCACTACTCCAATTTGACTTCGAAAATCATGAAAACGTGTGAACAGATCTTAAAAAAAACACAGCGCCCCAATACAATTCAAATTCTTTGAATTGTAAAAACATAGCAGGACAAGTCCTGACGTACAAATCAAGGAATTTTCATTGACTAAACAGAAAACTAGACCTAGAGCGGACTGTGAATGGATTGGGAAAACCATTTAGGAAAAAAAAATCCGATCTAAAAAATCGAAAAAACAGTAAAAATCAAAGTGAAATTGCCGCATGTGAACAAAATACCACTAGCGAGAAAGCGAAATTTTGTTCAAACACCGTTTTCTCACTCTAATTTAAATTTAGAGCGAAAATATTTCACGCCGGAAAACCACTCGCTTTTTCGCTCCACTTCCTGTTTCGGCGTGACCAAAATCACAGTTCCAATTTGACTTCAAAAATCATGAAAAAGTGTGAACAGATCTTTAAAAAAAGACAACGCCCCAATACAATTCAAAATCTTTGAATTGTAAAAAACCAAGAGAAGGCCAGGCCAATAATAGCCCGAGCTATCGCTGTGCGGCTAATAATTATTATATTGAAAAATATATTGAAAATAATTATATTGATAAAGCAAAAGTCAGTATTCTTTAGTATATGTACTCAAATAACAGCGAGAAAAGTGCAAACCCGATATGGACCCGCCTGAGAGATCACCAAATACTTACGAAGGACCAATGCAACCCGAGGCACAGATGTAAGGAACAACTGATTAACAGAACAGCGTAGACTCACCACGAGATTGCGTTGAGCAAAACATTCTCTTGATTCTTGGACACTTTCTGACACTTACTTTCTACTTCAAAATACCAAATTTTCATTTTAATTAAAACAAACACAACAGATTGCCGAAAATATCCGCCATGAATTCCCATTACACCGATTGCGATTTAAAGAACAGAAAATAGAGAAAAAAACTGATTGAAGTAAGAAAACGTTTTAAAAAGTGCAAAATATTTTGATTTCTTTTTGTTGTTAGACATACTCATGTTAATTAATGAGAGGATACAGTGGCTAGTATCAACAAAAATAAGCATTAGAGACTGTAAGTGTAACTTATAAGAACAAACGTCAAGTAGCAGGCATCTAAAATTGGGCTTTATGGATTTATCCGGTTTCTATTTTGATTCCGTTTCTTGATAATGATTCTGTTCACATTAGATTGCTTTGCTGAGCAACTTTTGTTTGAAAGCACTTTGAGCAGAATGAGCAAGGAATGAAAATAGCCAGAAGAAGTCAAGATTTCACGTAAACTGTCGAAAAATGGAGAAATGAGGTAAAGCGGAACAAATTTTTATACGACGAAGTGAAAAGGGAGCGCAATAATAGCCTAACTTCAGGTGATGTTCAACTATGCCGATGTAATACTATGTCGAGTAAAAGAGTGCAGCAAATTTATTCAAACAAAATGGCGGGTAAAATAGTAAAGCGTCTCAGCCAATTAAATTAATTGACCACAAGAAATTAACCACTTTCTCAGCCAATTACGTAGAAACCTGCTAATAAAGAATGCTAAAACTTGTTGAATCGCTCAAGGCGGGCTGCAAAAATTTAAAAATTGAAGGCTATCGATTTAGAAAGAATAAATCAGAGCAATCAAAAAAATTCTGGAAATGCGTTGAAAATGAACGTTTCTCCGCGGTTAAAACTAATTTACAATTAACTAGCTTGGTTAATTTATCTACAAATCATAATCATCCTCCTAAGGAAAGTGAATCAAAACGAGAGACACTAAAGGAGAAGCAAAAAATTATTCAATCGGTTAAGAAAGAGCCTATAGAAACTATTGCGGAAAATTATGAAAATGTTATTCAAGATGTTCCAGAAAACGACTAAGAAGAGAAAATAGCTAAATTATCGCCCAAATCAAATCTGAGAGAAGAGCAGCCACCTTGTCAAAGAGCCAAATACAAACGAAAACAGTCACAAATTCTTACTCCTGTGGGAATAGAACTCTTGAAAACTATTGGGGAACTCTGTGTGAACTTATGGATATTTATTGAAAAGAAAAATTTTCGGCACTCTTGAAATCAATTATTTTTTCAGCACTCTTGAAATCTTTTTTCTGTTTCGGCACTCTTATACGTCGGCATAGTTATACGAAACCACAACTTCGTAGAAACTGTTTCTTTCTAAGTTAAGATTGTATGCATATTTTCTTTGCTAAAACGCAGATTAATACTGAACAAAGAAGTATCTATAAATGGGATAGCGCGAAACCGCTCTAAACAGCCCAATTAATAACTACAATACAATGCACTTAAAACTGCGCTTTAGAACCTCGAAATAGCTGACTGTTAATTGCCTCTATTATGCCTTAAACGACTAATATCTCACCTAAACATAAATCATAACCTCAGTGCGTAACATCGTGACAGCAGTTCACATTCCTCAACCACTTTAGTGGACCCAAATTTGAAATAAAATTACATTCATTATGATTGATCAAACTAATAATGAGGAAGATCCAAGTTTATAAATTAAACAAATAGGTCAGTTTTCCAGTCTGATGTCTTGTTTCTTTCATTATTTCAAACCACATCGGCATATGAAGGAGACACAACGATAACGAAAACTTGTTTGGCTCTGAGTTTCTTGATCAATTTCCGTCTTCTAAAATGTGACAAAAATAGTATCGTAATTACAAAATTACAAATTTAGTCTTGGCGGTCAAAGTATGTCTGAAAATTTGTTCATTACACCTCTCTTGAGGAAAATGAAGATGTTACAATATCTACAATTGCAATTTGTGCCTTCGGATCGCACTCAAAAAAGCGCCAATCAAAATAAATTGCAACTCGATAACTTGCTGTATAAAACTGGGAAATCGTTAATTATGAACAAGCTTGTAACTTAGTAACTCGCTATAAAAGAACACATTCCATAGTCCTCAGATGCTAAATTAGATAATTATATAACTGACTAAAACGGAGTAGTTTATTAAAAGCTTTTCAATTGTGCTATACTCTCACTAAGTTTATTTCATTAGCCCTACTAATAGCGTTTAAATCCAGGCGTAACAAAAACAGGTTTTTAAAAAATAAAAGGAAAAGCAAACAATCTCTTAGAACTAGAAATCTCTGACGCAACGAAAATTACGACGTACCTTGGACTCGAAAAAGAGGATTCTAAAGAACTTGAACATTATTTGACGATAGCAAAACTGCACTGCGAGATAGATTCACAAACAACTTAAGAGGTAAAAATAACTTCCAAAAGCCAAAATTTATCTCATTTTCGGACACTGCTAAGAATTTCCAAGTTAGGCTACTAACAGAAGCACTAAAGCACTAGTAGCTTACTCAACCCAGTAGCTCATGTTGACCCTAGTGAGGGAATACCAGCTGACGACCTCAGATTTGAAAGCGAAATAATAAGCAAGATATGCCTCCTTAGAGATCTCGGAAGAGCATAAGAATCAGACAACTAAGCAAAACATTACTGAAGCCATTGTTTTCTTTTTTTTTAATCTGCAAACATGTAAATTAAACTAACCACTTGGTTAATGTTACATGTTAGAAATTTATTAATCAAACATTATTTTTTTCTAATTTATAACAAACTAAGGTTCGGTTTTCGTAAAATAATTTAATAAAAAATATGTTTAAATCCTGCAACCCTTCTGTCTATTGGAACTCTTTCGTGTCGTTTAAGCATTTCCGCTGTAACTTTTTGTTTAAATTTGGTCTTCGACGTTTCTTTTCTAATTGTAATTGGAAGTGTGTTCCATTTTCGAATAAAGTTACGAACAATTGAACCATTACTCCATTTTGACTTACATTTTTGTTCTAAAAGGTTATGGGTTCGTTTGTTTACAATAATAGGCACGTTTTCTAAAAATCTGAAATGTTTATTAGAGCGATCTCTTGTTTGTTGGAGAATATTGAAAAACCTATTTAAAGACACCCGTGTTATTTGGAGCTCTGCTGGAAGAATTTTAGTCTCCAGAAGTAGATCTCTGGCAGTATCGTATTTGGTTTTCATAAAGCAAACTTTTATTCCCCAGTTTATCTGTTTGTTAATTCTGTCAATAGAGTAAGATGGTAAATTTTGAAAAAAAATTGCGCTAAAATCTAAATGAGACAAAACTAGTGATTTAAAAAGATTTATTCTTGTTTTTAGCGGTACCTGATAACGAACCAAATATAATGATCTGATTGCTGAAGCCATTTTACTGATAACCTTATTTAGTTGATTTTGGTATGTCAGTTCCCTATCAATTATTACACCTAAATATCTACATTTTTCAGATGCTTCCAATCGGTGTCCCTTGAAATCGACAGTTTCAAAGATCGGCAATTTTTCATTCCTGAACACCATTAACTCCGTTTTTTTCTCATTCAAAATTAACCTGTTTTGTTTCAAAAATTTGCTTCATTCTTTGCATGACATAGAATTGCTGTATCATCGGCAAACTGTAATACATCACAATTCGTTGATACAGCTTCACTGAAATCGTTGACATAAAGTATAAAAATTAGAGGCCCTAGGACAGTTCCCTGAGGAACACCGTGATTTATGACAACCCAATCTGATTTTGCTATCCCATTTTTTACACACTGTTTTCTATCACAAAGGAAAGAGTTTAATAAGATTCTTGCATTTTCTCCAATTCCATACCTTTTTATTTTGTTCATAAAAACATCTATAGATATTGAGTTGAAAGCCTTTGCTAAGTCTAAAAAGAGTGTGACAACAATTTCGTTTTCGTCAACGCATTGGTTTATCTTTTCAGTTAATGAAATGATAGTATCGAGACAGGACTTTTGCTTTTGAAAGCCGAATTGATTCTTGTTAATCAGACCATTAAGAGTTAGGTGGTGAGTTAGTTGTTCAAGTAGTAATCGATCAAAAATTTTTGCTAGAGTTGGTGTGACTGATATGGGTCGATAGTTTTCTGGTTCTAGTCGGTCTCCCTTCTTATAGACAGGTGTAACATGCGCTGTTTTCAAAATATTAGGAAACGTGTTTTTGTTTATACATTCATTGACGACAAATTTTAAATGAGTTCCAATAGACAGTTTACTATCTTTTAGCGCCCATGCTGGTATATAGCCCGGTCCGGGAGATTTATGCTTAGGTAGATTATCAATAACATTATACAATTCTTTTCTGGTGACTGGTCGGAAGCTAAATTCCGGTCCATCAAATGTTAGGGAAGAACAATTTGGAGCAACGTCTTTGCCTTTGTATAATCCTAGTCTCGAAAAACAATTATTAAGAACATTGGCAATCTCTCTGTCATCCTCAACAAAATGACTATCTTCCCTTAATTTGTCAATTTTTTCTATTTGGCTGTTGGAATTGATCCTGTTTTTGATGAATTTCCATTGTTCTCTTGAAGTTGGTAGCTGCTGGAAAAAATTCTTTGTGTAATCATCTGCAGCTTTTTTCAGTTTTCTATTCACTGAATTGCGTAAAGATTTGTAAATGTTATAAATCTCTGATTTTGGGTTTTTCTTCCACGCATTAAAGAGACGGTGTCTTTCATTTATGAGACCACGTAATTCTTTTATCAACCATTGCTTTTGTTGTTTTTTGGTACTACTTTCTACCAACTTCAAGGGTGCATGACAACTCAGTATATTTTCAAAAATTTCGATAAATTTTAAAAACATTTCGTTCGGCTCATTTATCTGGTACATAGGCAAACTGGTACATTGCAAACTGGTTAACACCAAAACAATTAGAAAGACCAGCAACCAAAAATAACTGTACAAGTAATAACCAGCAAAACAATCTTAAACAAAATTTAAAAAGCAAAAAGCTAACGTTTAATAAAATAGAAATCAAGGAAAATAAAGCGGAATATTTCAATACGTAGAAAGTTAAAACGAAATAAACAGCAATGAAAAGCAGCAATAAAAAGTTTCCCCCAAAAGTTATAGGAACACATCCAAAGATACAAACAACAAAAGCGCTGCATTTAGTCAGTGTTGTCCCAATACTAGACAGAAAGTCATCTTATGTCAAAGTTAAATCGAAATCCGAATAGGCCAGACGCGCATTAATTGATATAGTAGCTTTACCAAACGTAATTACCAAAGTAAATAGAAAATGAATAAAAAGCATGAACAGTATAGCAGATGCAGATAAAAACAAATTACATGGTGAAAATGGCCAAAGGCAACATAGTCATAATAGACCAACCAATACAAGCAACGCAAATCAACACAGGCAATCAATTGTACACTGAAAACATTCTAGTTGTTACAACCCCTATAATACTAGGCAACCGTAAAACGGAAAAGGATTGGAGTTTAAACCCATAAGAGTTTATACCCAAAGTTCTGCACCCACACACACAAAAGCCGTGATTGCATGCAAGTTACCAGAAATTACCAGAATAATTTCATAACTTAAGTGGAATGAAAATTTCTCGTGACAAAGACATGAAGTCATTATCATAACCGGAACGAGCCCATAACAAGGCTATGCCATTTGGCTCATAACATCAGCCTCCAAAGATTATCAACTCAGTGAAATTAGTTGGTACACTTCAGGTCTTTAGACGAAAAGATTGACAGATGTAACAAGTGAATGAGGGGAGCAAAACATTTGTTAACATAACCCATTTTTATTTTTGAACTTTACCCTTAACATTTATTTCCTTAAAAAGCTGCTTTAATTGTCCTTAATTATTTTCAAGGCTGATTTTTCTTAATTATTTTCAAGGGTAAATTTGGACCTTATTTTCTCCTAGAAATAGAACCCCTATTTTGTTTATGTAAAGCCAAAACAACAGGATGACAACTTACACATAGCAGCTTGTAGTATTTACCTAAAATACTCCAAAATTTGGAGAGTGTCCTGATAATTGTATAATTGGTTCATACTGACAAAACACTTGTTGAAGTAATGATACTGATAACGCAGTTGCCAATATTCGTTTGTATATGTACTCAAACAAAAACAAGAAATTTGCCAAATGGAAAAGGGCGCGCTTGAGAGATCAGCGATCAATTACGAAAGCCCAATACAACTCGAGGGACAGATCTACGGAACAACCGATCAGAACTGGGGATAACCGAATAGAAACAGCAATCACCCGGAGAATCAATTGACTGACACATTCTCTCGGGAACTTGCCAATAATTCCACCTACTACGCGATATACTTCGGTTTTATTAGATCAACAATTTCATAGAAATCTTGATTCTTTTTAAGTTAAGATTTTCATTTGAATATTTTCCATGTTGAAACACATATTGATACTTAGCAAATCAGTAGCTTTAAATTGGTTGCGAGCACCTGAAACAACTCTAAACCAGCAAACTAATAAGCATAACCGACGAACGTCGGGTGAATTGCTCTCAAACGATCGTCGAGCGATTGGCTTTGTCAGTAGTTAGCCACCGTTTAGTGAGGCTAGGTTAATTCAAGGGCGGTGAGGTAAGCACAAAGGGGCGGGAGGGTGCAACGCTGAGGTGGGGGAAGGGGCGCAACAGTAGGGGGATTAAAACAATTGCCAAAAAGTTGGAAAAATAGCAAATTTTATCGAAATATTGCTAAAACTTGTGATATTAATATCTTCAAAACCGTTTCATTGTTTCAAGAGACCATCTAATATCCCTGTTTCAAGCCTTAAAAAAGTTCACTGGCTCAAAGATCTATAAACTTGGAACAAAATAAATTTCCGAAAACTTGGAAAAAATGAAATTTAATCAAAAAATTACTGAAACTTGAGTCATTAAAACATTTATAACCATTCCATTAACTATAGAATTTAACCAGCAGCTTATTATCAAACCTTGCAGGGGTTCCCTGGCCCTTGATGCGGGAAAAAAGTTGAAAACATTCAAAAAACTTGAAACAAATTGCAAAGGTTTTTAAAAAATTGCTTAAAGTCGTAATAATAAAACCTTGAAAAACATTCCATTAAATTTAGAAACAATGCAGTAACATTCTATCAAACCCAAAGCAGTTTCCGTGGTTCTTGATGGTGAAGCCAAAAAAGACAAAAATATCAAAAAATTTTGCAAGTTTTAAAAAAAAATCGCTACAATTTGTGATTTTAAAAAGTTGAAAACTAATCAATGGCCAAAAAAACATCCAGTAAATAATTATCAAACCCTGACGGAGGTTTTCTGACCCCTGAGGTCGAAAAAACGTGAATAATGACTAGAAATTTCAAAATGCTGAAATTCGTGATGTTAAAATCTTTAAAAACACTCCATTACATCTAGGAACTATACAGTTACCTATTGTCAAACCCTAGAGCAGGTTTCTTGGCTCTTGAGGCTAGAGAAAAATATAAAACGACAAACGGTTTCAAACACTTGAAAAAAAGCAAGTTTTATAATAAAATTGCGATATCAAAAAGTTCAAAACTACTCCATGGCCAATAAAAATTTTTCAGTAACTTATTGCCAAACCCATTAGGAGGTTTTCTGGCCCTTGCATCGGGAAAGAAGTGAATAATGAAATATAAATATCAAAAAAGTATTAAAAATTGCAAGTTTCGTAAAAAAACTTAATTTTGTGATGTTAAAAAGTTCAAACCATTCCATTACCACTAGAAACTATAGAGGTACATATTATCAAACCCTTGAGGAGGTTCCTTGACACCTAGGGCTGATAAAACAAAACATAACCCACTAAATTGGGGCGAATTGCTCTAAAACGACCGGCAAGCGATTGGCTTCATCAGTAGCTAGCCACGGTTTAGTGAGGCTAGCTTTAGCTTGATTCAACTCTTCAACTATTAGTTTCCTAGCCTTGTTAGTTAGAAATAAAAAAAACCGATAAAGAAAAAATTGGCAATATTCAAGATATTAAAATCTTCAAAACCATTTCATTGTCTCAAGAGACTATCCAGTATCCCTACTTCAAGCCTCAAATAGGTTCACTCGCTCATAAAGATCCATAAACTTGAAACATAATAAAGATCATAAAGATCCTTAAACATAATAAATTTCCGAAATTTTGAAAAAAAAGAACCCTGGTGCCGCAAAAAAATGATCAAAAATTCAAAAAGATTAAAACTTAAAAAAATTGCAAATATTTTTAAAAATTGCTAATCTAAAATCTTCAAAAACATTCCATACATTCCAAACCTTAAATTTAGAAACTATAAAGCAACCTATTGTTCCTCCGCTCTTGAGGCAGGAAAAGATTAAAAACCAACAAAAACTTTAAAAATTTGAAATTGCAGAATTTTTCAAAAAAATTGCCTAAATTTTGTCATTTTAAAACTGAAAGCTATTCCATGGCAAAAGAAATTTTTTCCGTAACTTATTATCAAACCCTTAAGGACCTTTTCTGGCCCCTGCATCTGGAAAAAAAGTATAATGAAAACTTAATGTCAAAAAAAATTTTTACAAAAATTTCACACTTTGTCAAAAAAATGCAAAATTTCGTAATGTTTAAATGTCGAAAACCATTCCAATACCATTAGAAACTATGTAGTAACCGAATATAAAACCCTAGTGGAAGTTCCTTGACACCTAGGGAGGGCTGAAAAAACTTAAAATAGGAAAAAAAATTTCAAAAAAGCTTGAAGAAAATTGTGAAAATTAGTATGAAATTGCGTGTTTTTAGCGATCGGTAGTTCGACAGTAGCCACGGTTTGCACCGGGTGGTTGATGGGGGGAACCATGGAGTGGAAGGCAACAGCTCGCTGGGCGCTACCTGTTTATCCAGTTTTTGAGGACGAAAAGTCAAATGGGTCAGATGAAAAATCGGTCAAGCGTCGGATCTAACTTAGGGATCGCCAAACTTGGAATTTAGGGGACTTCATGCCTTCAGGCTTAAAAAGTTCAATTACAGTTTCTTAATACGGCAAGTCTCAAAGCTTTTGTAACAGTCGAAAAATTGCATTAGAACATAACCGACTAATCACCGGAAGAATTGCTCTCGAACGACTAGTGGGAGCTCTAATCAATTGCAGCCTACTTCAGTCGGGGGGAGGGGAGCCGAAATGGGACTAAGAAGTTCAATAGTGTGCTTCAAATATCCACATTAGAGGTTTATATATACCACTATAAAGATTAAAAGTGAAAAATGGCACCAATTTTGGCGCATTTTTCATTTGACTTTGAGTACTAAATTGCCGCCAATTGATTTCAGCTGCTTGAAATTTTGATTGAAATGGAATTTTAGATAATGCAAAAAGTCAAAGGCGGAAAAGTCAGTTACTGGAAAAGTCAAAACGGTCAAGCGAAAATTTTGCATAAAAAAAGACACACACGTTTACAATAAATAATTGCTTCTTTACGAGAAATTAGAAACAGCAATTAATATAATTGCTACAAACATCAATTGAGAGCAATTCAAAAACGCCTCCACTAGAGAAGCGCTAATAACATCAGTTCTCATAGTTTACATTGCGGAGTCGCCATACCTCTTCCAGGCTCGCCTCAAATCGTGCCAGACTTATCCACACTTTGACGTGTTTGGTCCTGGTTAGTAAGATTCGGTACAGCTGCCGTGCCCTCTCATATTCCTCCTGCTCTATCTCGAAGTCTATAAAAGCTTTCCATACAAGTTCAGGCATGTCTAAGATCGGCTGTTTAACTGCTAGCTGGTAAAGGGCTCTTGCTCTGTCAGTGTCGCCTAATACACTTTCAAGCTCTGCGAACTGAAACAATGGATTATGATTACAATTTTGGCCGAACTGACTCCATTGGAGTATCTACCATCTCAAAAAATACGTATGAAGGCATTAGACGCATCTTTCATCAGCTGGAAAAAAACGGTAAACAGTAGCGTTGTTAGAATCAATTCGTAATTCGGAGAGAGTAATAGCAACTTTTGGCTGTAAACTTAGTTCCGATTTACAAATGATTTTCACTTCTGTTTAACTATAGATAATTTTTAAATTCTGATTGAGTACTACTTTTGATTAAAGTGATTGAGTGTACAAACAGTTACCTTTTTCCAAGTGTTACAATTTTCAGGAGCAAACTCGAGGAACTTCTGATAGAGTATCCTGCATCTGTCGAATTCCCTCAACTGTTGCTCCATCTCAATGTACGCATTGAAAAGCTTCTCTTTTGGACATCTCCCAATCGATTGCCCCTTCAAACACGAGCAACGCATCCATCCAATCTTCTCGTATCGAGCAACCTTCCCTTAATGCACTCCTTAACTTCTCCTTCACCTTACCAAACCATGTTCAGTTCTTTAAGCTATGCCTCGCCTCTGTTGCAATTAAAATTCCATTTTAAATAAGCATGAAGGCAAAATTAAAATAACCAAAACATTGATAAATATAGCTGTGACTTTCAAAAGAGGCACTGAGAGTAACATAGATGTATAACTGACACAGAAAATGACCGAATAACATCGGAGGAATTAATCTCAAACGACTAACGCCTAATAAAGCTCACAGGGATGTAGTATCCTCTGTCAGGCTCTGTCAGTTTATCCTGCTTTTGAGGACGAAAAGTCAAATAGATCACACGAAAAATCGAACAAGCAAAGAAAAAATTAATAAAAGACGAATAGTACTCAGAAAATTGCTAGACTTCGCTTAAGAGGAATTAAACAAAATTGAAGGAATTCAGACGCATAAAATGAAAATTAGTAAAAATTCAAATAGCTTTATAAATGTCACTTGAGATTCCTTTACACAAGCAGCCAGGAAAATAAAATAAGGAGATAAATCACACCGTTAAACAGAATTTTATTGCTAATTTGTATTCATGAATGAGACAAAAGCCCTTTTAAAGAGGTTCATTATATATCTGCCCCAACAATTAAGCTGATTAATATAAAAAATGTTGTCACTAACGCAACGTCATTCATTCGCAGAGCAATATAAGCCTTCATGCCAAATGGCTTTTTAATCTTGAGAAGATTGATATGGTCGTACTAAAACTGTGGACAACGAAGTTTTTATTTCGTTTATAGAGGATTCGCTAATGAGACCAAGAGGCTAAACAACACAACGGGAAGGCGTTTAAGGAACGAATAGAAAATACGTGTTATCTGTAAACTAACTCACTACATCACAGAAAAAAAATTGAAATTGATCTTCTTAAAATCTCATTCACACCATGAACCAAATTTAGTTGACTTAAAAGCGAGCTTAGCTATAACATTTTGTTCATTTATCATTTATTTTTATTTTAATGAAGAACCTCAAGACTCCACCCGGTGGTGGTGGTGGGGGGGGGGGGGTAGGAGTGAGTTGGGTCTGAAGCGCCAACCCAACCATGATTTCATGTCTTTTGGCGATTTGAACACTTAGAAACTAGTAAAGCTCGAAAAAAAACTGCACATTGACTTAATGTCCTATGGGCTTTACTTGTTTATTGTTTTCTTGAGAATGCGAAATAAAATGGTCGGACAAAAAACTATCAGTCAAAAAGTCGAAGTCTATAGTACCAAAACTTACAAAAAACCAATCTCAGAGCAATTAAAAAAATAGCTGCAAGTAAAAAATCATATAGGCAGAAATGAATAACCATATCCTAGCCGTCAAAACATTTCCTAGATATCAAGTATTAGCTAAGCATTAGCTACTATTAAAGTATACTAGCTGTTAAAAATATTAGGTTAAACAGCTGAACGCGGAGCATCAACCGAAAATTCTTGCTCTCAACGTTATTTTGTTCTTTATGGCTTTTTTAAACCTTTCGTTTTACGGCCATAACTTGAAAAATAAACTTACAAAACCAATCTTAACTTACAAAAAACCAATCTCAGAGCAATTAAAAAAATAGCTGCAAGCAAAAAATCATATAGGCAGAAATGAATAACTATATCCTAGCCGTCAAAACATTTCCTAGATATCAAGTATTAGCTAAGCATTAGCTACTATTAAAGTATACTAGCTGTTAAAAATATTAGGTTAAACAGCTGAACGCGGAGCATCAACCGAAAATTCTTGCTCTCAACGTTATTTTGTTCTTTATGGCTTTTTTAAACCTTTCGTTTTATGGCCATAACTTGAAAAATAAATTGATTAAATAAAAAACAAAAGAAAAAGACCGTAAAATATAAGGTGATGTTAATATTGGCCTTCAAGTCGTAAAATATAAGGTGATGCTAATATTGGCCACTGTTACCACTGAGCCTATTGAAACAAACCAATCTAATCTTTTACCTTCAAGAATGTATTCTTTTATTTTAACCTTCTTTTATTTTAACAAGGAATGTTCAAAAATATGTTTTTGTAATTTAGTTAAGGAAACTATAAAAACAAACCCAAATATCAAAATATTTTTCATACCTATGCACAACTTATACCTTAAAAAAGTTTTTTTAAAAAAAATCGCTAAGGGTGAAACATTTGGGGAGGGTTGAAATTATTTGGTTTAATAAGACGAGACACCCAAGAAACATAGCTGGCCCTAAAGAGCTGCGAATGTTTTACAGGCCTGTGGTATCAACAAGCCGATTGAAATGAGGCTGAAAAACAAAATCATTCATTAATTGCGGTGATGTCAGAATTAGGTGTAAAATTTTTTAACCTTAAGACGATGCCCTGCATTAACTTTCAATTAGGGAGAAATATACTCAGTTGACTTCAACGCCTCCAATTCAAGGAACTGAGCAAATTTGAGAATATTGGAAGTCATTTGAGGCCAAAAAATATTCACACGAACGCACGAAAAATGGAACGCACAAATAAAAATGGAAAATGATGTCATAACTCACAACTCAGTCAAAATTTTCATAATTAAAAAAAACTGTTAAAACACAAGTGAGCGTTTTCAATAGACCATTACGACAAAATAAACTATAGCAAGCAGATTGCAGTAAATTAGCCGCAATAGCTTTGCAGATATGTAGTCTCAAACGAAAAAAAACCCGAATGGAAAAAATTTCTCTGCCTTTAATTAATTGCAGACATGTTATATTCCGACTAAGAATCTGCTTACTTATTGCTGCTTGATTTACTGCTTTGCTCTCAAGTAATTTTCTTAGGAGTGACAAACACACTCAGTTGACCTTAACTCTGTGAACCAAAGTAAAGTTATTTTCAAAGTGAGGAAAGTCTTGTTTTGAGTGAGGTAAATCAAGTCTGAACAAAAAGCAATCACACAAATGGGCAAACTATTTGCTCCTCTAGGAGCAAAAACATAGAGCTAGGCATGTAAATGGGTTAAAAATGCCTAAATAAATAAAAAAGCAGATCTGAAGTGATTGTGACGCCATATGGTCGTAAAAAAATCTTAAACGATGAAACAGGAGGGCCTAAAATAACCATAGCCGTCGCTTTAGGGTTATGAAAAATAAAATGACTCCACTGAGAGCTCTTCTCATCTATCACAGCTATTAATTATAACTTTTCACAAACTCAGGAAATGCAAACGAACGTTATTTCAGAAAAAAACGTTAACTTTAACCACAAGTTTTTCTATCAGCTCAATCATCGATTGGCTTTTCAGATACAACCCAAAACACAACGGTTTATCATTTCAGTAGGGGGCTTTAGAGATAACATTAGAAATTTTTTTAATTGTAGATTATTTTATTAGCAATTGGCGAGACAAAATAAAACAAGCAAAACAAAACTGCTTTCAATTTACTGGCGGCCGCGGGTAGGGCGATTGTGCGGGTTCAAGATTGGAATGAGGTGGAGTCGTGTTGGGGGTAGTGGGAGGAATAGTTTATATCTTATTTATGTCTCATGAATTTATGTCTCTTAAAACGCTTCGTTGAATCGCATACCTGTTACTTAGACTAGTTAGCCTAGTAGAACTTAATGCCATCCGGGCTTTACATGTTTATCCGTTTGTGGAGGCCGAAAAGTCAAAAGCGTCAAACGAAAACTCGGTCAAGTGAAAAATTGCATTACAAAGACATTGCATATAATTGCCACAAACTACTTTTGAGAGCAATTAAAATTCGCATAACAGGGTAGAAATAATTGCACAACTTTGTCTGCTCGCATTTAAATGGCAAAGAAAAACCTTGACTGATATCGATAAAAATTATTGTTCCTTCTTTTTACTAGGAGTAATTATTTTCAAAATGCAAATTCACCGGCTTATTGGAAGAACAAAAAATCAAAACTTAGGTTTACGTGCTTTTCTATCCAAAATTTAAGGTTTGATGGCCTCCTATTTCTTGCAAAAAATATTCCAAAACCTCTTCCATTAGAGCGACAGTGATAAGTTTACAACATTTGCGCTTTCGGATATTTTTACATCAAAAACGATTGAACTGAATAAGCTGGAGATAGAGACACTGTAAGAAAAGTTGGAGGACACTTATATCCACCATTTTAGTTCCCATCAAATTCTCTACGTAATTACATCATGAATTGATCAACGGAGCTGCAACGAAAACACCATTGAAAGAAGCTTCAACAGAACCAACGTTATCACATCGCCAATAGGCTACGCTGACCTCAATTTCAAACCACTCAAAAACCAAGAAAACTCTATTATAACCCCATGCAAAATTTACAGTTATGGAGAATTTCTCAACTCGTTGTTTTCAAAATTCATTCACAGCTCAAAGATCTTCGATATTTTATCACCCTATGCAAGCAGAGTATACTACGAAAAATTGGATGTATTATTTTCGTCAGCTCCACTATAGATGCATAATGAAAAATTACTTTAAAAATACGCGAATTTGATTGCCTACTTACCATTATTTTTCTGGCAGTGGTCAGTTGCTTCTGTCTGACTTCAAAGTGTGCAAACATAATCCAAATTTTGGCGAACGTAAACTTCTTATGAGGGATTATTTCCAGGCATGTTTTGTACACTTCACGACATCTATCAATATCCTGAAACAAATATGCTTTCATTTTTTCAAACTTAAGTTTTCTTCTTGATTTATTCTTGCAAGTACTTTTTATTAAGTAACTAATTATGAGTAAATACATTGAATGGATGATTTTTGATCCCACCGGTTCTTCCGAACAGGATAAAATAAAACTCGACCTTAGCTTGTAGTTCTTCGAATATTGCATAGTTGATCCAGAGGTAAATATATCTGCGCCAACTACGCTTCTCAGCCAAAGGGGGCACATTGGCAATTGCTCGCTCATATGAGTCACGAATCTCATCAAGTGAGTCACACTCAGTTTCCATAAGGCGGAGAAAATCAAACCAAGCATCGTAGTTCAACGGATTCGCATCGATCTCCTGAAACAAAAGGGACTGGCATGAGAAAAAACTACCCACAAAATACGTCTCTGAATAAAAATTACCGTCCTTTTCCCACCACATTCGCATTATCAAAAAGTAATAAGTATTTTTTAAATTGGACTTCCGCTTATTATTCGATTATAGGCAAGAACGTACTGTAGGAGCGAGAATCATTCCAAACATCTAAGAGATGTTTACCGAAAAGATTCTTTAATCGAAAAGCTTGTCTTAGCTCGTTGAGGTTTTTCTAATAGTGCTTTCTAAAATATATCAACGATATCAGAAGAGCGGTGCATTGTTCGTTGGTTTTGTATGGGAGATTGTATGCACAAAACTTGGTATTAAATTTTCTCGCGTTACTTACAGACTGGTATTGAAATTTGCGCTTGCTGATGATGACGTTCTCTACGCTGTCTCGTGATCCAAACTTCTTTTCGTGAATCGTGTGGTTCTTAAATAGCTGAACACACTCCTCTTTCGGAATACGGTCCAATGCGTACTTGTAAATTATACGTGCCCGCTCATGCTGAAACCAAAGTTCACTTGCAAAATCCTCATTACTACGATGAATGATAAGGTGCGTAAACAGCCACTCACGCAAGTAACCAAAAAGCACATTACTAAAAATCAATCAGAATTTTGACCAAAGACGCCATTTTTCCAATTGTACTTGCAACAAATTCAACTGTTGTTCCCGTCGAAAACTATCAACTAAAGAACCCGCCAAAAATTCGTAGGGAAATTGAAATATTAACTTTAGTAACAGAAAAGATAAGCAAAAGGCTTGGATAACATCCATACCTGTTATTATGTTCAGTACGTAATAAATGATAACAAGCCGACGTTCTGAAAGTCCATTTCCACCAGGAACAACATCAATCCGGTTTTTAAAAAAATTAATATATCTCTGCTTTTGAATCTTAAATACCGAGAGATCATTGCAGGTACAAACTCTCAATCATAGTCGGCAGATTGCCGTAAAATAGCCGCCGCAGAGGCGCTCGATGCACATCGGGATTGAAACAGGAAAAAAAAACATTTTTTTTCCTGTTTTTTTCCAGCGTCATAAAGAGTTCTAATTTGGCGTGCAGTTTTAGCTAGATTCTAAAATTTAACATAAAAAGCTTCAAAACTGAAAACTAATAAGCTTAATGCCGATATCAGCTAGCAAACACTCTGATAACTCTGAACTTTGATAACCTAATTCTCAAGGACTTAATGACCGGCTATTTATCCCGTCTCTATTGATTCGCTCTTTTGACTTTGACCGTATTCAATATATTGCGTAATGCAATACAGGAAAGAATTTGAAATCCATTCAGTTGAAACAGTGAGTGAAGTAAGTCAGAAGTTAAACCTGAAAATCGTAAACTTATGTAAACCGAAAAACATGATCAAAAAGTAAAGCGAAAAAAAAACATAGAACAAGTCCTGACGTACGATTCAAAGAATTTTCAATGACTAAACAAACAACTAGACATAGAACGGATTATGAGTGAATTGGGAAAACGATTTCTTAAAAAAAAATCAGATGAAAAAAAAAACAGAAAATCAATGTCAAAATGCCGCATGTGAACAATAAAGCAATAGCCAGAAATGAAAATTTGGTTCAAACAAAAAAACTATGCCTAGAATGAACTATGAATGGGTTGCAAAAACCATTCAGAAAAAATCCAATCCAAAAAATTGGAAAAACAGCAAAAAATCAAAAACTGAAATTGACGCACGTGAACAAAAAACCTTTAGCGGGAAAGCGCATTTTTGTTCAAACACCGTTTTCTCGCTCTTATTTAAAATTAGAGTGAAAAAATTCCACGCCACGAAACCACTCGGTTTCGCTCCACTTCCTGTTTCGGCGTCACCAAAATCACTACTCCAATTTGACTCCAAAAATCAAGAAAATGTGTGAACAGATCTTTAAAAAAAAGACAGCGCCTAAATAATAGCCGTTTCAGAAGCAGTCGGCGGCTATTAATAAGAGTTAAATAACTTTTGTATTTCTCTTACAAAAAAAAACGACGAAGACAAATATTTAAAAAGACAAATATTTACAGAAGACGACGAAGACAAATATTTACACGACGAAGACAAATATTTACAGAAAAAACAAATATTTAATTATTCCAGTTATTAAAAACAACGCATTCATGCCCTACTCAACAGTACTAACAAATCAGATATCTATTGCTAATTTTGTGGTGCGTAAATGCGTACAAAAACTTAATTCATTTCTTTCAACCCCTACTTTTTCCGATGAACTTTTTAACTCAAGCCTGACTTTGGCACCTTTTCTGTTCAAATCATGGGAAATAAAATTAAAAGTGAGAGCCGCACATTTGAGAAATATCAGGAAAAAGGATCTTTAAGTACTGTTTTTCCGATGAATTCAATGCAGCGTACTTCTATGAGACACATTGAAGGCAGCACACCGGATAGATAAAATGGATAAAACAGCTAAAATCGCAAAACGAACGGAAAAGAGGAGTATCTATACAAGGAGGCTCGGTAATGTGCGTTCGCACATAAAGTTCCGACCCCGCTCATCTGCATTCTTGGCATAAATGCGTAAATGAGTACAAAAACCTACTTCATGTCTATCAACCGCTACTTTTTCCGATGAATTTTTAAACTCCGATTAACATCATCTGAATTTAATTTAAGAGGGGCAAGGTATGCCTGACTTTGGCACTTTTTCTGTTCAAATCATGGGAAATAAAATTAAAAGTGAGAGCCATATAATTAAATAATATCAAGAAAACGGATCTTTAAGTATTCTTTTCAATTTTTGATCGATTATGTTCTCCAATAATCATTCATGATATTGCTAATTTCCAACATAAGTGAACATTTGGCCTAAACTGGAAACAAACCTCTTTCTGGCGTTCCTCAAATTGTGCAAATGCTACAAATAGCGATTCCTCGAGTTCCACTTCTCCAAAAAATTCAACAGCTCGTTCGTAGACTGCTCTCGCTCTATTGATGTATCCATGCCTCTCCTCAAATTTGCCATACTTGATCCAGTGCTTGACGTCAAAGAGATGAACAACTAAAATAATCGTCCATCAAAAAAATTCCGAGGAATCAACAATTTCGCGAACTGGATACCAAAACGTGAACAAGTTTTCAACAATCATCGCAATGGTTCATAGCCAAATAGATAAAAACTAATTGCTGAAATTAAATGCATCGTACTTTTATCAGACACATTGAAGCCAACACACCGGATAAACAAAATTGATAAAACCACGATTAAATTTGAAAAACGAACGGAAAAGATGAGTATCTATAAAAAGCCGGTATAATTCCAGATAACTGACGCAAAAGGACGAAACATAGTGCCAACACATTTCAAAGTTCGAGTAATAGCGCATAGAAAACAGGCGGTATTCGAAATTTTTAGCTCTTCTCATAGCAAGCCACATTTTGTAGAATGAAAAACACAAAGAAAATTAAAATTTTTTGACCATCTAAGCGCTATTTGAACATAACTGGCAAAATTACGGAAAATTTTTTTCATGAATCAAATTACGGAAATTTTTTTCATGAATCAAGATAAATTGACTCATGGTTTTGAAAAAGTTATACATTTCTCTCTCAATGAATTCTCAAAATGAGTATTGGAAACCATGGTCCAA
This sequence comes from Convolutriloba macropyga, assembly GCF_964194025.1. NCBI lineage: Eukaryota > Metazoa > Xenacoelomorpha > Acoela > Convolutidae > Convolutriloba > Convolutriloba macropyga. The sequence continues at coordinate 70,671,933 of NC_134469.1, read as the reverse complement.
ATCTATTTCATAAAAAGACCAAACAGCAATAATAATCGGTTAAAAAACGTGAGTGACATGCATACATTAATTCCGACCACTCCCATTCCCAATCTTTGGTCAAGTTGTTGTCAGCTAGCAAAGACAGACAGCGAGCGAGAAAGAGAAAAAAATTAAAAAGTGAGACAACTAGAGAAACTGATAAAAAAGTTTTAAAATGAAGGTGCGGAAATAACTACCCTTTGTTTTCTCAAAAAGTGTAAACATTAACAAAAATGAAGTGTAAAAAATATACATACAGACAAGTTGTAAATAATTGAAATCATTGTACTTTTTCGCTGTTTCCGGAATCTCAATCTCATAACAATCGAAAACATTCAGAAGAAACTATGAACAATATGGACTTATTTTTGTTTCTTAGCTTTATTATTCGACAAAATATTATATTCAGCAAATATCTCATCTTTGTGCCACTTTTGTTCAAGTTCCATCCTAATTGTACCACTTTTGTTCAAGTTCTTTTCTGGTCAAACAAATGTCACATTTTCTCCTAATTGTAACTAAAAACTGAATGTGCCCGATGTATTTGTGATGTATTTGTGACTGTCTAATGTGCTCCTCAATCGTAAATCAAGTTGAATACTTCGACAAAAAACGCTTGCGAATTAATTTAACTATTTTATTTTTAAATAACACTATTTTTAACTTGAACTCAATTAAACTTGAAAATCTTCTAATAAGCGTCCAGACTGCGGTCAAATTAACAAAAATATCAGGCAAGGTTAAAAAAATAACCGCGAACTTCAGAAATAACTAATTGTTATTCATCGCAACCAAATATTACATACAACTTCAAATGACGTAAAGAAAGAAGTAGAAAATGGCATAATCTGTTTTTAAAAAACTGTTTTGACGCCAAAACACCAAATACTATTAAAAAATTAGACTTCAATATTAAAGCCACGTCTCAATCTCTTTTTCTGGCAGCCAGGTTAACCAACGTGCGACAAAGAAGTTAACAAATACTTTGTTATAATATACAATGCAAAATTGGTCCAAAATCTGCAAAAAAAAAGGCTCAATTATGATCAAATATTGCTCAAAACAGTGATATCTATTTCAACAAAAAGACACATCTAAAACAAAAAACGTAACAAACAGTTCAAGAATACATGTTGTATAAAACGCAAATAGTAGTTTCACTTGACCTTGGTGCTTTTTAACGGCAAACTAAGTCAGAACGTTCCGTTAAGGGTTTAAAAATAGGTCTGTTAGATGAATAATCCTTGATAAAAACTTCGATAAAAATTGTCCATTTTTCACGAGCACTCATCGGCTTCTTGATGTGTTTACAAGCGAGTAACTGTCTTAGAAAACGTCTGCACTAAAAATATAAAAGATGCCAAAATAAAATCTCTGAAGCCAAAAAAAATGGTTTTCGGGGTATTCAGAGAAAACGAAAACATACTCCACTTACGCTTTGAAAAAATATGGAGAAGGCTGGTTCCAAAACGTAAATGCTCAATATTCTATACGCAAAAATTTTCCAGCTGAAATAGCAGGACCAAATGCAGTCGAATAACTGTCGGAAAGCGATTGACAATTACAGAGACTGAACTGAAAATTTCAATCAATCATTATTTGCGAGCCGATTATCATTTAATGCAAACAAAATTAAACATTACCAACTAACTGCAGAATTGCTCTCAAACAACTAGTGGGAACTCAAATTTACTGCAACCCTTAGAGGTTAATATATTACACTAAAACCACTCAAAAGATTTTAAGTGAAAAAATTACACAATTTTGGTGCAATTCTCATTTGACTTTTGGTGTAGGGTTGGGAAGGCAAGTCACGTGAGGTTCAAACCGACAGCTGGAGGAAGATGGACTGAGGGGTTCAAGATAATGAGATCAAGAATCGCCCTTCACACCATGAAATTGTCTTTAAAAACAGTTTAGGTGAATCGTATACTTAGAGACAAAGTACGGCTCTAAGAGCTCAATCAATTGAAGCTCATCGGGCGCTACCTGTTTATACCGTTTTTGAGCAGTAAAGTCAAAAGGGTCACATGAAAAATTGGTTAGGCAAAAATAGTATAAACATAGCCGGCAGATTGCCGGAATAGCTGCGAAATAGACTTGCGTGCCGTAAAATACAGATGGAAAAAGATACAGAAGTGAGTTGATAATAGTTATCGCCGCCGCCTATAAAACTTACAAGTTTATTTCAAAGGAGGTTGTTTTTGGGTGCAAAAAATTTTCCCTGTCGCGTCTCGAACCGGCGATCTCCGGATTAACAGCCAGTCGCCTTAACCACTCGGCTGTCGGACCATACAATCTGTTTTCTTACAATCAACTTTGTTTTAGGAACAGATTTTGTGACGAGACAGAATGTTCTAGAAACGACGAGACAGAATGACGAGACAGAATGACGAGACAGAATGTTCTAGTGACGAGACAGAATGTTCTAGAACAACGATACAGAATGTTCTAGAACAAATGTAAAACGAAAATGAAGCGTCAGACGACGAAACAAAAAAAAACATAGCCGGAAGAATTCCGGAAGCGACTCGAAGCGTCAAAACTTCACTAACAAAACTGTAATTGCAGCGGAAGCCACTACTTTTTGTATTGAACCATTAGCTCGCTGAATCTCCAGGTCTGCTCTAAGAATTGGTGAAACTTAAACAACTGTCAACAAAGAAACAAAATGCAATAAAATTTTATATTATTAAAACGTTTGGTAACGTTGAAAACTCGTTAAACTCGTAAAAAACAACGTTTGGTAACGTTGACAAGGTTATCAATAGCCCTAAAATAATTCATGATTCTAATCTGAAAAAGATCGCGAAAGCAAACGGCAGATAATAAAATTAAAACTAAGTTAAATCTTTTAAGAAAGCTCAAATTTGAGAATCAGAAAACACCTATAGTTACATTTCTAATCACTGCCATTAGGACAAAACACAACACACACCTGTTCCTTGTTGTACATATGCTACACCACATGATTTCATACTAAAAAAACCATTGATCATAGAAAAGACATAAGCAGAAGAATAATCAAAGGCAAAAAATCCTTTAAATTAACACCAGTCCGGAAGAAAGCTGCAGTAAATAGTAATAAGAGCAAATTTTGGAAAAGCTTGCTATCAAACTCTCAGTACTGCCTTCTGTTGAATGAAATCAATTGCAAACAAAGAAATGACGAAAATCTAAGAAAAAGCTGAAATCACTCATTTTTTACAACTGAAAAAATCAATATACCGAAAATAAATGTAGGCACCAGGACAAAGCTAGAATGATACTAGCTAGAATGTGAAGAGTATGGGCACAATGTAAGGAACACCGAAACAAAATGACATTCTTGATTTTTGAAAGTTAAAAATCAATTTTAAAAATTTAAGAAAAACGAATACATTTCATTGTTCACCATTCAAGACCTAGAAAAGATAACTAGTCATCCGATACAAAGATCTATCCTCCTGAAGAGAACAAAAAAATAGGAAAAAGCAAAATTCATAAATACGAAATATTGAAACATTTTCAAAAAAAATGGTCAAAGAACTTTTAAGTTCAGACTGCATTTATGAAAAAATGTCAACTGTTTTTTCAAAACTTAACGCCGAAAAATGATCGAATTGTTATTGAAACGAAAATAAAGTCCCTTATGTTGCACAAAAAAACTATTTCTAGCAATTACAACCAAAATACAAACAAAAAAACTGACGAAAATCTGAAAAAAACTACCAAAATCGGATAAGCATATGTACAAATTTATGAAACAAAATAACATCGAGGTTGAAAGAGGCCCGAGTATAAGAATTATCAAAGAGAAATTGCCATATTAACTGATTTTTGACAAAAAGGCGGTTAAAAGATCCAAAAATGAAGAAATTAATAGAAAAAAAGTCAAAAATTAACTAAAAAATCAAGAATTATGTGCCAATTTTCAACTTGAGACGCATTTTCAGGCTCTGCAAAACACTGTGGCATCAACTGCCGAGGTTGACATTTCAATATAAAATCGAATAAAACTTATTTCTACAAGAAACCAAATTAAAAGCAAAAAAAAATTGGGCCACTTGGACGAAAAAACGGCTAAAAACGGTTATCTATATGTGCAATTCAGTCAAAAACTACTTTTCAAAGTCAAAAAGTCATTCACTAAACGCAGCACATGATCAAAAAATTTCTCTCGCTTAGCAAAAATCTGTTCATCAAGACAGCTTTTCTTACTTTCGCTTTTAGGTCAAAATGCCGCGTGAAGAAATCTACTTCCTGTAAAAAAAACCGAGAGAAAACCAATACTCCTCTTCGAGTCGTAAAAACCAAGAGCACCGCAATATAGCTACGCTCAGCTTACAGCATCGCAGCTATAAAAAGATCATTGGACTAATAAAATTGCTACAAAATTTGTTTGAGAGCAATTTAACAAAAAAATGACAATACGTATTATCGGATCTTTTCAACAATTACCTCCCCCCTTTTGCCAAACAATTTTAGCTAACGATTTATTAACCAATCAGAGACGACTAATAAGTTTCCACGTATGTACATACTATGTTAAATTGAATAGAATAAAATACGCCATGCTATGCCAATTAGCAGAATTGGAATACAAAACGAAAAGAATTTCTAACTGGCGGGTAGGTAGGCGCGCTTCGCCGCGACAAATGACCCTCGACTCCCGGATTACAACCCATAGCGCGTGGAAGGCATGGCCGCAAATGCGTTCAAACTGATATTCGGCTATCTAAAGAGTAGGCCAAGTAATAATGTGGTAAAGTATTGCAGAGAAGGGGGGATTCTGTACCCAAGGGGGAATTTGTTGAAAAGATCAGTATTATCTAGATGAATTTGATATAGTACGGGCAACCGAAGTCGAAAAAGCGCTTCATATATTCTCATACAGACGAATCGTCCTTAGCTTACTTTTTAAAACATTAAAAAATCATTTCTCGCCGTTTCATCTTTAATAGCATTCCACAGTTATAATCAAGAAATCATTATCTGCACAATTAATAAATTCTCACCAAGTCGTTCATAAATGGCTCGGACATTCTCAAACTCTTTGTATCTGAGTTCAAAGTTGATGTATGTGTACCAATTCTGTTCTTCAGGCAGCCACTTCATCCACCGTTCAAATATCTGCCTGGCTCCAGTCACATTACCCAACATCTCCTCCATGTAGGTATGCTTTAGCCAAAACTGGTTCACACGCGGCAGAATGGATACTGCACGGTCCCAAATGTTCCTTGCATGATTTATCTGCTTCTGCCTGAACAACAAAAATATGTCACAGGTCCAAAATATAAACAGCTGGAATATTGCCAGAAACTAGCCGCAATAGCTTTGTAGATCTGCATTCTCAAAAAAACAGTAAAAAAGACAGACCGAAAAAATTTGTCTTTTCATTGAAGGCTGATATGTTATATTTTGATTAAAAAGCTGTTTAAGTTTTTGCTGTCTCTATTAGCTGCTCTCAAATAACCTTCATTTAGAGTGACACACACCCATTTGACCTCATCTCTTTGAATTAAAGTAAATAAAAGTCAAATTCAAAGTGAGGAAGTCATTTTTGAGAGTGAGGTAAGTCAAGTGTGACCAGAAATTTAATCACGCGAATGAACAAAAAACTGGCTCCACTAAGAGCGAAAAATGACGTCACGCACGCACTTCAGTCGAAATTGCATGAACGAATGAACAAAAAGCAGTTTTCAAGTGGTTGTGACGTCATATGGTCGTAACAAAAATCGCGACGACGAAATAAAAAAACATAGCAGGACAAACCCTGACGTACAATTCAAAGAATTTCCATTGAATAAACACAAGACTAGAACTAGAAGGGACTATGACTGAATTGGGAAAATCATTTCCAAAAAATCAGATAAAAAAACAAAAAGAAACAGAAAACCAAAGTTAAAATGCCGCATGTTATTCAAAAAAAACCACTAGCGAGAAAAAGAAATTTGGTTCAAACAAAAAACTAGGCCTAGAATGAACTATGAATGAATAGGGAAAATCATTCAAAAAAAATCCGATCGAAAAAATCGAAAAAAACAGTTAAACTTAAATTGAAATTGCCGCATGTGAACAAAAAATCACAACCGAGAAGTCCAATTTTTGTTCAAACATCAAACACCGTTTTCTCACTACTTCAAAATTAGAGTGAAAAAATTTCCCGCCGCAAAACCACTCGCTTTTTCGCTCCATTTCCTGTTTCGGCGTGACCAAAATCACTACTCCAATTTGACTTCAAAAATCATGAAAATAAGTGAACAGATCTTAAAAATATAGCCGGAAGAGTTCCGGAAACGATTCGAAGTGAAAATATATTTAACCGCAATCCAACTACTCATCAGAAAAAATTTGCCTCCACTAATTTATGATTTTCTTGAAACCAAACCATAAAACAAAAAAGTAAAAACAAAAAAATCAAGTCTGTTAAAAAATGATAAATCTGATCAAATTTTGTCATAACTTGAGATCCCGAAATAACTATCTCTGAAATAATTACTTCATCAAAACAACTAGTACTTACCAAAACCACTTATGTTGATGTTTTAAAAAAACTTGAGGCCAAATTATGAAAAAAAAGCTCTTAAAAACAACTTGCACTAAAAAACTGGAAAAAGTTAGTAAATTTAATATTACAAAAGCATATAAATCCAAAGATAAATTCTTTTCAGCCAATAGGGCATCGAGATGCTCGCAAAACAAAAGACAAGTCATAATAGTCTATGAAACTTGTCTCAAAAAACAGAAAAACCGAAAAACTGCAAAAAAAAATTAAGAAAAATAGCTCCAATGTTCGCCATTTTTTGTCATATTTCTCAGCAAAAAAATGATTCATATCCAAAATTGCCCATACTTATTACTAAACATCTAGAACAACTATTATGAACCCTAAACCTCCACAAATGCCATAAAAAAATTAAGGAATAGAAACGGCATTCAAAAACAAATTCAACAAAAAACTATAAAAACTAAATGAGTTTTTTTTAATAGTACAAGGAAACATAAAGCCAAATAAGGTTCCTTTGCAATTAGAGCAATGAAAAACTCGCAAAACAATGGGCAAGTTATATTAGAGTGGGTAAGACACTTGTGTAAGATTAAAAAAAGAAAAACTGCAAAAAATGAGAAAATGGTTAAAATTTCTCAATTTTTCGGTCATTTTTCCTTAGGAAAAAATGATTTATACCAACAAAAAGTTAGTCAATCGGTATCTGACAATTCCTTAAGTAACAAGCTTCTATTCAAATCCCACCTAAAGCAGTAAAACAAAAAAAAACAGGTAAAAAATCACTAAATTTCGTCTAAAAATCAGCAAAACTGATCAAAAACCTCAAAATTAGCAATAAAAATCAAATTAACTACTTGAAACCTTCAATTCCTATCAAAACACACCTAAAACTAATACAATATCATAATCAAACCTCATAACCATCAAAAGTTGCAAAAAAACTGCTTTTAAAAGCCGCACGTGAACAAAAAAATTTTCGCTCGCTTAGAAAAAAGTTTTTCACACATCAATTTCTCGCTCTCTCAAAAACAGCGGTATGAACAAAAACCACTCTCTTTTCGCTCCGCTCTTAACTTTTGTTCAGCCCCAAAATCACTCCAAATTTTTTCACGCGTTTCATTTCCCGCTTCAAAAATCACTCCAATAAAATTGATTAAAAAAAGGACTTCTCCAGTACTCCTCTTCGAGTCGTAAAAAAGACAGCGCCCCAATACAATTCAAATTCTTTGAATTGTAAAAAACCAAGAGAAGGCCAATAATAGCTCCAGCTATCGCTGCGGCTATTAAAAACATTACCAAACATCTCCAATTTATGCCAAACAAAAGGAGCTAGTTCAGTTTGAAAGCTATTCGAAACACAGTTTGGCCAGTTTTACAGTTATCAGCACGCCCAAAGCGCATTTCTTATTTGAAAAATTGCATAAGTTGTATTTGAACTGTTTGCAAATTTAAAAATGGCGTTGATTTTCTGCTAACAACTAGCTATTTCAAACGCACTCCTAAGGTCACAGAAATTAGATCACCATTAGTCGTCTTCATATCGGAAAAAATTGAAGAGCACTTTTATAATAGCTCAATGCTCAGCTGTCATTTTCGCAGTTAATTAAGCCATCAGCGAAACTATGTGCAATATTTATAATAGCATAGCCCGATACGTACTTCATTTCCATCTCCGCATATTTGAGCCATGTGGTGACTGTGCGATGGTCCATATCCAGGCCCCTCTCATACACACTCCTTGCTCTTTGTATCTCCCCCATGGACTCTTCCCACTTGGCATATTTGAGATAGTTGATAATGTTACTTCTATTCTTCCTGATGTTATCCTCACACTCTTTCCTTTTCCTCAACTGATAAGACTTCAGCTCCTCTGGATCTTGGATCTTCTGTTTAGGAGGCGGTGGCAACACTTCAAGTTCACGTTCCTTCGCTTCTCTCATCAACTGTTCAGCGGTTATTTGCTGCTCTGCCGGCATTTTATTCTTCACAGCTGCACTTTTGGGCGCCCGCTTGCCACCTGCCATTACTGGCTCCGCTGATATTTGGTGGCTCATGCTGCAGACAATTTGTTATTTGGACAGATAAAAACAACAGATCTGAAACGGTCGTGACAGGTTAAATACAAAACTACTAATGATCACATCAAGACATAGGTTGATGAAATTTATTTAATGCGAAATAAATCATAAAAAGCAAACCAGCAACAACAATTTCCTAAATCTATTCAGCACCTTTCACAGATTGCATCAAAATCTAGACAAATTTAGGACAATTTGCACTAGTAGGAATCCTTCTAGCACTTCTCTCTCCATCAATTTCAGAGCCATTGTCCTGTCTTAGTTTTTTCAAATCTGCTTTCATAACGGCACGCGAGTCAACTTTTCCAGACATTGACAAATTACTCAAGAATTTCTTTTTTTGTTTCCGAGTAACCCCATCGTACTTTGATGCCAACGCATTGACGAATGCACAACTACTTGCATTAGCTCTCGATTTCTCCATACTTTTAATACTGACTGCTTTTATACCGTGGCTCATTTTGTACACTCCATAATAATCATCTACAGTATGATTTTGTACAGCCTTCTGGTTTGGAACTTCTGCAGTTGAACCCTGGTTTCGTTGAATTTTAATGTCACTATTTTCTTCAGTGCCGAATATGCGAAAAGGCTTTTTAGTGATCGATTTTTTCTTCCGTTTCTCAATTGTTGACGATGTCGGTTGAAAAGATGTGTCTTTTAGAATGGGTACCTCATCTGGCATTGACTCCGAATCAGACCCAGAATTGATGACATCACCTTGGTTACTGTAATCGCTAGTCGGCATTTCAAGGTTCTGAAGCACGAAATCAAGCTTAGGCTACAATGAATACTGGAAATTACTTAGACGATCAGCATTTATATTCTCAGCTTGCCTAAATTCTCAAAGTTAATCTGTAGTATCAAAGGACCAAAGCAAACGGAAAACACATAAGGGGATTAAGTTACCATTGATATTTTTCAATTCGATGAAAACAAAACGAGCTAAAAAAGCTGAAAAAGTTCGTTTTCACAATACTGCAATCCACGTTTCAGTATTCTATGCAATAATTAAAGCGAATTCTGACGACATAGTTAATCATTGGGCGATTTTACTTAAGAATCTTTAAGGCAACTTGCTCAGAACGTTCTGTAGCCATTCTTCGTCTCGCCAAACTTTTTTTAATCTTTCGTTCATCGATATATTCAATACACGCATTGTCAATCATGTACAACAATTGGTTTTCGAAATCAGAGAGTCAATGAGCTGAAGAATAGTTTAAAATGGAAGGTAACATGTAGGAAAATATTGAATGAGCAAACCTATCGAAAAGGTCGATAAAAGTTTTAGCAAGTTTCTTAAAAAGCCTTTTGTGTAATAGTCGGTTTTGATTTTTATTCCACAGTTCATCCGGTCCCTTAACTTTAAACAGACATTGAGAAACTTGTCGTCAATTTGATTCACTTATCTTCAATTGATATTGTTCTTTTCCAAGGAATTACCTTGTAGTAAAAACACTTCAAAAACACTACAAAAATTTCAGTAAATTTATTAGAACTATAACGATTTTCAGCTTTTTGTTAATGATCGAATACAAAATGGAATCGAAAAAAAAATATTCTCGACAAAAATCATAATTCAGAAGTCAAGAATTAGAATTCAACTAATTGACGAAAATACAGACTTAAATACCTGGTTGATTTGATTAGAAGTGGTTTCGCCGTCGTCAAAGAAGCAAATGGGCCTAAAAATAAAAGAGTACGAGATATCGAATAAAAATTGTCCTATTTTCGAACACTAGTATTGGGTAATTCTGAATTTTTTTTAAGAAAACGCAATAATAGCAAAATGATCAAACATTCGCTTCGTAAGGAAGCACTTACTACACAAGAAATGAGGGCAAAGCTGAAACTTAATTCGATATTTGAAAATGAGCTGCCTCAATTTAATAAAACACGACTGAACTTCTAAATCTTTCTACATGAGAAATTTCTAAAATGAGAAAATCATCAGACGAATTTAAAAAAAAAACTAAAAAATACCGTGAAAAAATTGAGAATAAAGCAACAAATATAACAAAAAAAAATCAAAATTCGAGAGAATTTGTGAAAAAGTAAAAGTTGTAAACATAGATTGGTTCACGATACAGGGAGAAATGTCTTTTGATACTCATTGATCTCCAGAGGCAGTGAACTTTGGTAGAGAGCAATAGCAATTTTGGCTGTAAAAATTTCAATAATTTTTGTCGAAAACTTAATGTCATGCTCTCTTGATAATTATAAAGAAGCCCCAAAAAATCTTTTATACAATCTATTCCAAGGCTTGAGAAATTGTTTCCAACATGCAGCCCTACTATACACTAAAAATTATGTTAAGTATTTCGTAAGTATAGCCAAAATATAGGCATTTCTTAAGTATAGAATTTCGTTATGTATAGCTAAAAAATGCAGCCTTACACCGAATTTATCCAATTGCATGATTGGTGATCACCGATTCTTTGTTTGCATGCAAATAAGAATAAAGGGAAAAAAAGTAGCCTTTCAACAGGATAATGGGTAGAGCAAAATGTTGCACAGAGTGCGAAACAAAGTTAACAGCGCCGAAACCCGTTTGACGAAAATTAAAAACATGCTGCACATCCTTTGAGCTACAATAATACACAGAAACTACAGTCCTGACTTTCTGGCTGATTTGAAAATTTGAGTAGTTTCTGTTTTGCAAAAAAAGCATATAAACTGCAACATTTTGGCAGAGAAAACCCAATAAAAAATGCCTCAAAATTTTGAGCTTTGTTGATGTCCACATCATCGGATAGTGGAAAATAGTCGAAATATGAGCGGCCTAAAAAAGAACAAACCAAAGGCTACAAAAGAAGCATCAAAAGAGTAACGTTAAGGGACATAAAGAGAAAAATAAAAATTTGAACGAGGGTTCAAACTTGGCGTCAAACTTTCAAACACATCCGTAGTTTACATTCACCACAAACTGCATATAAAAATGGATATTAATCCAATAATATCCTATTTTGGGGCAAAGTGAGGAAATGATAAGAATCTGGGAGCATACCCAAAAGATTCGCCAATATTTTAAAACAAATATACACTAAAAAAGTGCTAAACTACGGCACGTGATATCTGACCCTCATTTGGTTGCAAGACAACATTCAAAAACAGCACATCCGGGAAGTTTAAATACTCGTATGTTTTTTAACAAATGCCAGTATAATTTCGGAAGAAGTATCAACATTCACGAGAAGACGTCACAATCGACACCTTCATTTTTCATTATTACCATAGTTCAAAAAGATAATGGTATATTCCACAACCGAGAACGAACGAAAATAGAAAACAAGTCCGGAAAAAGTTAAATATTTTGAATTTTGTTGAGAGGAAATTTTGTATAAGTAAATCTCAACATGAAATCCAGGTATCCAAGACGCCTTCTCTCGCTAGAAAGCTTGTAAGACCTGTCATTACCGATAAGACATTTCAGCCAAAAAAACTAAGTAAAGCGAAAAACTTTTTTTTAAAACTTGCAGTCTTACCAATGCAAATGGCGTCAAAATGATCAGAATTATGAGAGCCTCAGAAACTGATTCCCAAGGTTGTAAATTGCAATCCATTAACTTCAAATTTTTTTTTTTTGAAAAAAGTGCAGTAAATTAGAAGACAATTAGAAACTGCAAACAATGGCCAGAAAATAGAATATATATAAAATTTCACAAAAAAATTACTCTCATTTCCAGAGTAGCTAATGAGGCCTCAAAGCGTAACTGTACAAGGGAGGCATGACTAAGCGCACGATACATTGATTTGAAAAAATCGATGTTGAAGCAAATCTTGAAAAAAGAAGACGTTCTGACAAAATCAAAATTTTATTTGGAATTGAGAAACTACACATACCCAGCAGATTACCGGATCATAGCCACTGTTGATTCCCAAAACTCCCATTCGCTTTGAAAGAAAATGAAAAAGAAACAAAAATTGATTTTTGTACAATAACAAATTGTAAAATAAAATTTTGTCATTTCGTAGCAGAGCAAATTTCTGTTCCCTTTTCAGCGGATATAGAGGACCTTATAAAAACCTATAAGCATTAAAGATGGCAACTAGGACATATAAGAACAGTTAAATTAGCCGGCATTTAAAATTGGGCTTTATGGGGTGATCCCGTTTCTGTTTCTGGTTTTTTTGAGTCCCTTCATTTTAGATTGCTTTTCTAAGCAACTGATGCTTCAGACAGTTCGAGCAGAATGAGCGAAGAATGGAACTCGCATAGATAAGTCATAAATTAGAGATGATTAAGTAATTTAGGAGACATTTCGAAAGTGGAAAAAAATGGTCAAAAAATAAAAAACATGTACAATCTCACAAATTTTTGCTCTTATTTCCAGAGTAGCAAATTCTATTTGGAAACGAGAGAAAAAAACACGCTCCGCAGATTACCGGAAAATAGTCAACATAGATTCTCATATCCCCGATTTGGATTGAAAGAACAAAAAAATGTAAAAGGTTGATTTTTGTACAAAAAATTTTAGAAGTGCAAAACTTTTTGAATTCATTTTGAAGTTACAAATGGTATTGATTAAAAAGACGAGGACACAGGGGCTAGAATCAATTCTAAAAGTCATGATATATGGTAAAACTTATAAAAGCATTTCCATGTTTTCCGAGCATCTAAAATCGGGCATCATTGTTTCTATTTTGTTTTTCGGTATTGAATCTGTGCATTTTAAATTATTTTGCTGAGCAACTGCTATCTAAAAACACTTTTAGCAGAACGGGAGAAGAAGGAAATTGGAGCAATCAAAAACACTTCATGGAAAATTTTGCACAGGATGAACTAAGGTAAAGTGAAACAAATATTTATTAGAACAAGTAACAAATAGGCCCACTATAAAAAGCTTTTGAAAACAAACCGAACTAAAAAAAACTAGAAAACATTAATGCATTCTTTATAGAAGGGCACATAAAGCCATCGAAAAATTCTTTTGAGCCAACAAGAGTATTGGAACGCTAGCAATCCATTTGATAAGTCATAATACGATCAGAAATTTTCGAGGTTTAAAAAAAACGAAAACTGCATAATAAGCTAAAAATTTAAAAATCTCTGGTCAAATTTCTCAGAAAAAGTATTATACACCAACAAAATTGTAATCAATTGGTATCTAAGCACACCTTAGGTATTAAGCGTTAAAGCAAAACGATCCCACTTAAAGCAAAACGATAGGCGACTAACATTCGACTAAAAAACAGCAAAATAGATGAAAAACCTCCAAAATAGCATAACTCATATTAATTACTAGAAACATTCCAGCCACTACCAAAGGCAGCCTAAAATAAAACAATATCATATTAAAACTACTCAAACAAAAAATTGAACATGTGCACAAAAAATTTTGCTCGCTTACAAATTTTTTTTCACGCCTCAATTTTTCGCTTTCTGGAAAACAGCGGTATGAAAAAAAAACACTCTTTCCGCTTCACTCTTCAAATTTGTTCAGCACAGAACCCACTCCAAATTTTTTTTTCCTGCCTTCAAAATTCACTTTAAAAAGTCACTTATCCAACACTCCTCTTCGAGTCGTAAAAGGACGCTCCACCAATACATCTCTTGGAGTCGGGGCGTTATAATAGTCAGCTGAGAAGATGAGGGCGACTATTAAACAACATAACCGACAGAGTGCCGGAAAATAGCCGCCATTGACTCCCATAACCAGGATTGGGATTGAAAGAAGGGAAAAACTAATGAATAAAATAATTTTTGTACACAAAAAACTATTTTAAGTGCGAACTATTTTGTTGTCATTTTGGAGCTGGAGCACTCCTGTTTCAAAGTGAGACGACACAGGGCTAGTATCAATACCAATAAGCATTAGAGATGGTAACTAAGAAGTTGAGTAACGGGCATCTAATATTTGGCTTTATGGGTTTATCCAGTTTCTATTTCTGATTTTGTTTTTGATACCAACTCACTTTGAATTTCTGAGTAACTGCTCTCAAAAGACACTTTTAGCAGAATGACAGAAGAGTGAAACTAGCCTAGAGAAAAAATCACGCAAAATGTTGAACAAGCTGTTAAATAAGGTAAAGCGAAAGCAATTTAGTACGACGAAGTAGAGAAAAAAAACAGCAGGACAAGTCCTGGCGTACAATTCAAAGAATTTCCAATGACTAAAAAAAAGTAGACCTAGAACGGATTATGAGTGGAGCAGGAAAATCATTTCTAAAAAACATTTCAAAAAAACCAAAAAAAAAGAAAATTAGTGTGAAATTATCGCAAGTGAACATAAAATCACTAGCAAGAAAGAGAAACTAGGCCAACAAAAACTAGGCCTAGGATGAACAAAAACTAGGCCTAGGATGAACTAAAACTAGGCCTAGGATGAACTATGAATGGCACAAAAAATAAAAACATAGCTGGCAGATTGCCAGAAAATAGCCGCAATAGATTCGTAGATCGGCAGTCTAAAAAAAACAGTAAAAAAAGACAGACCAAAAAAATTCGTCTTTTCATTGAAGGCTGATCTGTTATATTTTGATTAAAAATCTGTATAAGTTATTGCTGCCTCTATTAGCTGATCTCAAATAACCTTCATTTAGAGTGACACACACCCATTTGACCTTATCTCTTTGAATTAAAGTAAATAAAAAGTCAATTTCAAAGTGAGGAAGTCATTTTTGAGAGTGAGGTAAGTCAAGCGTGACCAAAAATTTAATCACGCGCATGAAAAAAACTCGCTTCACTAAGAGCGAAAAATGGCGTCACACATGCAATTCATTTAAAATTGCATGAACGAATGAACAAAAAGTGGCTGTGACGTCATACGGTCGTAACAAAAATCATGACGACGAAATAAAAAAACATAGCAGGACAAGTCCTGACGTACAATTCAAAGAATTTTCATTGACTAAACAGAAAAATTAGACCTGGAATGGACTATGAGTGAATTGAGAAAACCATTTAAAAAAAATCAGAACAAAAAAATAAGAAAAAACAGAAAATCAATGTCAAAATGCCGCATGTGAACAAAAAACCACTAGCGAGAAATGAAAATTTAATTCAAACAAAAAAACTAGGCCTAGAAAGAGCTGTGAATGGATTGGGAAAACCATTTAAAAAAAACTCCGATCCAAAAAATCGAAAAAACAGTAAAAATCAGAGTGAAATTGCCGCATGTGAACAAAAAACCACTACCGAGAAACCGAATTTTTGTTCAAACACCGTTTTCTCACTCTACTTTAAAATTAGAGCGAAAAAAAATTCACGCCGCCAAAACCACTCGCTTTATCGCTCCATTTCCTGTTTCGGCGTGACCAAAATCACTACTCCAATTTGACTTCAAAAATCATGAAAATGTGTGAACAGATCTTAAAAAAAAGACAGCGCCCCAATACAATTCAAATTCTTTGAATTGTAAAAAACCAAGAGAAGGCCAATAATAGCCCCAGTTATCGCTGTGCGGCTATTAAAAAAACAATAAAAATCAAAGCGAAATTGCCGCATGTGAACAAAAAAACCACTACCGAGAAAGCGAATTATTGTTAAAACACCGTTTTCTCACTCTGTTTTAAACTCAGAGTGAAAAAATTCCATGAAAAAACCACTCGCTTTTTCGCTCCACTTCCTGTTTCATGACTCCAATTTGACTTCAAAAATCATGAAATTTGAATAGATCTTAAAAATGACAGCACCCCAATACAATTCAAAGTCTTTGAATTGTACTAAAAAATTAGAAGCGCTATAATAGCCGGCTCAGAAGCCGAGGCGGTTATTAATGAAATGATTCAAATAACTATGTTATTTATTAAAAAAAACCGTATTTACAGAAAATCTTTTCAGTAAAGTTCACAGCCTTCAAACCATTATAATTGCTTCACAGATTATTTCCGAAAAAGGTATATATTGCACGAATTACAAGGTCATTTTATGGCATTAAATTCATGTTGATTGCAAAGAAAACTTTTCATTGATCACTTAACAATTCCATCAATTGCCACTCCAATTTTTTTCTGTAGAGCTACAGTTGACTTTTTGTACTGATGGGACAAGCCTTCCATGTGTTTGGACATTCGCATCTCAATCTGTGCTTCAGAGATAATCCCACCAGCTGTTTTGCTACGTTGTTCTTCAGTTGCCGATCCTCCGTCAATTATATCGTGTCCTCTGTTGCCCTCCGAGACAATCGTCGCCTTCTGTCTCAATTCTGTGAGGTCAGAATTGCTTCGAGTTGTTGCAGAAGGTCCTCTTGGAGGCTATGTAAAAAGTTAAAAGATTTAATAATCAGGTTACAAATAAATCCCAATTTCGCTCAATAGGATATTCACAATTCTCTTTCAAAGTCAAATGAGTAGCTCTACGGAAATATAATTTTCAGCTTTTGTATATTCGATAGATGACGTACATTTTTTTCCAAAATTTCCAGTAAAGTCCAGTAAAGTTTTAGTCGGCGACAGCATTCAAATATTCAAATGTTTACCATAGAGAACTGAAAAAAAGATCAATGGCATAACAAACAATGTTACGCAAATAGGTGAAACAAACTTACCCTCAGATATGTTCTGGATACCTTTGCGGCTTCGGTACCCTCGGCTGTCGCGTTCACTACAATTGGGGTCGGAACCGAATAGACGAATTCAGTGTAACAGGCAACTAAAATTTAAGTCCTCTCGTCACAAAGCAAAATTTACTCCAAAACCAAAAAAATACTTTCGAACTACATGCTGTCTCTTCTGATCCGATTCATATTTTACCATCGTACCTTTTCTCCGAAATTTTTATCCCAAAGCCCTTTCCCAAATCCTCCGAATGTATTTTTGCATGCTAAACACTAAATTCCACCCAAACCGTACAAATCCCTTATTTTAGATGTTAATTGAACCAATAATATATAGGGATTTAAAATATTTAAACTTTCAAATAATAAAGAACGTCAACTATGTCAAAATCAGAGTAGCAAAAAATCTACAAATTGAAGGCGGTGAGGGATGATAGTAGAATAAACACAATTGAGAAAGCTTGTATGATACTACAAGGCCAAGAAAGAGTAATAGGGGTAAAATACCATTTTGGTTTAGTTGAGGGAAAACAGATTTTAAATTTAGATAAAAAACCTAACCGACTTACGTCGGAAAAATGCTCTCAAACGACTAGTGAGAGCTGTAATCAATTATAGCCTGCTTCAGAAGGGGAGGGGTGTAGCCTGAATGGGAATAAGAAATTCACTAGGTGCTTCAAATATCCTAAATGCCACTATTAAGATTTAAGAAGAAAAATGAAACCAATTTCGGCTCACTTATCATTTGACTTTTAGTATTAAATTGTCGCCAACTGAGTTCAGCTGCATGAAATTTTGAATGAGAGAAAACTTAAGATCACTCAAAAAGTTGAGGGCGCAAAAATCACTTCAAAAGTCAAAAAACGGTGAAGCGAGAACTTTTCATAGAAACATAGCCGGTACAATACCGGAAACGAAAGAAGGGTCGTACATTGTAATTTCTAACCTAACCTTACGGAACTGAGAACATTAAAACAAAAACATATGAACCGTCAGAATGGTAGAAACATCAGTACAAACGAAAAGTAGCCCAATAGAACACAAAGTATTTCAACTTTTTCAGTTCAGTGGTGTGGTTAGGAGGCGGAGGGGTTGAGGGTAGGTGGGGGGGGGGGGTGGGGGTTAGATAAGTAGGGGTGACTTGAACAGGATAAAAAAAATCTCAAAATGACCTTTTCACCTTGAATATTACCAGCAGGTCCTAATAACTATACGTTAGAAACTAAGCTAAGGTTAAAGTCCAAGGTTTGAAAACAGGATTCAACAATTAAAAACAGAGGTTAATGTTCGAAACCAAAGAAGTCAAAAAACGAGCCATGAACAAACTTGCTCTAGCTTAGTTAAAAACAGCCGGTAGAATACGGGAACGACTGAGTCGTGCAATATAAACTCTTATCTAACCCTACCTATTTAAGAAATAAAGAAAACAAAAAGCTGTGTATAGCGTGAAAAAAACAATTATTAGTGAGAAATAAGGGTAGGTAGTAGGGGGGTGGCTGTGGTGTAGGGTAGATGTGTGTAGGGGGCTAGTTTATAAAAAAGCTGTAGAATACCATTTCTCCTCGTCGAGTCGTAAAAAGACGCACACGTTCATAATAATTTCTCTTCGATAAAAAAGACAATTAATTCCCAACGAACAGAAAAATTCAAGTCACGCACAAACAATTTGTGAAAAACTACAAGGATAAAAAAATTCGTTTTGAAAAGAGCCGGAAAAAAACCGCAACAACCGTTTGAAAATTTTTCATTTGTATATACAAATCCAATATCAAATAAAGTATTCATATTATCCTGTAATCAAAACAGAACCAAATTTAAAAACAAACGACTAACGTAAAAGCTGAATCCAAAAATAGCCTCAAAATTGTGTAAAACAGCCTGACTCATCCAAACTTATGAATTTAAGGCAACTGTAGACAGTCTAGTTAAAGGGAGGTTTTATTTTCAGAAAAAAATGACAAACATACCCGGCAGATTGCCGAAAAATAGCCGCCGTTGATTCCAATAAGCATGATTGGGATTGAAAGAATAGAAGATATTGAAAAAATAAAAGATTTTTGAACAAAAACATTTTTTAAGTCCGATTTATTTTGATGGCATTTCGCAGTTGAACATAACGTACTTCTGTTTCTTAGAGAGAGGCTACAGGGGCTACTATCAATACCAATAAGCATTACAGATGGTAACTAAGACTTATAGGAACGACGTTCAAATAGCGGGCATCTAAAATTGGGCTTTATGGGTTTGTCCCGTTTCTACTTCTGACTTCAATTTTTATACTGACTCTGTTCATTTTGAATTGCTTTGCTGAGCAACTGATGTTCAAAATCACTTTTAGCAGAATGAGAGAAGAGAGAAACTAGCTTAGAGAAGTCAAAAAGATATCACGCAAAATGTTGAAAAAGCGGCAAAATGAGGTAAAGCGAAACATTTTTTTTATTCGACGAAGTAAAAAAACATAGCAGGACAAGTCCTGACGTAAAATTCAAAGAATTTTCATTGACTAAACAGAAAAACTAGACCTAGAATGGGTTATGAGTGAATTGAGAAAATCATTTCAAAAAAATCAGATCAAAAAATAAAAAAACAAAAAAGTCATGTCAAAATGCCGCATGTGAACAAAAAAACCACTAGCGAGAAATGAAAATTTAATTCAAACAAAAATCTAGGCCTAGAATGAGCTGTGAACGGATTGGGAAAACCATTTAGAAAAAAATCCGATCCAAAAAATCGAAAAAACAGTAAAAATCAGAGTGAAATTGCCGCATGTGAACAAAAAACCACTACCGAGAAACCGAATTTTTGTTCAAACACCATTTTCGCACTCTACTTTAAAATTAGAGCGAAAAAATTCACGCCGCAAAACCACTCGCTTTTTCGCTCCATTCCCTCCATCTCCTGAGGGGGAGGGGGGTCACGAAATGGAATGGGTAGGGGTCTATACCGGCAGGTGGAGAGTGGACAGGGGGTCTGGTGGGGGATAAAAGCGTCAGACCTTAAAAGCGTCAGGCCAAGCAAATATCAAGAAAGTTTCAACTGTTGGCAAGGAGCAACAGTGGGTAAAGGGTAGCCCAGGCATATCGTGACAAAGGAAAAATAACTCAAGGGTCTTTTTCGAAACACCGACAACACTGGCGTCCGTGAAGCAAGCTGATTAGCTTGATTCTCTGACGTCTGGCTGCGCTGCAGCACCACCAACTCCGCACATTCAATATTAACTGAAGGCGGAACACCGCACAGTTTTTTTCTGGTGACCCCCCCCCCCCCACCTTAACCAAGCTCGAACACGCAACCTCAAGGCAAAAGCAATGACAAAGACCACGAACCAACCTAAAAGACCAAGACCCCCACCGGACAACAACGACCCCCAACACAGTCAACATTTCAACAACACAAAACACAAACACCACACATTCAATATTAACTGAAGGCAAAAGACCGCACAGAGAAGACAGTTAATTCATTTTAGATTCTCCTCCTTCGA
Source organism: Convolutriloba macropyga (assembly GCF_964194025.1). NCBI lineage: Eukaryota > Metazoa > Xenacoelomorpha > Acoela > Convolutidae > Convolutriloba > Convolutriloba macropyga. The sequence continues at coordinate 70,651,362 of NC_134469.1, read as the reverse complement.
ATAACATGCAGCTACGGCAACCTGTTCCGTGCAATCAAATGCACAAAGCCAATAGCTTAGTTCTTGTACTGATCAATTCAAAGCCAATGGTTCAACTCTAGCCATTTATTTGTTGGCTTCGGCATATTTTAGGCCTTATTCCCCGTTTGCGTAATCATTACGAGCCAATGCCCCTACCAATAGATCTTCATTAATATAACGCCAATCTGTGTAACTTTGAGACAAAGGCCTTATAAAGTTTAATACCAATTATAATGTTTTATTATCGTATAATTTGCAATAATCTATCGTTTAGTAGTTTACACCAATTAGTATAATCGGAGAAAATGGACCAAATGCTCCACTTTATTTGATAAGGGCGCTGGCTCGTAATGTTCCCTTTTAACCACGCTACCTTCAGCCATCGAAGCTCATCGAATATTAAGAAAGCCTCCGAAGATTTTTGCTCACCTGCACTTTTAGGTCTCGGAACCCTCTCGCCAGCACGCGAGCTTTCGTTTTTTGAGCGACTAGTCGTGAATCCCTTCTTCAGACTTCCTTGCTGCTTTTTAGGAGGAACATGAGAACTGTTATTCGAGCGGCAGTTTAAATCTGTTGTCTCGTCCAAAAACCCTGAGTCGTACGCATGTCCTGCTGCAATTTCGCTCCGATTCTAAATAATAATAAGATTTCTCAATGAACATTAACTGCGCTGATGACTTCTCAAGCAAGGATTTCTGAAATCTCCAGATTCCGCTTTGAAGTTGGCGTGAATCATTAAGCTACGGACAATGCCTATAAAGCAAAATAGATACTTGATATTTTTTTTGAGATTAAATTTAGTGTTTCTACCAAAGAAAGCCAGCTGCTTTTGTTCATTCAAAGGCCCAACGATATCTTTTGCTTAAAAAATAAGCTATATTTGAAAGACTTTTAGAAAGTCAAACGCTCGTTGATGACAATTAAGTTTACTAACAAACAATTACGCTCCAAAACTTTGAAGTTTTTTCTTTGAGCAAAAAGTGATTTCACGTGATTTAACCGAACTGATTTTAAAAATTAAAACATAACCGACTAACGTCGGGCGAATGACACGACCGGTTGGCTTCAGCAGTAGCCAGCTGGTGCTTAGGGATGCTAGCATTAGGGACAGGGTGGGGGTGTAAGCGTGGGGGGGTGTTTCAGGAGGGCTGGACCAGAAGTGAACGGGCAGTGTTCGGGGAGGAGGGAGAGGGGAGGGGTATTGCGTGGGTGGGGAGGGTGAGGGAATGGTCAAACTTTAAGATTAAGACCACCCCTTCACACAATAAAACTATCTCCTCAAAACAGTTTTGGTGAATCGCTTACTTAGAGACTACTAAGGCGTAACACATGACGTTACGGCCAAGCATTCATCTTTTCATTTACCTGCTGCTGTTAAATTTTGAATTTCGATGTTCAAAAACAGATATCAATGTTCCAAAACAGAAGTCTATAGTCGAAAAGGAAGACTCCAAATGAATTTCTCAACTAATGAACTTCTGCCAAAAGAAAATCTGAAGAACAGCAAAACTGTTCTTCAACTCGTAAAACGACAAAAACGTTTAAAATAAATGCGTCGAATTTCGTTCGAGAGCAACTAATCATGACAAACATACTGTAATGGGGGCTATAAATTCGTGGCGGTCTATAATGGGAAAGAATCGAATTGGCTTGCAAAAAATACCATTTGCGGACTTAGCCCCCTTCGCATTGTCTGGAGCCAGAACCAGAAACATATCAATTTTTGTACATAAAATTTTCTCTCATACCTATTTTCACAGTTTCTCAGTAATACATCCACCATTATAAAGTAATGATTGTCAGAAAAGCAATAGTGTCTGTCTCAATAGAATTTGAAATTCGACTTTTCTTAATGACTTATTTTCAGAAACCTCGTTTAACTGCTATCTATTAACATAGCTGGCAGATTGCCAGAAAATAGCCGCAAAAGTTTCGTAGATCTGCAGTCTAAAAAAACAGTAAAAAAGACAGACTAAAAAATAGTCTTTTCATTGAAGGCTAAGAATGTCATATTTTGATTAAGAATCTGTTTAAGTTATTGCTGCCTCTACTAGCTGCTCTCAAATAACCTTCATTTAGAGTGACGCACATTCACTTGGCCTCATGCCGTTGAATTAAAGTAAATAAAAGTCAATTTCAAATAGAGGAAGTAATTTTTGAGTGAGGTAAGTCACGTGTGACCAAAAATTTACGCGAATGTGCAAAAAAACTTGCTCCAACAAGAGCAAAAATTGACGTCACACACTTCAGTTGAAATTGCATGAACGAATGATCAAAAAGCAGATTTGAAGTGGTTGTTACGTCATATGATAGTAACAAAAATCTTGACGACGAATTAAAAAAAACAACGAGAAGGCCAATAATAGCCCCAGCTATCGCTGTGAGGCTATTAATAACCAAAATTAGAAGTAGGTATAGTAACATCGCTGCTTTTGTTGAACTAACGGAAACAGACCGAATGAAACATGAAAATATAGCAAAAAGGCTAGCATGATCTGTGCATGGCATAGAATGTTCCCACATTTGTATATGAAAGCATAACAAATATCAAGTCAATATATTGAAAATGATACTTCAGAAACGTTCCTTTTAGCAAAAAACATTGTTTTTATCAAGCTGCTGCAAAAAAGCTGAAATTATTTAGTTTGAAAGAGAACAGGAACAACAATTGAATTTTCAGAGGAACCAAAAAACCTGAGTAACATTTATATACGAAATAATTTGAACTTAATTTATGATATTATCAAATCGAAAGAATTTTCCAAAATGTGTTGTAACTAAATACGAAACCTATAAAATTTCAATCCTGCATTTTAAAGAATTTTGACTGAGCTTCATCAGTTTTTATCTAAAATTCAAATTGATGACTTCTGATTTTAGGTGTTTCATACTATCTAATTTTCTCAACAAGAAACTATTGGTCAAAAACATTGGTAACTGTGCTATTGGTAACTTGCTATGGAGGTTACAAAAGTTCTAATAAAAAAGATGTTTTCATGTTTTATCTAGACAATCGAATGCGAACCAACAAAAACCACTACGGAAATAGCAGCTCAACGTCACATTCGTTCAATGAAACCATTCTCATTTCAAGCTATTCCCAGCCGTAACACTTTGTTCCAGAAATGCAAAACACTGAAAACAGAAACACATTTTAAAATAAAATTGTCACAATTAATTCGATTTTGTGCCTTACATTATAAACGGAACAGAATTTTCTCAATTTTTCTTAGTTAATTCTTGTAAGATCCCACTAAACGTTGTTTTGATAAAAGGAAAGAATTAAACAACATCTAGAGGTCAAAATCATTTTAGGCAGTTGTATACACAAGCGGCAAAAACAGTTAAACGAATCAATCTAGTTGAGAAATTTATTATCACGGTAGTACAAGTCCTCGAATAAAATTCAAGCAAAGAAAATCAACAGAATATGCAACTCTGACTATCTAGTTGATTTGATGACTACAGACGTGTTCTGCTAACGATAAAGCGGAAGGGGTTACAAAACTTGAAAAACGTGTTGTTTAAAAAGCAGGTAATCTCCATGAGCATAAGTGGGACTGGAGGCACTAATAGTGCCTCTTCCATGCAATTGTTTTAACCATTAATGATAATCAGGCAGTCCGAAAAAAAGGACTGAATAGATCTAGAATTAGATAACGTTGACAGTTTTTTCAAAACAATTATTTTTCCAGTCAAAATATCACAAATCATAAAAAGTGATTCAAACAGTTGAAGCAAAACACTAATGGAATTCACTTTTTGCTTTTAGTAACAGTCGTGAAGACCTCTAATACTGAAAAGTGGATACCACTAAAAGCACCAGTCGAAGCACATCAACTCATTAAAAAACTCGCGGAAATCTGATTTCTCTCTTTTCTAGTTATTTTTGTGACCTGTGCTGCCTCAGCGTGATTACCCGTTCTGCCACCTGATTTGCCTCCTCAAATTTGACTTTTAATTGACCTCAAAATCACCAAAATTTAAGAAGAGTTCTTTAAAAAAAAGACTGCACCCAAAAACAGTCTAAATTTTATGAAACCGGAACTCAATAATAGCTGACTGAGTACGTAAAGTTCATACTAAAAACCCATATTAGTTGTCGTTGTTGTTTTATTGAATGACACAAATATAAAAAAAATACATTAGCGGCACAAAAGGTGAACAAAATTTTAATGGCAAAATGTATCTGCTTTCTTTTTTAAATTACAGTTTGGTTCAAAAAAGTACAAATGCAGAAATGAGTCATTGTTGATTAGTGTTCAGTCAATTATGCATGTATACAAAGTGCAAGCTAATGCAAACAAAGTGCAAGCTATCACTTGAAAATAAAATTTCACTCAGCTTTTTAAGTTCGGTATGAAAATCTTCAAAAAAATTTTACTAATTAACCATTAATAGACAGATCTCAAATGATTTTACCCCTGTTTATCACATTTTCATAAAGGATTTAAGGCAAGCCTAATTGTTTCATGGTGTTGTTTTAGGCCCTCTGATGTTTCTCATATAGAATAATGACCAACATATTGTTTGCAAGCATGGAAGTCACTCTTTGGATATCACATAAACGTGCTTCCGTTGGATGGAAATTCGAAAATAAAGAAACTGAAAAGCATAAACTAGTAGAGTTTCACACATGTTTCAATCCGTCATACGTCGAAAATGTATAATGGGTTGAACCTAGATGCATACGTACAATATCCCAAGATAATTATCTGATTTTACCATCATCACTTTACTCTCTAAATTGAAGAAGATAGTTTGACAAAAGGGGGTCCAATGTACCATCAGGCTTTTGTTCTATGTAAACATTAAACAAAATCTTTAAAAAACTATCTAAACATTGCTTCGGGATATGGGGCAATAACGCAGAAAGTATGTTACATGAAAAAAAAAATCAAATCACACCTACTTTTTTAAAAAAAAAACAACTTAATTTTGAACATCTATCGGTTTCACAAAACACGCAGACTCAAAGACGAACTGTTGCAAAAACGAAAAACGAGAAAAGTGAGAGAGAGGAAATTGAACAGAAAAATCTGAACAAAAATTTACATCTTTTTTTGTTCTCCTGGAACTGAAAAAATGGAATTTCAGGAGCACTGATCAAAAATGAAATTGAAAACATTCTTTAAAGTCGATATGACATTGAATCAATGAGATGATTTAATTATCAGACTGAACACGTAATTTTTGTTCATCCGCCCTTGAAAGAACCTGGGACATAGAAAAATTCCAAAATCTTTCTTGCTAAGATATCCAGCTTGCAGAGCTTAAAATGTTGGATTGAAGTAAACATAATAGTGATAAAGCAGACTTATACCTGCTGTAAAGGCTGGAACCGGTTAAAACAAAGTCAAATTTCCAACGTATTTGCCAAATGAACCCAGAAAAATTTATCAAGTGAAAATGGTAAAAAGAAAGGGTATTCAATTGTTTACTTAAAACGAAAAGATGTTTCTTCGTAAAATCCCTATTTAAATTTTATACAAATTCAAAATGCCTTATTTTGATATGCATATTCTTGAAACAATTCAACAGAAGTTCACGACAGCGTACACGTTTTCTATTGAGCATAAATACATAGCAGGAAAAAGAAAAATTAGGAAAAGATAGAATTTTTTAATTCAAAATTTTCCTTCATGCATAGTTCTTTTCAAAAATGTTTATCTACCGCCTTATACTTTCTCAGATGTATCTTTTACCTTTTTTTTACCTATTTTTTTTCTAACTATTTGAACCATTTACAGAACTAATTATTACAACCTAATAGCTAGAAAAAATGTTTTTCGAATAACTGAGGAGCGTGCCAAGATGCAAATTGCAGAGTGCTAACCACTTTCTCGCCGGAAAATTGCGCCCGTTATTGTAAAGTTTCTTCATCAATAAGAGCGTGATCTAGTCTGGAGATGAAAAACATAGCTAATGGGAGCAACAAAAAGCCTCAGAAAGCCTATTTTGAGTGAAGAATGTCTAGCGCCATCCGATCGGCTAATCAAAGATCAAGATATCCCGAAAGGGGATCCACACTTTACTAAAATCGTCGGCAATTCCTAAATATTTCCAAATTTACGTCTGATGATCAATTCAAAGTGCTACATGCAAATGTTCCCTCTTTGGCGAAACACTTAGCTGATCTTGATGCTTTGATACTTTACATGAAAATAGAACCACATGTCATTTGTATAACCGGGATGTGCCTACACACTACTGATGAACACAAAGAATTTTTAAGTCCACGGCTATAAAAGTGGCACTAACAAACCTAATTTACGTCTGATGATCAATTCAAAGTGCTACATGCAAATGTTCCCTCTTTGGCGAAACACTTAGCTGATCTTGATGCTTTGATACTTTACATGAAAATAGAACCACATGTCATTTGTATAACCGGGATCTGCCTACACACTACTGATGAACACAAAGAATTTTTAAGTCCACGGCTATAAAAGTGGCACTAACAAACCTAGGAAAAATAAAGGAGGTGGAGTTATGATTCAAATACAAGAATTCAAATACAAGTTTTAAATGAAATGACAAATAGTTCATTCGAAGGATTCTCTTTTTCTAGCATTTTTAAATGGGAAAATTTGATAGCGTTATTTACAACGCCCCTCGCACCAATAAACCCGAATTTCTAGAAGAGTTTGACGAACTATTCGAGAAAAGGCTCGGGAAAAGCTCTCCACTGTTAAATGCGGCAACATCAAAAGAAAAGTTTTACGAAAGTGTCCTACGAATGAAAAATATGAGATTTAAGTTTAAACGGTTTTTCTCAAATAATTAAAGCGCCACCACACGATACAGAAGTATAACATTCAATGATAATTTGAAGGCTTGCAGTTCTGATCATTTCCCAGTAGAAAAATCATTTTCGGATCATTTCATAGTATAAAAACTATGTTTCACAAAAAAGAACGCGGAATCAAAATCCGCGGAGTATTTGGATTGTAAGATTCTGAAAAAACCAAAATTATAGAGAGTTATCTAGATGAGTCAAATTCGCGCATTAATTTTAATGAAGTATAAGGAGTTGGAATGTAATGATGCTTTCAATACGCTTAATAAGGTTCTTCTTCAAATAAGTGATAAGAATGCACCGATTAAAAATTCGAGTTCTCGGAAAAAATCAACCGAAGTAATTTGACATCTCCTTTAAAATCTTAGATGTAAAAGCCATAATGCTAATTGAAAATGGAAAAAGGAAACATGCCGACAACCTTGAACGGTTGAAACTTCTCAGAGATAAATTTGAAACTGCAGTAGCACGTGCCAAAAAAGGATTTAACATTGAAAAAGTTAAGAACTGTTTAGGCAAAACAAGAAAATCGTATCAGCTTCCGAATGAACTTAACGGCAAAGAAAAGTCAACAACAACTATGGCATATTAGAATCGTTCGAGAACGAGGGCCCTCCAGCTATTCTTGATGCTCTTAATAATAATAATTTTCTTAGCATAGGTATGGAAATACAAAAAAAATACTAATCCTGAACTAGTGATAGAACAATCTATCTACCTCTGTCCAACTAATGAAACAGATATTATTGAAACAATATCTTTTTTTCAAAAATTAGCATTCAACTGGCTATGATTTTCTTAGTAACTTTTGTAAAAGAAACTGCTCAAATTACTGCAGCAAACTCGCCATTATAATCAAGAAATCGTTCTATGAGCTAATTTTCCCTCACGAACTAAGAAGGGGCAAAGTAACACCTCTGTATAAAAATGGGTCTAAAACACTAGAAAATAAAAACAAACCGATTTTTTTGTTAACTATGTGGAAAAAAGTATTTGAAAAAAATAATACTCAATTGCATTTATTACTTTGGAAAATTTTTGCTATTGAAAACAGAATATGGATTCAGAAAAATAAAACATTACAACAATGATGCCGTTGCAGAGCTGACAGAAAGAAGTCGTTCGATCAAAATTCTCAAGTTGTCGCTTTTTTCTCACGCCTACGTAAAGCTTTTGATAACATCAAACATACCGAACTAAAAGAAAAACTATTAAGATGCAGAATAAGAGGAAAATGTCAAGGTTGGTTAGTGATTTCTTTCAAATAGATTTGTGTTGAAATAAATGAAACAAAGTCAAATTCGAACAATTTGCACTGCATTTTTCCACAGGGCGCAATTCTTGCTCGTTTATTGTTCGAAAGTAAGATTGTTGAAAAATGCATTTTAACGGTATATGTGTTAAATAACTAAGAACAATTGAAAATCGTGTTCAAATCAATTAACAAACTTCATAGCGAAAGCTATCTGAAAAAACTTTGGCGATCGAAAAGAAATTTTCTGCAACAAGGCAATCGGAAACAATATTTAGCTAAAAACAATTGAAGGTAGAAATATAACGTCACCAGATAATTTCCAGAAGCACCGTACGCTTTAATAGGTTATCAAAATATGGAAATCTACCAAGAAATATTCTTGAACTCAATGCACAAATGGTAACCTACTAAGCTTACTCCTTAAAGGCCAACTTTAGGTCAATGAGGAGCCAGTTAACCTCATCTATGAGAATAATTGAACTCATCGAAAAAGTTGAAAAAAAGTTCTTCGGCTGGTTGGATTAGGAAGTGTTATTATGGCAAATTAAAATTCGTTTCCAAGAAGATTAATAAGATTTCAATGCTGCATGGAAAAATCGCTGTCCCTACTACGTAGGACTCCGGACTTCAAAAACAGCATCAACATTCCGTTTTCCACCAGCTTCACTTAGAAAACTTATTTCAATTTTCTATCCTCATGCGTTCGAGTTATATATAACTATTTAGAAGTTGTCTTGGGTGGTGCTTTGAAGACCTGCGTATTGCGTTAGCCATCCTCTCCTCTTGCGTGCACTTATATTTAATTTTTTGGATTGTATTTTAATTTTCTCATCTATTTATAAATTAAATTGGACAAATGTTTGGTTCTAAGGAACCCAAGCTGACAACACAAAATAGAAGTAATTGATTCCATGGGTTCAATTGAATTCAAACAAGATCAAACGTTAAATACAGTTTAGCATTCTTTGCGTCTAGTAAGTCGAAGGGCTATAAGGATACTTGATGCCTTCCGAGCGATACCGGTTTATCGCATTTTAGGACAAAAATTCAATATGGTTAGATGAAAAATTGGTCAAGCAAGAAATTACATAAAAAAGATCACAGGACTAACATAGTTGCTTGAGAGCACTTAATATCGGTAAAACCGGTGCACTGAACAGAATAAATTAGACTATCAATTACCAGATTGTTAAAATACTATTCACCCCAAAAATAGATTTGAATTACTAACCCCACCAAATTATAGATTATCAAGAGGTTGTTGCATAAAAATTTCTTATACTTCACCAATGAATAATTCATCTCACTCACCTATTCATTTGCCACAAAGGACAAAAACATAACCGACTAACGTCGGGCGAACTGCTCTCAAACAACTGACGGGCGGTTGCCCTCTTTAGTAGCTAGGCACGGTTTAGTGAGGCTAGCTTTAGCTTAATTGAAGGAGCGTAAGTGAGCGCAGCGGGGGGGGGGGGTGCACCGGGGGGCTGGTGGGGTCGCAACAGTGGGGGGGGGGGGGGTCAATCCCCAAGAACCGCCCTTCGCACCATAAGTATGTCTCCAAAACAGATTCTGTGAATCGCATACTTGAAGACTAGTGAGCTGAAAGGCTCTAAGAGCATTTAATGCCCGCTGGGCGCTACCTGTTTATCCCGTTTTTGAGGACGAAAAGTCAAAAGCGTCAGATGAAAAATTGGTCAAGCGAAAAATCGCAAAAAAGACCGATAGGACTAATATAATTGCTACAAACTTCGTATGAGAGCAATTAATTAAACGTGAAGAAAATTTCCAATTTTAAAACATTGACCAAAAGCATTTGACGAAAAATGTTCATACACAGTTGAACGCGAGGAGCTACGCGAGGAGTATTTTATCATTGGTACATACCCATTTAAGCGGAGTTTTTTGACTTGTAAGAGGTGTTTTACGACTGCTCCCATCCTTCTCTTCATCTGATTGCATTTGATCTCTAAACACAATTTAGTCGTACACCCTCCTTGTAACTACTTTTCATAACTTTTACCACTAGCGTACCAAAATAGCCGCAATAAAATATACACTCCATGAGACCAATCAATACGGATAAGAATATCCAATTTTACGGCGGTCAACTAAATTTCAATCGCACAATTCAATCACAAGAGTAGCTAGCTCAATATGGAAGTGTTAATCTGCCATGTAATGATTAAAAATAAATCGTCACAGAACGTACACGTATGCTGTGGGTTTTTATAATACTTGTTAAACACATTTAATTTGATTACCAAGTAAAATAAAAACTAGCTCAATTATTTTTCGACACTAGCTGAATAGTTAATTTTAAATCAATTGGTTCAGCAATTTTTCCTCGATTTTAATGGGCTATGTTTAACAGTTTCCTGCCCAAGCTTGCCAAAAAATTTGGCAACAGTTTCTGTTTCCTGAGAGACCTGTACACATTTGGACTCTAGCCTCATCGGTTGAAGAGAACTACTCAAATTTATAGGCCCTACACACAGCTATAGCTGTACAAAGTGTTTATGCTTTTTTCAATCAGAAAAATAATAGACGAACATATGCACTCAGAAAATATGTTTTCTCAGTGCATGTTCATCTATATTTTTCTGATTGAAAAAAAAAGCACGAACACGTTTACAGCTATAGCTGTGTGTAGAGCCTATAAATTTAAGCAATTCTCTTCAACCGATGAGGCTAGAGTCCAAATCCGTAAAGGTCTCTCAGGAAACTGTAAAAATGTTGTCGTCAATTTTTTTCGGTAAATCAGGCCAGGAAACTCAGAAGACAAAGATAAGAAACCATTTTAACCTTCTTGGAGGAACCAATGATGTTTTGGTTGTATATCGCAAGTTCGTGTAAGCCATACTGCGCTTACTTCTGGTTTCTTGACTCACACTGTCATCGTAATATACATCTCCATCTGTAGTGAAGTTGAATTCAGTATTTGGATTGCCAGGAGTTGGAAGAGACTTATTTCCATTCAGAAAAGAGTTAATCTCGTCGAAAGAGTGCTTCGGAACAGGCTGTGTGAACTTGTTCGGATTGTACACCTGTTACAGAGCAAAATTGATAAATTCTAGTCAGAGCACAGATAGCATCAATTCAACAAATTTTTCCATTAGAACTTTTATGATAAAAATGCAACTTATTGCATCCAAGCGCGTTAGTGAACAAACAATCACAAACTGTTGTGCGATTATAAAGATCGGTTTCCCTACCCTTATTGTAAGGTGCGAAAAACCTTCCGAGTTTACTGTAAGCGTAGATTTGGACAAAAAAAATAATTCTGATAGACAAAAATTCTTTAATGAAGCAGAACCATGTCATTCGTTTATCCTAATTCAAATGATTTCAGCTCATAAATTGTGCATGAAATTTTGCATGGACAGAAACCAAGAAGATGTCTCAATACACTCCCATTGCCCTGTGACTTTGGAATTAAAGTGTTGGCTTTTAAAAATCAGATTTTTTGCAATAAATCGGATTAAAATTTGATTGCAGGCACTCAAAAGACAACAGCATAGCACACCACTCACAGCAATGTCATAGACTTAACTCACCGTTGGGGATACACTGCTCCACTCTAGAACAATACTTTTCATCAAAAAAGGCAAATTAACTTGGCAAGTTCGATCTCAAGTTGTGAACTTGTTAATTTCTCGCTGTCGTTACAAAACTTTCCTTTTACTCAAAGCTAGCTCAGCAAGCTCCATCCACTTGCATTCAGATGCAAAAATTTGATTACGAAAATAATACTCTAACAATGGTGTCATATGTACATTGTCAAATTTATTTTCATTTTCTCGATTTATATCACAAATTTACCTCATTTCTGTAGCTGTGAAATGCATTTCTTGTTTGCGATGCTGATTTGGGTCTGCTAATAGTCCCGTTTCCGACTGAACTGTTGGGCCTGGTTCCATTGTTGCTATCAGATATACTCACCATCCTCAACATACGATGGTCACTTACACTGGAGGTACTCGAACTCGCCTCGGTAATGCCTCTTTGCATGTTCATATAAGAATCCAACTTACATAGTCTATTCGACAACGCATTGTCCGTCTCCACATTTCTTGACGAAGTTCTATCAAAATTAACAAAAGTTGCTTCCCTCCGAAGTTTCAAATGGTCGTCAGGTCGTTCCACGAAACGAGTCTGAACTGAGCTGAATGTTACGGCTCTATTTGGAGACGTTCTGTCCTTCCTTGAACCCAGGCCACTTTTCACAGTCTTTCCAGTAACCCTTATAGGTTCCGATTGTGGGTTGAACTTGACCCGAAGTTCCTCCAAAGCGTCCGTGTCTGAGTTGAAGACCCGAGACACAAGTGAGTAAAGTTGCTGATAATCTGTTCGCACTTTGACCAGCTCAACTTCCAGCTGTTCTCGACTGAGGCAGGTGACGTCATCAACTGTCACAACGTCAACTTCTGTCGGTGCTTCGGAAACTTTTCCGCTGTCAGGCCTGGCCATGGATAAGAATTAATTTTGTATTTACATATTTAACATATGTACAAAAATCTGAAAGCAATTGAGGGTCTGGCACATATTTTCTTTTCCTTTGCAAACAATTTCTTGCGGTTCGTGATTTAAGATCATTGACCGTTCATTAGTTCACTTTTGAAGATCACAGAGCAATTTAGGCAAAGATTGTGTTCTCAACGTTAACAAAATTGAATCCTGTTTTCTATATCCAATTTCAATCCGAAAAACCTTTAAAACTTAATTTATTTGAGCCTCGCTTGAAGTTCATCACTATACAACAGTTTATCTGTATACTGACGGTAAAAGAGAATCACGAGGGCGCGAAGTACTAACTCTTCATTTTTTGCTGACTATCATTATTTTATTACAAGCCTCTTTTTAATGATAATACAAGGCTGTTCACGTATTCAGCCTAAACTAATTCAAAGCTAGTTTAATTACTTAAAACGTATTACTTAACAAAAATTTATCAACGGGAATATCAATTTTCAAAAAGATGCTCAAATTACAGTTTACAAAATAATCCACATTAACCTATCACATTATTTGATCCATTTTTCACTTCAATTTCATCTCAGCTTTCTTTAATTCTTCAGTCCGCTTTTTAGCTGTCTCGTAAAACTCATCCAGTTTGCCTTGTTCTGCTAACACTTGCAGAAGGTTGACAATAAGAGGTATATAGTTATGACGTCTCCGCACGTTGTCCGTTTTGTACTGCTTCAGTTTGGAATTTTCGGCGTCCAATAAAGATTGTAATCTTGCCATTTCAATCATAGTTTCATCGTTATCTTCAATACCTGAATTGAAACATATAGATGGATGAAGCTACTTCAGTATTTTCAATTGACTCGATCTAAAAAAAGCTCGTATTTGATACTTTTTAAATTCTTCGTAAAAACTGCACAGGTAAAAACTGCATTTCGAGTTCTACAGAAAAACTTATAAACTCTTGAAAACTATGTTTGTAATGGGGGAGTTTGTAGTAAGGTGCGGACTCTGAGTGCGGAAGCCCTCATCCCGATTTGAGGACAAAAAGTCAAATGACCAGACGAAAAGTCAGTAGTACATAACGAAAAATTGCATAAAAAGATCAATTTGAAACATAGCCGACAGATTGCCGGAAAATAGCCGCGATAGACGCTTGGGGCCTTCCATGAATTGAAACAACTAAAGAGATTAGATAGACAGATTGACCACCAGTCCTTTAATAGACCACTAGACTTTTTGGGTTAGCTTTGGACTGTCATTTTTATGAGACACATAAGCTCTATAAGGAGAAAGCCCTAACAGGGCTTTTCAAAATTAGGATCTTTTGAAGTTTGTGTCCCCTCAGCTTAGTGGGCGCATATTATTTGCACCCCTCAGATGCACGTGCAATATTTTTTACATGGTGACTTACTATGTAACGGCACCTGCTCTGTAAATGGGGGGCGCATAACGTACTGGGGGGGGGGGGCGCATAACGTACTGGGGGGGGGGGGGGGGGGGCACAAACGGAGAAGATCCCAAAATTAATATTCGAAATCAGAAACTCAAGACTCTTACAATCAAGAATTAGGGCATATATGTTTGGCACTACTTAGATGCACACTATTGACCTTTGATAAGTAAATGTTCATAAAATTTAAAGTTCCATAAGTGAGTTCAGAAGTCAATTTTTTGAGTGAGGTAAGTCACGCAATTGACCTGAAAGCGGAAATGACGTCACGAACACAAATTTTAAATGCAAAGCCGTAGAAGTCACTGAAGTGATTGAAAAAGTCAATTCCAAGAAGTCAGGGTAAGACGAAACAAAAGTCTGTTAGACGAAGTAAAAAAATTAGGAGCGCTATAATAGCAGCCAGGAATTGAGCACGCGGCTTTTAATAAAAATTCCCTTGCAAGTCATTAAACAGTAGATTAGCATTTCCAGCAGCTAAAACAGAGAAGCTCCTCAGCAACCTATTGTCATGAGGTTTACCAGTTTATCCTGTTTCTAAAGGCGAAAAAACAACGAAAATTTTGTAATTAGACTTTGACGAAAAATGCATTAGGAAACAAAGACAATTAATCGGACTGCTAAAAACTCTGTTTAATGGCAACTAAACAGCAGATTAGCATTTGTGCGTATCATGCATCTTAGAATTTTGGTACATGTCACCAAATCGTGGTTCCGGCTAACTGAAACACCGTTCAGTTTAAATGTTAAACTGTTTCCCGCAACCCTGCGATCGGTAATTTGGTTGATTTCTGAAAGCTTTTTAATGTCAGTAATTGGCTGCACCATTTGCTCAGCTTACGTTTTTGTAGTATTATTAGTTTGGTCCTTTTGTTTCGTTGTATTTGTAAATCGTTTTGCTCATTTTATTAACGCCTCTGGTGTTCTCCATTGCTAGCTTTTGAAATAAGCAGACTAGACGAAAAAGAATTTGAGTTGATCATTAGATCTCAGCAGTTGTCATGCGTTTGCCGCATATAAGACCTGATACCCCAGTTAATCTTGCGATTGATGCGCCACAATCCTTGCAGAGAAAAATGTGAAAATTCCACAGAAACAAAACAATTGACTTAAAAATTAGTACTCAATTCTAAAGCTATTTGATCCCTAACAAAACTTATCGCGCGAATAGCGGTTGTCAAGTTGCTCGAAAATATGATCAAATGATTTCCAAATGCTCCACAATTCCGAGATGTCGGTAGCTTTGCGAAAGTTTTAGAACGTTTCCTTTAAAATGGATGTTTAGTCAATTTCATTTCTAATACAGAAATGTAGGAGATCCGCATTCAAAACGAGTGAGATTTTATTCAAGTAGCTATCTGCATTCCAACATTTTCAATGAGTTCTAAAAAATGGTAATTTGAATTCAAAAACAGATTGTGTAATACCGATTATTACAGATTGCATTTAATCTTTTAGAACAGACACTAAAACAGCAATTACTGTTTCCGAAAAATTGAAGGTGTTTTTAAATGGAAACCGTATTCCGCATTTTCTATTATTGTATCTATTAACAAGTTGTTGGTCCTCTTTTGACTGTAACATATGAAACATAGCCGGCAGATTGCGGGAAAATAGCCGCGATAGCGTGGCCCACCATGAATTGAAACATCAAACGAAATAAGATTGACAGATCGACCACCAGCTTTTTAATAGACCACTAGAATTTTGGGGTTAGATTTTGACTGTCAATTTTATGAGAAGCATTTGCTCTACAAATAAACATAACCGACTAACGTCGGGCGAATTGCTCTCAAACGACCGGCGAGCGGTTGGCTTCGTCAGTAGCTAGCCACGGGGGGGGGGGGGGGGGGGGGGTGCACTGGGGGCTGATGGGGGCAACATTGGGTTGGGGGCAACAGCACGGTGGGGATGGGGGTCAACGGGGGGGGGGGGGTTTCTCAACCTCTCAGAACCGCCCTTCACACCATAAGTATAAGTATAAGTCTCCAAAACAGAGCTGAAAGGCTCTAAGAGCACTTAATGCCCGCTGGGCGCTACCTGTTTATCCCGTTTTTGAGGACGAAAAGTCAAAAGCGTCAGACGAAAAATCGGTCAAGCGAAAAATCGCATTAAAAAAAGACCAACAGGACTAATATAATTGCTACAAACTTTGTTTGAGAGCAATTAAACAGCCCTAGTGGAGCTTTTTAAAAATTAAAATTTCATATTAAAACTCAAGACTCTATTACTCACGAGTTAGGGCAACTAAGTTTGGCACTACTTAGATGCACACTATTGACCTTTAATTTAGTAAATGTTCATAAAATTTGAAGTTCCATAAGCGAGTTCAGAAGTCATTTTTTTGAGTGAGATAAGTCACGCAATTGACCTGAAAGCGGAAATGACGTCACGAACACAAATTTTAAATGCAAAGCAGTAGAAGTCACTGAAGAGATTGGAAAAGTCAATTCCAAAAGCCAGGTTAAGACGAAACAAAAATCTGTTAGACGAAGTAAAAAAACACAGCGGGACAAGTCCTGATATACAATTCATAGAATTTTCAATGACTAAACGAAAACTTAGACCTAGAACGGAATATGAGTGAATTGGGAAAACCATTTCGAAAAAAATCAGATCGAAAAATTAAAAAAAAACAGGAAATCAATGTCAAAAAGCCGCATGTGAACAAAAAAAACCAATAGCGATAAATTGAAATTTGGTTCAAACAAAAACATAGGTCTAGAATAAACGATGAATGGATTGGGAAAACCATTTAGAAAAAAATCTCTACTTCAAAATTATAGCAAAAAAATTCACGCCGCAAAACCACTCGCTTTTTCGCTCCACTTCCTGTTTCGGCGTGACCAAAATGACTTCTCCAATTTGACTTCAAAAATAATGAAAATGTGCGAACAGATCTTAAAAAAAAGACAGCGCCCCAGTGCAATTCAAATTGTTTGAATTGTAAAAAAATTGGGGCGCAATAATAGCCGCCTGGAATTGCTGACGCGGCTATTAATAATTATTAATAATTATGAATATTATTTGTACGCTCCTTAGCTTAGCTTTAATAGCTCAAGCATTTTAAAAACCCCGGTCTTGGCAATTTTTTATTATCCAGGTCATACAGTTTTACAGATAAATTTCAAATGTGGCAAAACCTAAAACGAAAACATACCCGACAGATTGCCGGAAAATAGCCGCCGTTGATTCCAATACGCATGATTGGGATTGAACGAAGAGAATATATTGAAAAAAAAAAGATTTTTGTACAAAAATATTTTTTGAGTCCGATTTATTTTGATGGCATTTTGTAGTTGAACATACTTCTGTTTCTTAGAGAGAGGCTACAGGGGCTACTATCAACACCAATAAGCATTAGAGGTGGTAACTAAGACTTAAAGGAACGACGTTCAAATAGCGGGCATCTAAAATTGGGCTTTATGGGTTATCCCGTTTCTATTTCTGACTTCAATTTCTTATACCGACTCTGTTCATTTTGAATTGCTTTGCTTAGCAACTGATGTTCAAATTCACTTTTAGCAGAATGAGAGAAGAGATAAACTAGCCTAGAGAAGTCAAAAAGATTTCACGCAAAACGTCGAAAAAGCGGCAAAATGGTAAAGCGAAAAAAAGTTTGACGAAGTAAAAAAAAAACATAGCCGGAAGAATTCCGGAAACGACTCGAAGCAGAAATCTGACTATTCTCACTAAGCAGATGCATCACCAGCACATTACCAATCGACAGACATTGTAACCAATTCACAAATAAAAGACTGGAGAAGTGGAAACTTGACAAAGAACAGAAGCAAAAAATAATATTCTCTAAAAATCCAAACAAAATTCTCTACAAAAAGATAACATGCAGCTTCCCGTCCATAACTCATAGAAATCAATTAGTTATATATTTGGCTTGATCAATCGCCCACCTAGTACTTGCAGAGAAACGTTGAACAACAAACTAAAAAAAGACTAAGAAAAACTCTTTAACGAATTAGAGTTTTGTATAATTTGTTTAAATGAAAACTGCCCTGCTAAGCCTTCAAGTGCAAACTCATAGAATCAATACCTACAAAAATGCTCCTGTTTGAGAAAAAGTTAAAAACAAAAAAACATTAAATTGGAAGAAATAGGCAAAAAAACTTAGCAAAAAGACAAAAAGTGGCCAAAATTTGTAAAAAAACAACTCATAACTATTATCAATCAAAATGAGAGACATCCAAAAAAACTACAACAACTGAATTCCACTAGAAAACTCCCCAAATGCTATCAAAGGTTGAGGAAGAATAGAAACGACATTTAAAACCAAATTGAACAAAAAAAAACGAGAAAAAGTATGGTGTTTTTTTTTAAATTTTACAAGAAAAAATAAAGCCAAATAAAGTTACTTTGAGCAAATAGAGCAAAGAATTGCTCAAGAAATAATGGGCAAGTCATAACAAGCTAAAAAAATTGTCTACGATTGAAAAAAAAACGAAAAAAAGCAAAAAATTAAAGTGGTTAAAAAATGCTCTATTTTTCTGTCATTTTTCTTCAGAAAAAAATGTTTTATACCAACAAAATTATAGTCAATGTATATCCTTGATAATCTTTGAGTAACGAGCTTCTATGCAAATTGCATTTAAAGCAGTAAAACAAAACAAAAGGCCAAAATACATTAAATTTCGTCGAAAAATCAGCAAAACTGATCAAAAACCTCCAAATTTGCATAAAACTCCAATTAACTACTTGAAACCTTCAATTCCTTTCAGAACGAGCCCAAATCCAATACAATATCATAATCAGACCTCATAAACAAGAAAAATTGCAAGAAACTGCTTTTAAAAGCCGCACGTGAACAAAAAAATTTCGCTCGCTCAGAGAAAATTTTTTCACACATCAATTTCTCGCTCTCTCAAAAACAGCGGTATGAACAAAAAAACACTCTTTTTTCGCTCCGCTCTTCACTTTTGTTCAGCAACCAAATCACTCCAAATTTTTTCACGCGTTTCATTTCCCGCTTAAAAATTCATTCCGATAAAATTGATTAAAAAAAGGACTTCTCCAATACTCCTCTTCGAGTCGTAATACGAGCGCAATAATAGCCGGCTGAGAAGATGAGGGCGGCTCTTAATCATTAAAACTGTAATCAATGTTTGTGTTATCAAAGGAAATTATCTCTTCATTGAAAGCAACTATATCAATAAAAAAACTTTTCTTCAGGCATTACTGATGGATTTCTGATCACTTAATTTGCATCCATATCTATCCATTTTTACGAATGAAACTTCACAACTTTAAGAATGACGAATCACAACTTTTAGACAAACTGAGCAGCTTGCACGTCTGTATTCAAGTCTTTGAAATTTTTCGTAGTTAATTACTTTCTCAATTTTTAGTTAGTTTGAATTCATTGAACAGATGGTGTTCTTTACTATCAGTTCCTTAATTTTATTCGTTATCCAAAATTAGGATTTTTGATGGTTTTGAAACTGCACAAACCGATGGTTACTGGAGTTCAACACAAAAAAAACCGCTGAAACCACAGAAAATCGCAGAAGTAAATAAGAAAATAAAATTTAGCTCAGCATTATATGTTGATTATTTTTCCTTTCCTTTGAGAAAAGAGTAATTTTTGATCAAAATTGCTATGCTATTCGAGTATAAACTTATGTTCCTCAGAGAACAAGAAGCAAACTCCGAGAACATCTCGTAACAATTTGATTCATTGTCTGCCAATCAACAAATGCTCAGTCTCTATTAAGATTTGCCTTTCTTCCTATAACAAATATTCCACGTGATTTTTTTTAAAGTTCATATGATATGGCACAAGATTACGATCGTTCTCAAAAGGCGGCAAAGAAATCTGTCATTCTGTTATCTAGTTTCTTGCCATCAAACAGTGATCGATAATTCAATGGCCAGTTTTACTAATGTGTGTGGGAGTGTCTACATTGGTTAGTTAAAACTCTCGCCTGATGACAAATTGAAGAGCAGGTCTTTCCCAGAACTATTCGATAAACTATTATAATTAGCAAATAAAAAGAAATAATGTCTACTGCAGATCATGCGCTAGAAAAATTTGCCCAGTTAATTCAGCAAGGAGTTAACAGGCATTTTGCTTGGGTTGCTGGAAACATTTATCAGACTCTTTTTTGCAACGATTCGTTAATTTTGACCCACATTGAAGAAAAAATTTCGTTATCTATGTCGGACTCCCACTTGGGCAACAGCTTGTAGTGATTTTAAGCCAAATTCCTAAAACCATCCGACAACAAATTAGCAGACGCTATTACCCTTATGTTTTAACATACTTAATGGCCATGGCCATGACTCAGCGGCCCGTGGGACTTGATATGAAACTATCACAACCGAACATGGGATTAAATTATCCGCTTGTTAAATCATACGTGTAAAAGCTATTTTCTGCTAATTAGTACTCGGATTATGGAACGAAAATATCAATGTGAATTGGGTATAATGAGCGAAAACGTAGCATATACAAGAGAAGCACACGACTGCAATAATTGCTACAACCTTCGATTGAAAAATTCAAAATTTGTGTATATATAGCATACCTCCTGTCTTCTGCCTGAGCTCCTCAATCTCCTTCTCGTATTTGGCTCTGCGATCTAAAAATTAATAACACAATTTAAATGCATGAAGAACCATTTTGCCCAGAAAGCCTGCAATCACTACAAAACAAATTTAGTTAACAACATAATAGCAACATAAGTCTGGCATAGCGTTTTTTATACGTTAAGCACTCAAAATTTAAGTATTCGGCAAGAAGAATAATTTTGGTGACTGGAACAAGTAGACAAACTTTTATGTCTTCGCGAACTATCAGAGGAATAATGAATCAATACACACAAAATTAGCAACCCACCAATTGCACGCAACGGAGCTTAGGATATGTTGACATGAGCTAATTCAAAGACGGAATGTGTACTCAAAATTCACCTGTGATGAGAGCCATGAGGTTGAATCTGATCTCGGAAGAAGCATACTTCTCGATTCTTTTCTGGAGCACCTCTCTCGCTAGAGTCAACCAGTCCCCTTTATCGTTGTCTACTGCTCCGTGGTCCAGAGGCCCTTCTTGTAGACCATC
Source organism: Convolutriloba macropyga (assembly GCF_964194025.1). Taxonomy (NCBI): domain Eukaryota; kingdom Metazoa; phylum Xenacoelomorpha; order Acoela; family Convolutidae; genus Convolutriloba; species Convolutriloba macropyga. Next base: position 70,630,295 of record NC_134469.1, on the reverse strand, counting down.
CAGCTCATATAATCTAAGGTAAAGAAAATAGAATTTGCATCAAATGGTAATTGAAATGAAAAGTTTAACTCACTGACGATAAATCCTTTTGCACAAAATTTCACATGACCGCAATATAAACATGGACTATTACAATGAAAATTAAATTAAACTAGCAGGTCCGTAAAGGGTATCTGAATGCATCTTATCTTGAAACTTAAAACAATTGATATTCTCATTGAAAACTTATTCGTGATAACTGGTGTACATGCAATCGTTTCATAGAATTTTTCTGCAAAACTGCTTTAGACACAGCAACAAAAAATGAAGTGAGCCTAATATGTCAAAGAAAAGTTTTAAGCGAGTTAGGAGTAATAGACGTTCTCACAGAGCATTACAAAATCAAAAAAGATAGAATGAGGTATGAAGAAGGACAAAAAGAGATAGCGATAGCAGGAGAAATATATAAAGAATCGGAGAGCAAAAAAAGGTTCAACGCAGGAGAAGGAGAGAGAAGGAGAACAAAAAAATTAAGAGTGGAAGAAAGCCAACGGTAGCGAAAAGCGGAAAAAAAGAACTAACGAGAAAAAGAGAAGGTAAAAGTAAAATTGATGAGACAGGAAAGAACATAAAGAATACAATGCATCAAAAACCATAAGAACATGAGAACCCCACCGTAAGAAACACAATAGCAAACAAAAAATTGAATCAAAAACAGACCAATGAAAAGAAAAGAAGTTAGCAAAAAAACCAAGAAAAGAAAAAGAAAGAGACAGGAGGAAAGGAAAAGTGAGCGAGAGAACGAACGCAAGGAAAAACGAGAGCGATAGAATGAAGGCAAATGGTAAGCAAAAAGAAAAGCCATATTCATGAGGGAGAGAGAGAAAGTACAAGAACAGCGAGATAGTGAGCAAGCGCAAAAAGAAAACATCACAGTTAAAAACGGTTGAAGAGCAGAAAAAATAGAAGATCGCACCAAAGAAAAAGATAAAGAAAGAAACTGAAAAGAGGGAGAGATGCAACAGTTGAAAAGAAAGGAGAAAACAGATCCTGGGTGAAACAATGAATTCCAGTTCTTATAAACAGGATGAATTTGCTATTGAGAACACGATGGATCCGGCAAAGGCGAAGAATGTGCTGGTAAAAAAGAATAGCTGGCAAGCCTTTGCGAAAGCTTTTAAGAAGTCGACAAACACAGAACTGAGTTTAGGGGCTGGCTAAGGCCACCAACAAAATTTTCTTCGAAAAACTTAAAGAAGGAAAATTATATACCTATCATGTTTTGTATGCAATAATTTATTAGTAACAACCCTTAAGAAGAAAAATCCTTCTACTGAGCGCTGAAAAAAAGTATTTATTTCAAGACCTCAGTTTTGTGTTATATAATTTTTTGGCACCTAACTTTGGTTTTTGCATCTGTACCTTTTGGGTCTTTTACGCTTCACAAATTTTGTTCGCTGAATACATCTGTCTTATAAAACTTCCGTACAGTGAAACTTTGACAAAACAAATTTGCATTATCCACCTTTTATTCCTTGACGTTTTCGGTGAGTGACTTTTCTTCACAAATTTTCTTCACAGACAACCTTTTTCATCAACAACAATACCATGAACCCTTTTGTCTTGACACAATTTTGATAATTTACCGTTTCAGAATCAAAGTTTTTCAGTCATGGACCGTTTTTTCCAGCAGTTTTTGGTTACAGACCCTTTTCTTAACAACTAATCCGCCAATGATTTTTTCGACACTACTGTTTTTGTTTATTGAAACAAGGATTATTGTCTTTTTTTTTAACAAAGAAATTTCGGCAACGAGTTTTCTCGCGAAACCTTTTTTCGAAGATATCAATGACCTTTTGGCAACACTTTTCGGTCAATGACCTTTTTGTATCATTTTTCGGTCAACGACCTTTTAGAAATTTTAATCGGTCAATGACCTTAAAGCACACTTTTTCGGTCATTAACCACAATTAAGCAACCACTTAACCATGCTCTTCGGTAGTACTGTTTAAACACTCTGCTCAGTGATGCCTCTAAATCATGCCGCCTTAAGTGTTCACGCGATTAATATATAGAAGATAGATTAATATTATAATGAACACTCAATTGACTAAATATTACTGGCAAAGCTGTAAACAAAAAAACCAAAATATTTAAAGGATTGAGCGCAGAAAAATGAAAGCAGAAGTAAAAATAACCAGGTGTTTGACACTTATGCTAAAAGGTTGGCTAAAAGAGTTCAGGCTAGTCCTTGAGATAGAAATAACCGATAAACAACTTCCTGGGCTCATGGCTTCTCAGGCAAAGCACTAGAAAGCACATAGCTTGTCATATGCGTTAAACATACACCCCTCAAGGAACGCCGACAATACCTCTTAGGTGCAAATAAAGATACCACCGGATTCGTAAAAAAAATGGAACAATCTTTTCACACTGTTCAAAGTGTTCGAATGAATTCACAGTTCCATTGAATAAGGTGAAAATGCTGAACCTCTAAATCAAAGTGAAATAAGCTTATTACAAAGGGCGGTTCTTAACATTAAAAGTTTCACCACTTGACCGATTTTTCATCTGATCTTTTCGACTTTTCGTCACAACCCCTGCAATAAGCTTAAGCGAGCCCAACCTAAACCATAGCCAGATACTGACCAACCAATCACTACTCTTTTGAGAGCAATTCACCCGACGTTACTTGGTTATGTTTCACGTTTTACTTCTGACGCAACGCACTTACTGTTTGATCTGAATGGAATTCAGAGTTCGGTCATTCAATTTGCACAATAATGTGAAAACGCTCAAGGTGAGAAGTAACGGAATAAAACGATAAAGACCGGTAATAAAATTTAGTTTAGGTAAAATTAGTTATCAAAATTTATTATAGTAAATGCTGATTGATACGTAAAGATAAGTAAATTCACCTAGCTGGGAATTCATCGCAAATTGTTTAGGAAGGCTAGCTTGAAGAAAAATCGGTCAGACGAAGGGGATCAAACTTTTATGTTAAAAACCACCCTTCAAACCATGAAATTGTCTCCTCAAAATAGACTAGTACAGCTCAGGCACTTAATGCCCTCAGGACTTCGTTTATCCCGTTTTGGGGACAAAAATCAAAGGGGTCCAACAAAAAATTGGTCCAGCGAAAAATCACATAAAAAAGACCACAGGACTAACATAATTGCTCTCTTTATATAAAACAATCGTTAAGTAATATGTCGTTATATAATATAATCGTTATATAATATAAAAATAACAATCGTTTGAGAGCAATTTGAAATATAAAATGTGGATGCAGTGAGACATGCACAACTTACAAAACCTCATTCAAAGGAACTCCGTAAAACGGGAAGCTGAACACACAAGTGGGCAACAAAATAGGTCATGTGATGATATTCACGCAATCCATGCAAATTTCTATGCCCGAAAACGCAAATAAGAAATTGCCCAGCTAAAATAAAAATCGCAGATTGCAGAGAAACAAAGTTGACATCAAATATATTAGGTGCAAAAGGTGCGAATCACAAAAAAACTATTTTAAAAAAGAATTGATCTCACATCTCAAGAGGCGAGCTGCACCAGCGTATATGTTCAGTACTGAGAATGTTAATCAAATTTCAAAGGCAATTTGGACCAGACATCTATATTCATATATTGAAGGAAATAGGATGGCATAAATTCATGTCGTGAAAAACCTTATGATAATGATGGTGGAGGCTTCAAAGGTGAATATATCCGAGTCAAGTTCTTGAATAATTGAAAGAAGCGAAAATAAACGAGTAAAAAATTTGGTAAAAGGACGATGGAAAGCAGAATACTAAACCCCCAAACATTAGAAAAAACAAGATTCAAATTGCAATATGCTCTGACTCATTTTTCGATCAAACTACTGCTGCGTGAAACGTTATAAAGCAGAACGGAACACTAAAAAATATCAGAGCTAGCAAACGAAACAAACAAAACAGCTATCAAGAAAACAATAAGCTTGTTCTTGGCAGTTCACGTCTCTCCTCAAGAATTTGGAATTTGTTAGTCACCAAAATACACTAAAAGAAACTTAATAAATAGGCGCCTTGTACAGTGATAAAACTGAATAGAAAATGACTTCTTCTTTATGAGGTTCAAAAAACTTTGCGGGTACTAGCCCTGGAATATTGCAACATTAAATTGGCGATCAACAAAAACGTTTTTCCAAGTCCGTATTTTGAGGATAAAGAACTGGAAGATTGCCAAAAAGCACCCGCAATAGCTTCGTAGACCTGCAGCTCAAATACAAAATATAAAAAAGAAAAAATCTTTTCATTAAATGCTGATACGTTAATCTTTTTTAAAGAATCTGTTAGCTGCTCTTAAACAACCTTCAATTAGCGTAACACACACTCACTTGACCATACCTCTCTGAAATGAAGAAAAGTCAGTTTTGTTATGAGGAAGTCATTTTAGAGAGTGAGGTAAATCACGTGACCAAAAACTTAATCACGGGAACGAACAAAAATCTCTCCATTAGGAGTGAAGATGACTTCACAGAGGCAGTTCAGTTGAAATTGCATGAACGAGTGAACAAAAAGCAGAAGTGATTGTGACGTCATTTGGTCGTAACAAAAATCGTAACAATGGTCGTAACAAAATTGCCTTTAAAATCAACTGGTACCGACTAAAATGACTACTAAAACCGAAAAATTCAACCAAAAATGAAAAACTTCCCATAAAACCAACTAACTAAAATATTACATTACTCCTATATATATAAAACACGCCAAAATTTTGTACGTAACTGAAAACCTGAAAATAATCGATCCACAAAAGTCAAGCCATGTTGGACTCCCAAAACGTCTTAATTTAGAGAGAAATTTGAATACAGCAAGAATTAATACAAAATTTATCAATTTCCGAAAGTTCCCTCAAAGGAAACACTATTTTACACTATAAAAACAGTAATCACTTGGTAACCAATTAAGCTCTGCACATTAATTGTCGCTTTATATTGAAATGAACTCGATAATTCTAAACGATAGCCAAAAAATAAATCAAATTGAAATTAATCATGAAAAAGACTAAAGAGACAGAACAATATTAAAAAGAAAATACTAAAATCGTATATTACTAAAACCTAGTCCTAAGAAACCTCGCAGAAAAAGAGGGTCGTTCAAAATTTTTGAAAAGTGAAGCTAGCGGAATCTCAGTGCCATATAACAATAAAATCAAACAAAAAATTAAGGAAAAAGAAAAATTATTAGATCAAAACGATAATTTTCAATCTAATAAAGGCAGGGCAAATAAAAATATAGGACTTGGGAGAATGCTGGAGAGAAGCATGCTAGAGCGTGGAGAATACAGACATTGTGAAAAAGATTATAAAACTAATACGCAAATTGAGAAACCAAATCAAAAATTAAATTGAAAACTTGATTAAATTAACTTAATTGGAAAACAAATTAAAATTCAAAAAGAAAACAGAAAACTGTAAAAACATGGAACTTTCGTTATTAATCGATCTAGGTTTAAAAAAATTACACAGCCATCTTCTTGTTTCAGTAAGTGAAAACAGCTGAAAAATAAAACAGATCGAAAAAAAAATGTTCAAAGAAAATTTTCACTGAATTGCAAAGAGTTATCGCCAAAAACAATTCAATTGGCAACAAAACAAAAGCAAAAACAAGGGCGCACCAAAAGACTTTTTATGGTAATTAAACTCAAAATACAAAAAAAACTTAGAAAACTTGGACAAAAAATACCTCACGTCAAAAAGAGACATCCAATTCAGGTATTATCAAAGAAACGTTGATTATCAAAGAAACGTATATATCAAAGAAACGTATATATCTAGAAACGTATATATCAAAGAAAAGTATTATCAAAGAAACGTATATATCTATATATCATATAGATATATACATATATGAATTTGCAATAACCTTCCATTGAATGGTACATAGCCAACAAAGTGGAACAGATCCTCATCTTTGGCCTGAGTTTGTTCCTCTATCTCAAATACCTGGTGCCTTGCAAAGCTGTTGTGCACTGATCTCAGTTGTTCCTGGTTGCTAATGGCCAATCCTGCCGTCTGTCCATCGAAGGACTTCGTAAAATCTGAACAAAGTACGAGAGATAAATGTGAGCTTCGACATCTGTATATGTGATAAGAAGGACAAAATATAGTATCAAATAGAACTCCACTATAAACAATTCAAAACTATAATTCGAAGGTCACAATCAACGTCACAGGCATCAAAGATTCAAATGGTTTGCAGTGAGCAAAAATTACCTTTGAAAGCCTTCAAATTGTCGCCCAAATCCAACCCATCGTTGGATACATTGAGCAGGATGTTGATGATGGCCTGAGTAGCACATGCATTGTGAATAACTTGTTTGGCAAAGAACATCTCATCTAGTCTAAAACATCATCAAAAGCGAGGGCATTAACTAGTGGGATTGAAATTTTACCTCGGGAGAGTTGAAAAATTGACGGAACAGCTATTTCGACATTATTCAATGAGGGAAGGAACTCTATGCAAGCTCCCCCACCCTCCCCAATCCCCCTTCTCCCCCCCCCCCCCCCCCCCCACAATATTCACCAGACAAAGACATGAAAGGTGGAAAGGCAACGAAAAAGTCAGGACAGATCTGCAAGTTGAATTTCACCGAAGATGACTAAAATAACGAAATAACTGATTCAACCTTTGTTCGAGACCAACTGTTCGAGGTATAAAGCATAAACAGCTTCTAACCTACTATCTTGAACCAGAGCACCTTCACTCTTAGTCTCAGCAGCTTTGTCGATCTTGAAGAGGAAAATTAAGCCCAAAACGGGCTTCAGAGGAGTGAAGGACTCGTCGTCCAGGGAGTAGATCTCTTCCACTTGCACCCCTGTCGCCCCAAAACCTCGGATCAGTTCAGAGAAAACTCCAGGGTCTGACTCAATCAGACACCAATTTCCAGCACCCACATCTCCCATACTCAAATCTGAAGTTTTAACTCCTAATAAAGCTGCGATATTTACAAAGACTGCAATGTCGTTGCTAGAACCGATAACCGATGTCCTGACGAAAAATTCAATGCAAAAAATCCCCAGCTTCTGAAATTCCAATTATTTTGACTTAAAATTAAAATTACCAGAAGATCTTCTCATAATTATACCAAAGTAAATTTTAATCGCCGCAGCCATCTCCTCGGGTTTGCCATAAATGATCTGATATTGCAAGAACTCTCTTCGGAAGCATGGGAAACAAGGCCTCGCACGCTTTAGTGTAAAAAAATGCTTTTTTAGTCCCACAGGCTAGATTTTTGCGTTGTTTAAATCAACTTCTCAATTAAATCTAAGTAAACATAGATGAGACCATTTTGAAACACACTTCAGCAGCCTGAGAAAAGAAATAAGGACGAACAAAATTTATTTATCAATTACAATTATTCTACATATCTGATAGGACAAATTTCAGTAGGAAGGAAACCAGAATAAATGGAATACAACATGATATCTGGAACAGAAGTTACAGAATCCAAGAAAAAACTTTGGACATTTGAATAGTTATAAAATGCCCTTTTCCATTTAGCTTATTTAGTCAATACTGATAACACACTCCATATGAAGATCATTGATGGCTGTATTAACGCACAAATTGACAAAAACAAAACACTTGTAGACACAGAATATAGCCGTTTTTTCCGCAACCCATTGACAAATATCTGCGGTCCGAAAGGTCATGCTTCCGCCCATTAATAACTCTAATGCCATAAGCAACAGCATACGAAGCAATTATCTGTCCCAGAAAGGTCGTATTCCTATTAATTTAATATGATGAGATCTAACAAACTCACAATTTACGCTTTATGGAAGGCTTAACTGTTTAGCTAACAAGCACAGACTAAGGAACTCATAAGACGTTTCTGAAACGTGCTGCTCGCACTCTTACTCCTGCAGCTGTAACAGTTTTGTTCTCAATTGCACAATCTTGTCCTCTTGCTTCTTGATGTCCTCTTCTGTGACCAGGTACTTCTCGAACATCGGCTGACTATAGTTCACCCAAACAGCAGGGTTATTCTGTATTGCCTGAAGACAATTACAAATTATTCTATTGTAGACCGAAGACACAAGACGCGATTATTCTTATTTATTATGTAAATTATGTACCATGATTAAAAATAATAATGAATATGAACAAAGTACAACATAAGCCAAAAAACATTTACCAAATCAAGCGTGTTTTTTCTTTAAATTCCTTTTTTGCTATTTCATTAATGGGATCTTTTGCAAAAGGGGGCCCTGTTCTTGAATAGAATTTAAGCGAGCGATTTATTAACTAGGGCAATTAGCTAGGGCAATTAGCTAATTTATTTATTATGCTAGGGCAATTAGCCGAATTGGAATACAAAGCGAAAAGAATTTCCGACTGGCGGGTCGGTGGGCGCGCGTCGCCGCGATAACCGACCCGCGATTTCCGGATTACATCCCACAGCGCGTGGGAGGCATGGCCGTAGACAGCGGTCCGCAATTGCGCTTAAACTGATATTCGGTTATCTAAACTGTAGGCCAAATAATATTGTGGTAAAGTATAGCACAAAAGGGGTGGCAATTCTCTACTAGGTACCAAGGGGGGGGGGGGGGGGCAATTGTTGAAAAGATCCCATTAATGTTACATTTTTCAGAAATTACATCAAAAATGCAAAACGAGCTCCTCAAATTTTCCAGCTAAACTGGCTCCAAGTGTTTTATTATCTTACCTGGTGCAATCCTTGCACAAGTACAAGAAAGAAGTGCGTCTAGCTGAGAGATAGATGATGTGACATGAAATATCTGACAGTGATGTACTACAAAGGTTTTAAACTTCGGCATCTATTTTTACCGAATACATTAACGCATCTGTGAAGATTAAGAGAATATTCTTTTTCTGATAGTGCTAATTTAGACTCTGTAAACTGCTTATTTAAGAACTCTTAAGATATTGAAGAAATTAGTACTCAGCCAACACGATAAATTTGTGCCGAAGAAAAACTTCAAAACGAACACTACTATCAAAAGTAGAAGCTGTTTCTAAATACTCAGAGTGAGGGTAGAGGACAAGTTTTGTTTTCTCGGTTACATTATTTCTTTCAGAACCTAGTTCCTAAAATAGTTATATTTGGTCCAAACTCACACATCTCTTGCCCCGCTGTCAGCTCATTATGTTGCTTATAATTCGATTCAATATTTTCCTTCCAGCGCTTTGGTTTATCGCTACTGTTGTAATTACTTTTCTCTTAAACCTTTATGCCAGCATTAAAATATCAGCATTTATAGTCAATTTGTAATACCCTCTTTGAGAGGAAGATCGGAAAACAGAACAAAACCTACGATTGCGTTCAAAACGCGCAAAGAAAGACGCTCAAGGAGCTCAGAAGGTCTTAACTATATAAAAACATTCAAAAGCTAGCAAAAAAGCATTGCAAAATCATATAGATTTTAATCAATTAAAGATTTAGCAAATAAAACAAAAAACTTCGACGATTAGCAGAAAAGCGGAAACAATTATAACTGGCATCCAACTTTCAAATTTCTTGAAACTATAGAGAAATTAAAACATGAACCGACTAATATCGGAAGAATTGCACTCGAACGACAGGCGGGTGGAAAAACATTTCACCACGCCGGAATTCGAACCATTGACCTCCCGATCCCTAACCACAAGCACTGCCCACTCAGCTATCAAACCCTTCTTAATGCTATGCTGCAACCGATTTTATATTATCAACCAGCTTTACTTCGGAGTGAGAGCAATAGAGATCAGTCAAAAATGAAGAACCAAAGCGTGAAAAAGTCACTTGAGAAATCAAAGAATGTTCAAGAAAAGCGCAAAAATGGTCAGGCAAAAAATTTGCATAAAAAAGATTAACACGGTTACAATAATTGCTATGAAATTCGTTCAAGAGCAATTAATGAGGATCAACTTTAAAGTTTGACCAATGAAAACATACCCGGCAGATTGCCGGAAAATAGCCGCCGTTGATTCCCATAACTCTATTGGGATTGAACGAAAAGAAAATATCAACAAAAACTGATTTTTGTATGAAAAAATTTTTAAGTGCGATTTAATTTGATGTCATTTCGTAATTGAACATACTCCCGTCTCAGTGAGAGGCTACAGGTCTAGTATCAATACCAATAAGCATAATAGATAGTAACTAAAACTTATGAGAACAAAGTTCAAGTACCGGGCATCTAAAAATGGGCTTTAAGGGTTTATCCCGTTTCTATTTCTGACTTTGATTTTTTTTTGTATCGACTCTCTTCATTTTGAATTGCTTTGCTGAGCAGCTGCTGTTTAAAAGGACTTTGAGCAGAATGACAGAAGAGTGAAACTAGCCCAGAGAAGTCAAAAAGATTTCACGCAAAATGTCGAAAAAGCGGCAAAATGGGTAAAGCGAAAAAAAATTTCGACGAAGTAAAAAAAAATAGGAGCGCTATAATAGCCGGCTGAGAAGATGAGGGCAGCTATTAAACACTCATAATTTAAACAAAGTGACTCCAATTCACTTGTCAAAAGTTTAAGCATTTTCTATTAACCACAGAAACACATCTTTCTTTTGTCGCAAATCATCGGAACAACCCATAAAACACACTGACGTCATACAATCTGGGTCGAGCGAGAGATCTTAAGAGAATTCAAAGCGTGGGTAAATGTAAAACATAACGTCAGAGGAACTGAGCTAACTAACCTCGAACGACATGCGAGGGAAATTGAAATTAGAGTGGAAGTAGCTTAGAAAAGTTTTATGGGTGCAAAAAACGCCAGGGTTTCAAACCCCGGACCTCCAGGATGCCAGTTCGACATCTTAATCATTAACCTACACGGGCGTTGATTCTCTTTCGCTAACAATCGCTTCTAAATTAGCAACAAAATTTACATCAAAAAGAGCATCTTAGATCACTCAAAAATGAAGAACTCAGACGCGAATTTAACATCCATTGATTCAAAAGCCATTCAAGAAGTCGAAAAATGTTCTAGAACAAAAGCGCAACACCGGCCAAACAAAAAAATTGCACCCAAAATCAAAAAGACACGTTTACAATAATTGATTCAAACTTCATTAGGAGCAATTAATCAGGCTGCCTCAAATTTTATCTTGGCGAGCATATTATAAAACTCATTACAACTTAAATTGAAAAGTAAACTAAATTTTATTTGAAATTCAGTCACTCAATAGCCAAATCAGACAAGCGCTGTTTCAAGAAGGGTCGAGTGCTGTTAGGACAGGAATGAGATGGGTTTTTCGTCTCAGTAGGTTCGGTGAGTGTAACATTCGAGACTAGTAAATCTCAGAGAGAGCACCTCAGCGAATTAACGCCTGTTAACCTGCTTATCTTGTATCTAATGACAAAAGTCAAATGGTCAGAAAAAACTCAGACGAAACGTCAGATGTACAAAAAATTGCAGGAGAATCAGCAGGACTAATAACATAGCCGGCAAAATTGCCGGAATAGCTGCGAAAAGACCTGCGTGCCATATAATAGAGATAGAAACAAATACAGATCTAAATTGAAAAAATCGACGCCGCTCAAAAAATTAGGCTAAAAAACATTCAGCGATAAATTAATAAAGCTTGTTAAAATTCATTCCACAGAAGCTTCTTATTCGGGACCTTTACTGCATATATGAGTTCCTTTGACCTTACACAAATTCAAATTAAACAAGTTTTAAAGTGCAAAAGTCATTTTATTGAGTGAGGTAAGTCACGTATGATCAAAATCTAATCACGCAAATAACCTAAAAACCTTCGCTAAAGCGAGTGAGAAATGACGACACGCGCGCAAATGCTGTTAGTGAGAGGAAGAAGTCATTCAGAAAATTTGACTTTTCAGCTTTGCTGTGTGAACAAATGTAAAACGAAAAAAGAGCGTCAGACGACGAAACAAAAAAAACATAGAAGGACAAGTCCTGACGTACAATTCAAAGAATTTTCATTGACTAAACAGAAACTAGACCTAGAACGGACTATGAATGGATTGGGAAAACCATTTAGAAAAAAGTCCGATCCAAAAAATTGAAAAAACAGTAAAAATCAAAGTGAACAAAAATCCACTAACTAGAAAGCGAATTTTTGTTCAAACAGCGTTTTCTGACTCTACTTTAAATTTAGAGCGAAAAAATTTCACGCCGCAAAACCACTCGCTTTTTCGCTCCACTTCCTGTTTCGGCGTGACCAAAATCACTACTCCAATTTGACTTCAAAAATCATGAAAATGTGTGAACAGATCTTAAAAAAAAAGACAGCGCCCCAATACAATTCAAATTCTTTGAATTGTAAAAAACCAAGAGCACCGCAATATAGCTACGCTCAGCTTACAGCTTCGCAGCTATAATAAATGCTATTAACGTCGTTTGATATTATGTTTATCTCAGCAGGTGCACCTAGAGTGAAAACGGGCCAGTACTGGATTTGAACCAGTTATCTCTTACTTGCAAGCCTTGTGTGCTTAACCATTACACCAACTGGTCTCGAACTTGGGCATCACTTACAACCCATTATCTCGTTCTTTTCCTTTCCCCATGTCTTCATTTCTCCAGCCAAGTATACGTTGAGCAAGTAAAGCTTCTTGTCCAGCTATCTCAGGCTAATATCGAGGACAAATTACATTAGGTTGTTCTCTCTCAACCAAAAAGTTGAGAGCAATCAAGACAACACCTACCGAAACAATCCGAAGCTCATCAAACTGTTTGATAGAATAAGAATCCAGTCTCAGATAATCATCGGAAGAATTTGCAAACTAAGGTATCTTTCATACAGAACATGAGCACCTTGGCCGTTAAAAAGAATTCAAGGAAGAAAAGTTGAAAACAATGAAGAATCTCTCTTTTGAACGATGAAGATCAAATTTTGGCGCTCTTTGAGCCCGCCGTTGAAAAGCCAGACAAAACACTAAATAAAGTTGCATTTATCTATTAGAAGTTCCATTCAATATACCTATAGCTTCGGGTACCTAAGTTGAAAAACTGAAATAGTTTTAAAACAACAAACCAACATTTTTTTACAAGATACAAAAAAATTGATAGCCTTATCAGGGACTGGCTGTTATTCAAGTGCTTGTTCATAATTCTTTTGCATCTGTGTACAAAATACTTTACAGGGCATATAGAACGAAAACCTGGCTGGCGTAAAGTTCTTAACTGCGCAATAATGTGAAGAGACGGGCCAAAAACCTCTACAACAGCTAAATAGCTTCGGTTACTTACCGCTTTTACCCACAATTTGTGATGTTCGGCATAGATGTAGCCGACGTCGTCATAATGCACTATTATAAAATTCGTGATACTACGAATATTACAGCCTAATTATGATTGCTGTAACTACGCGTCGGTAATCAACCGGGACTTTATAAATACTGCTTTTTCTGATGATAAGAGTAGCAATATTATGAAGATAGATTGAGTGACCTTAAAATGGTTGGGCTGTTGCCCAACAATGTGTAGCTCTTGCTGACTGGTGTAGTGGAGACAACCCACTGTACTTGACAGGACAACATCAGCTGGCGTCTCCAGTAGAGGCTTGATTGCCTCTGGCAGCTCGTAGTCTGAAATGCACATTTCTTTCCCAATACAATAAATATTCAATCTATATCGTCGTGTAAAACTTAGCGGTCAAAAAATTTCTCTGCCTCCATTACCGTAATGTTCGTATAATCAGGGTTACAGAAGAAGGACTTATTGGGAATAAAAAGGTAAACTTCTAAATCTTGATCGGCAAAGGGAGCAGAGAGCAACAGTATGAAGGGATTAATTTTAAAACTAATCCTATCTATAATAGTTTAGTAAAGCCGACATTTATAACCAAGTAACAACACTCGTATTCATTCAATTGGATACGAAAATAGCCCCCATCTTACATGCAGTTTTGAGTGAGGTGGCAAAATTAGACACGGGGCATCTTTAATTCACTCTTGAGGTTATTTCATCTTTAGTAAAGAAAAATCCGCCCAGAAAAGCGCTGTAAACCTCTTAAAATGTTTCGTGGTTTCACTTGAGTCAAATGAGCCATTAAATACCACACAATCAGATGCTCGGAAAATTTTCCAATTACTCACTTAAATTGCAGTCGACTTGAGTGGTTGTACATGAGGTGGAGTTGTTGTTGTCAATTTCAGCACAGCTTTTCACAGGTCGAGGCTGTTGCCTGGATAACCTTTTACTCCAAAATATCTGTCTCGGTTTGCGACGGTATGTCTTCTGGCCCGCTGTGACTCTTACTTCGGAGGTCTCATGATCACCGAGATAGGTGACAGATTGGCTGACTTTGTTCAGGATGCTTCCACTAGATATGGTGCGTTTGGGAAAAGAAACACCTTCCTATATAACACATTTAATTATGTTACCTTAAATCAATTCGAATGCTCAAGCAAGAGAAAACGATCTTGCGAAATAGCAGATATGAGCTGAATCTTAATTCCATTGTCGCGCGACTTGCTCTTACATCTGTGGGTTATTCCTTTACTATGTGGCGTACGAAAACAAATGAGAAAACCAATAACTGTTAAAAATTTTAGTTTTTTAGCCTTAGAAACAGCTAAAATCAAACTTTGAACAGTGGTCATATATATTTACGCAGACACAAACGGAAAACTGCTCGTTTAAATTTATCTGTAAACATATATTTCTTTTTGAATAAGATTCGGTTATCAGTTTTGAGTTCCTGTGGTAAGCTGTGCCAGCCTTTGAGCAGTGATATTTAGGAAAGGTATCAACCATTGGGTCAATTAATTTTTAGAAAGTCTGCTTCGATCTTCTGTACCAATACGGTGCCCACAGATTTCAGCTATTTTGAATGACATTTGCAATGGAAAATTTTGACTATAGACCGCAGAGTTTTGAGTTCTCCGCACCAATTAGCGAAAATATGGGAGAAGTTCAAACGTTGAAAACTTTTACCAAAACAAGTGAAAAAATTTGGCTCCAAGTAATTGGAAAAACTCTATTGGAACCTATTGGAAAAACCCTAAAAAGCCTATAAACTCGACCCTTTTGGACACAGCACACATGATTCAATTGATTCGCAGCCAGCGATTATATGATTAGAGATTACTCGGCCTTTATTTTTGAATAGCTGCAAGAGCTAATTTCTTTGATAAAAGGGAAGGCAAGCAAATCTCATTATTTCTAATTGTCTTCCAAATGATGAAAAACATCATTTTCCTAATTGTTTTCCAATGATGGTTCACAAAATCGGATTGCTAAGATATCTAAAAGTTCTCAATCCGGTCATAATTTCAGACACTAACCTTGACAATCTCTCTCTGCTTCTGCCGAAGCTTCCTTGCTTCGGGTCTTAGTGACCTTCCACTCTTGAAGTCAAAGTAGGCAAAATCAAAGTTTGGCAGGAGCTTTTGCAAGCTACCTAAGGATTTGGCTTCTGCATTTTCAGGAGATATGTAGACAACCTCTGTTTTGGATCCCATGATTCCTGTCTTTTGTGGTCTCTCTTCCCTCTTCCAACCTGTAGGCAGGTCAATGCTACTTGTTGCTCCTCCTGTATTTAAGACTCCTTTTTGTGACATTTTAAACTAAAATTACATCTTGTATAGCATTCTTCCGGGGGAAGAAAAGCTTCCATTGAAGCAGTATTGAGTAACTGAAACCAAAAAATCGCTTATATCACTACAAAATTGAAGTCCAATTTGAATTTAACTGATTCAGTTTCAAAATACCGAATAGTTAGGAATAATAGCATAGTTTTCAATGTAAACTAGGAACAAAACAAACAAATAGCGGACTAACACTGCTATCTGCATCGGTGTAACTGACGTTAAGCATAACTTATGATGAACGGCTAGTCGGGTTGCGTACCCAAGTGTTTCGCTTTCCCTTTAGTCATAATAGGCTCCAATAAATGAGATACAACGGATAAAACTAAACCCGATCTCTGCAAAAAGATTAGCCCAATTACGCCAACCTTCAGCTTGTATGGGGAAAATGAAGGAAAAGAAGTACGTATCCAATAAATCAACTCAGAAAGATAAAACTGATCCCATTTCATCCATAGCAGGAATTCCGCTATAAGAGGACAATTATAGTAAAATGTGCGCTGCATTTGGTGAGCTCAGAAAGAAACCACGATCTACTTGGGCTGTCAGCAAATATCAAAGATCGGAAACCATAGTGATCAGCAGAACCTTAGCAAAAATCATTTATGAGAAAAGACATTGACTAACAAAATGCAGGCCTTCGATGCAGAAACAAAGCAAAATGAATGATTTATGCTGTCTCCCCTTAGTGAGATCTTAAAGTCCGCTCTATGAAACATGAAGCGAACTTCAGTCATTGTAAACTTCAAACTTTTTTGCAACAGGTACATTGAATTGCGTTGAGTCTGGAATTGCTCTTAAATCAAGGAAAGAAACCGAGAAACGTCATTGTGAAAAAATAAACTTTTAGCCGAAAGCAATCAAACAATTCCATCTTCATCAATAGTATTCAATATTTTCACAACTTCCTGGCCTAAGTCATCCATTTCAAAAGGCCAAGACACAATCAATTCTCGTACTGAAGAAATTTTAACTACCAGATGACTATTCAGTGATATTGACCTATCAAGAGTTGAGTTTGAAAAGATAATTGAAGAGTCGAAATCAGCTAGGGAGCTTTTTAACAGATCGTATACTTGGGTTTCCAAATTCGTAATTGAATCAAAATCTTCATTCAGTCCAACTGATGACGTGAATCTGACCTTGTGACCTTTCAGTCCTTTCTCTTCTGCAAATTGCTTTGTGTCTTGGAGTTCAAGGGCACCGTCTTCCCGAACAGCAATTGCACCCCGAAAAATTCTTGGCTTTTTAGCCCCAAATTTTGTATATTCAAGACATTCTTGTCGATATGTTTCACAACTCATATTGACACTCAAATCGGGGAACGTTTCGATGGAGGCCGATTCACCGTTTGCAGGTTTGAAGCAGTTGATTTTGAACTCTTTTTCAATTTGACGCTTCAAGAAATTCATTTTGTCGTTTTCGCCGTGTACTAGAAGGACATTTTTTGGCTCTGTGTTAGAAATGAGCTGCATTATACCTTTCGCATCAGCGTGAGCACTAAATGACATGTATTCAACTTTAATATTGACATTGATCCGCTTTCCATCGATTGTCACTTGTTTAGCATTATTCAATATCTGATGACCTATAGTGCCAGCTACACAGTATCCGGGCATTATAACCATGTTGTTCGCATCATGAGCCCAATTTTTAAAAATATTCAGAGATTGCCCCGCGTGGAGCATGCCTGGAGATGCAAAAACAACCATTGGTCCAGGATTGTCAGTGTACGAACGGTCAAATGGCTTAATATATTTGAACTCGAACAGATTCCGCTCCACAAAGGTGCTTTTGATTTTCTGGCTAGTCCACGGAATGAACAACTTGTAATAGTGGTTGGCCTTTTCAACAAGACCCAATGAGAAATAGATAGGAGCTTTTATATTCATTCTATCCCAGTAGCTCTCCAAAAGAATACACAACTCTTGGGCTCTACCCAATGCAAAAACGGGGATCAAAATTTTCCCATTTCGGTCGACAACTTCATGCACTTTTTTCAAAAAGTCTTGCTCTCTGGCTCGTTTGGAATCTCTAATTGTGGTGGCATACGTCGACTCAGTTATCAAAACAGTAGGTCTGCATTTATCAACCCATGCAGCTCCTAAATGTCTGTCAGCTGTCATATTGTAGTCGCCAGTGTAGAGAACACTATCTGAGCCAACTGTTATAAGAAACATGCAAGCTCCCAACACATGTCCAGCATAGTAAGCCTTAATTTCTAATTCATCGTCCACTTTTATGGTTTGATGCAGGCCAATGACTTTCACTTTTTTAATACAATCCTTGATATTTTGTGACGTGAAAAACTTTTCAGGGTCGATTGGTTTCACACGCTTGTCTTGTTTGTCCATAGTCACTTTTCTGTAGTCCTCCAACAATATAGGGCAGATAGCTTTGGTTGGATGCGTCATGAAAATAGGCCCATCAAATCCCACAACCTCAGACATGAAAGGCAATGATCCACAATGGTCCAAATGAAAATGTGATATTAATACACAGTCGAGGTACCCGTTCAAATTTGTGTCCGTGATGTATTTAAAATCGGGGAATCGTCTTTCATCGTCGAAACCCATGTGCATTCCACAATCTAGCATTATGTTCTTCCCATTAATCGTGACTAGAATACAACTCTTCCCAACATCCTGGCCCGCCCCCAAAGGCGTAACCTCAATGTTTGGCATATTTGAAAGTCACCTAGTCAACATCAATTCAGGATAATGGCAAGATCTGAAACGAACTTAATGAAATGATTCAGATTATCAATGGGTTTACCATCGACCGCGCCACAAATACCAGGATATTGCTCACGGAATGAACAGAACATATCACGTTTCGGAAATTTTAAAGGGAAACTTGGATGCCTGAAAATCAGTAAAATGCGTAGGCCTAAAATCTTGTCCAACTAGTCCATCGGCCCAAATTTGTCAATTTCTTGTAAAAAAGAATACCAACCATTACTATTTAAATGGGGTGAATTGATTGATGGACAGCGATAGCTTGCAAAATCAAAGTGACAACTACAGGAGTGAAAACTTAACGAACAGCGGGTAAAAACAGAAAAAACCAGGAACCGTCAATATACAAGATATTTATAAAAACTTTAGTTGAGTTACAGCATCAGAAGTCCAGCATTGGAAGAATAGGTAAAAGTGAACAAAACACAATACGCAAGCGGAGCTTAAAGAAACCTTTTATTAAAACGCGAAGCCTATAGTTTCATTCGAGCAAGTCACAAACTTCTAAAAACTATCACTGGACGTATATTAGTGCTAATGTGCTGAGCGCAATCTTGTTGAGACTTGAATAAAATGAGAAGGTCAAAAGGCTGATATGATTATGTGCAAGAAGAAAATTCCCACTTTACAATGCATCATGAACTTTCCTACCACTTTAGAGTTAAATGCTCCGACAATCTCAATGTGTTTTCCGCAGGGAATAAAAGTTTGTCTAAAACAATAGCAAAATAACAAAGATTCAGTGAATAATAGAGAGGCAATTTTTCTACATAAGAACAAAAGAAACAAATACAAAAAAGAAGCAGCAGATGCCAACTTTTCATTCTACCCTTTATTTAGTGGAGCAATTCCATAACAAACCAACAAAAATCTTAAGAGCAACTTCTAAGAAACTTTCAACAATACAACGATTTGTCTGTAAAACGGACCAAATCAAATCCAAACAAAATTCGGAATTTCAAAAAAAAAAGAAAACAAAAATTTCATCAAAAGCATTATAGGATTCTAGTATTAAAAGCAATTGAAAGGATGAATCATCCATTAAAAGCAGTCAATAATCCGTTTCATCTCTCAGTTGCCAATAAAAGCCTTGGCCACTACTATTATTTAAATGGGGTGAACTGATTGATGGACGGCGATAGCTTGCAAAATCAAAGTGACAACTACAGGAGTGAAAACTTAACGAACAGCGGGTAAAAACAGAAAAAACCAGGAACTGTCAATATACAAGATATTTATAAAAAACTTTAGTTGAGTTACAGCATTGGAAGAATAGGTAAAAGTGAACAAAACACAATAAGCAAGCGCAGCTTTAAGAAACCTTTTACTAAAACGCGAAGCCTATAGTTTCATTCGAGCAAGTCACAAGCTTCAAAAACTATCAAAGATTCAGTAAATAAAAGAGGCAATTTTTCTACATAAGAACTAAAGAAACAAATACAAAAAAAGAAGCAGCAGATGCCAACTTTTCATTCTACCCTTTATTTAGTGGAGCAATTTCATAACAAACCAACAAAAATCTTAAGAACAACTTCTAAGAAACTTTCAACAATACAACGATTTGTCTGTAAAACGGACCGAATCAAATCCGAACAAAATTCAGAATTTCAAAAAAAAACGAAAACAAAAATATCATCAAAGGCATTATAAGATTCTAGTATTAAAAGCAATTGAAAAGATGAATCATCCATTAAAAGCAGTCAATAATCCGTTCCATCTCTCAGTTGCCAATAAAAGCCTTGGCCACTACTATTATTTAAATGGGGTGAACTGATTGATGGACGGCGATAGCTTGCAAAATCAAAGTGGCAACTACACGAGTTAAAACTTAACGAACAGCGGGTAAAAACAGAAAAAACCAGGAACCGTCAATATACAAGATATTTATAAAAACTTTAGTTGAGTTATAGCATCAGAAGTCCAGCATTGGAAGAATAGGTAAGTGAACAAAACACAATAAGCAAGCGGAGCTTTAAGAAACCTTTTATTAAAACGCAAAGCCTATAGTTTCATTCGAGCAAGTCACGAGCTTCAAAAACTATCACTGGACGTATATAAGTGCAAATGTCCTGAGCGCAATCTTGTTGAGACTTGAATAAAATGAGAAGGTCAAAAGGCTGACATGATTATGTGCAAGAAGAAAATTCCCACTTTACAATGCATGATGAAATTTCCTACCCCTTGAGTTAAATGCTCTGACAATCTGAATGAGTTTTCCGCAGGGAATAAAAGTTTGTCTAAAACAATAGCAAAATAACAAACATTCAGTAAATAAAAGAGGCAATTTTTCTACATAAGAACTAAAGAAACAAATACAAAAAAGAAGCAGCAGATGCCAACTTTTCATTCTAGCCTTTATTTAGTGGAGCAATTTCATAACAAACCAACAAAAATCTTAAGAACAACTTCTAAGAAACTTTCAACAATACAACGATTTGTCTGTAAAACGGACCAAATCAAATCCAAACAAAATTCAGAATTTCAAAAAAAAACGAACACAAAAATATCATCAAAGGCATTATAAGATTCTAGTATTAAAAGCAATTGAAAGGATGAATCATCCATTAAAGGCAGTCAATAATCCGTTTCATCTCTCAGTTGCCAATAAAAGCCTTGGCCACTACTACTATTTAAATGGGGTGAACTGATTGATGGACGGCGATAGCTTGCAAAATCAAAGTGACAACTACAGGAGTGAAAACTTAACGAACAGCGGGTAAAAACAGAAAAAAACCAGGAACTGTCAATATACAAGATATTTATAAAAAACTTTAGTTGAGTTACAGCATTGGAAGAATAGGTAAAAGTGAACAAAACACAATAAGCAAGCGCAGCTTTAAGAAACATTTTATTAAAACGCGAAGCCTATAGTTTCATTCGAGCAAGTCACAAACTTCTAAAAACTATCACTGGACGTATATTAGTGCTAATGTCCTGAGCGGAATCTTGTTGAGACTTGAATAAAATGAGAAGGTCAAAAGGCTGATATGATTATGTGCAAGAAAAAAATTCCCACTTTACAATGCATCATGAACTTTCCTACCACTTTAGAGTTAAATGCTCCGACAATCTCAATGTGTTTTCCGCAGGGAATAAAAATTTGTCTAAAACAATAGCAAAATAAAAAAGATTCAGTGAATAATAGAGAGGCAATTTTTCTACATAAGAACAAAAGAGACATACAAAAAAGAAGCAGCAGATGCTAACTTTTCATTCTACCCTTTATTTAGTTGAGCAATTTCATAACAAACCAACAAAAATCTTAAGAGCAACTTCTAAGAAACTTTCAACAATACAACGATTTGTCTGTAAAACCGACCAAATCAAATCCAAACAAAATTCGGAATTTCAAAAAAAAAGCGAAAACAAAAATTTCATCAAAGGTATTATAAGACTCCAGTATTAAAAGCAATTGAAAAGATGAAGCATCCATTAAAAGCAGTCAATAATCCGTTTCATCTCTCAGTTGCCAATAAAAGCCTTGGCCACTACTACTATTTAAATGGGGTGAATTGATTGATGGACGGCGATAGCTTGCAAAATCGAATTGACAACTACAGGAGTGAAAACTTAACGAATAGCGGGTAAAAACAGAAAAAAAACAGGAACCGTCATTATACAAGATATTTATAAAAACTTTAGTTGAGTTACAGCATCAGAAGTCCAGCATTGGAAGAATAGGTAAAAGTGAACAAAACACAATAAGCAAGCGGAGCTTTAAGAAACCTTTTATTAAAACGCAAAGCCTATAGTTTCATTCGAGCAAGTCACGAGCTTCAAAAACTATCACTGGACGTATATTAGTGCAAATGTCCTGAGCGCAATCTTGTGAGACTTGAATAAAATGAGAAGGTCAAAAAGCTGACATGATTGTGCAAGAAGAAAATTCCCACTTTATAATGCATGATGAAATTTCCTACCCCTTGAGTTAAATGCTCTGACAATCTGAATGTGTTTTCCGCAGGGAATAAAAGTTTGTCTAAAACAATAGCAAAATAACAAACATTCAGTAAATAAAAGAGGCAATTTTTCTACATAAGAACTAAAGAAACAAATACAAAAAAGAAGCAGCAGATGCCAACTTTTCATTCTAGCCTTTATTTAGTGGAGCAACTTCATAACAAACCAACAAAAATCTTAAGAACAACTTCTAAGAAACTTTCAACAATACAACGATTTGTCTGTAAAACGGACCAAATCAAATCCGAACAAAATTCAGAATTTCAAAAAAAAACGAAAACAAAAATATCATCAAAGGCATTATAAGATTCTAGTATTAAAAGCAATTGAAAAGATGAATCATCCATTAAAAGCAGTCAATAATCCGTTTCATCTCTCAGTTGCCAATAAAAGCCTTGGCCACTACTATTATTTAAATGGGGTGAACTGATTGATGGACGGCGATAGCTTGCAAAATCAAAGTGGCAACTACAGGAGTGAAAACTTAACGAACAGCGGGTAAAAACAGAAAAAACCAGGAACCGTCAATATACAAGATATTTATAAAAATTTTAGTTGAGTTACAGCATCAGAAGTCCAGCATTGGAAGAATAGGTAAAAGTGAACAAAACACAATAAGCAAGCGGAGCTTTAAGAAACCTTTTATTAAAACGCAAAGCCTATAGTTTCATTCGAGCAAGTCACGAGCTTCAAAAACTATCACTGGACGTATATTAGTGCAAATGTCCTGAGCGCAATCTTGTGAGACTTGAATAAAATGAGAAGGTCAAAAAGCTGACATGATTGTGCAAGAAGAAAATTCCCACTTTACAATGCATGATGAACTTTCCTACCACTTTAGAGTTAAATGCTCCGACAATCTCAATGTGTTTTCCGCAGGGAATAAAAGTTTGTCTAAAACAATAGCAAAATAACAAAGATTCAGTGAATAATAGAGAGGCAATTTTTCTACATAAGAACAAAAGAAACAAATACAAAAAAGAAGCAGCAGATGCCAACTTTTCATTCTACCCTTTATTTAGTGGAGCAATTCCATAACAAACCAACAAAAATCTTAAGAGCAACTTCTAAGAAACTTTCAACAATACAACGATTTGTCTGTAAAACGGACCAAATCAAATCCGAACAAAATTCAGAATTTCAAAAAAAAAACGAAAACAAAAATATCATCAAAGGCATTATAAGATTCTAGTATTAAAAGCAATTGAAAAGATGAATCATCCATTAAAAGCAGTCAATAATCCGTTTCATCTCTCAGTTGCCAATAAAAGCCTTGGCCACTACTACTATTTAAATGGGGTGAATTGATTGATGGACGGCGATAGCTTGCAAAATCGAATTGACAACTACAGGAGTGAAAACTTAACGAATAGCGGGTAAAAACAGAAAAAAAAACAGGAACCGTCATTATACAAGATATTTATAAAAACTTTAGTTGAGTTACAGCATCAGAAGTCCAGCATTGGAAGAATAGGTAAAAGTGAACAAAACACAATAAGCAAGCGGAGCTTTAAGAAACCTTTTATTAAAACGCAAAGCCTATAGTTTCATTCGAGCAAGTCACGAGCTTCAAAAACTATCACTGGACGTATATTAGTGCAAATGTCCTGAGCGCAATCTTGTGAGACTTGAATAAAATGAGAAGGTCAAAAAGCTGACATGATTGTGCAAGAAGAAAATTCCCACTTTACAATGCATGATGAAATTTCCTACCCCTTGAGTTAAATGCTCTGACAATCTGAATGTGTTTTCCGCAGGGAATAAAAGTTTGTCTAAAACAATAGCAAAATAACAAACATTCAGTAAATAAAAGAGGCAATTTTTCTACATAAGAACTAAAGAAACAAATACAAAAAAGAAGCAGCAGATGCCAACTTTTCATTCTAGCCTTTATTTAGTGGAGCAACTTAATAACAAACCAACAAAAATCTTAAGAACAACTTCTAAGAAACTTTCAACAATACAACGATTTGTCTGTAAAACGGACCAAATCAAATCCGAACAAAATTCAGAATTTCAAAAAAAAACGAAAACAAAAATATCATCAAAGGCATTATAAGATTCTAGTATTAAAAGCAATTGAAAAGATGAATCATCCATTAAAAGCAGTCAATAATCCGTTTCATCTCTCAGTTGCCAATAAAAGCCTTGGCCACTACTATTATTTAAATGGGGTGAACTGATTGATGGACGGCGATAGCTTGCAAAATCAAAGTGGCAACTACAGGAGTGAAAACTTAACGAACAGCGGGTAAAAACAGAAAAAACCAGGAACCGTCAATATACAAGATATTTATAAAAATTTTAGTTGAGTTACAGCATCAGAAGTCCAGCATTGGAAGAATAGGTAAAAGTGAACAAAACACAATAAGCAAGCGGAGCTTTAAGAAACCTTTTATTAAAACGCAAAGCCTATAGTTTCATTCGAGCAAGTCACGAGCTTCAAAAACTATCACTGGACGTATATTAGTGCAAATGTCCTGAGCGCAATCTTGTTGAGACTTGAATAAAATGAGAAGGTCAAAAGGCTGACATGATTGTGCAAGAAGAAAATTCCCACTTTACAATGCATGATGAAATTTCCTACCCCTTGAGTTAAATGCTCTGACAATCTGAATGTGTTTTCCGCAGGGAATAAAAGTTTGTCTAAAACAATAGCAAAATAACAAACATTCAGTAAATAAAAGAGGCAATTTTTCTACATAAGAACTAAAGAAACAAATACAAAGAAGAAGCAGCAGATGCCAACTTTTCATTCTAGCCTTTATTTAGTGGAGCAATTTCATAACAAACCAACAAAAATCTCAAGAACAACTTCTGAGAAACTTTCAACAATACAACGATTTGTCTGTAAAAAGGACCAAATCAAATCCGAACAAAATTCAGAATTTCAAAAAAAAAACGAAAACAAAAATTTCATCAAAGGCATTATAAGATTCTAGTATTAAAAGCAATTGAAAAGACGAATCATCCATTAAAAGCAGTCAATAATCCGTTTCATCTCTCAGTTGCCAATAAAGCCTTGGCCACTACTATTATTTAAATGGGGTGAATTGATTGATGGACGGCGATAGCTTGCAAAATCAAAGTGGCAACTACAGGAGTGAAAACTTAACGAACAGCGGGTAAAAACAGAAAAAACCAGGAACCGTCAATATACAAGATATTTATAAAAATTTTAGTTGAGTTACAGCATCAGAAGTCCAGCATTGGAAGAATAGGTAAAAGTGAACAAAACACAATAAGCAAGCAGAGCTATAAGAAACCTTTTATAAAAACGCGAAGCCTATAGTTTCATTCCAGCAAGTCACAAGCTTCAAAAACTATCACTGGACGTATATTAGTGCAAATGTCCTGAGCGCAATCTTGTTGAGACTTGAACAAAATGAGAAGGTCAAAGGCTGACATGATTATGTGCAAGAAGAAAATTCCCACTTTACAATGCATGATGAATTTTCCTACCACTTGAGTTAAATGCTCTGACAATCTGAATGTGTTTTCCGCAGGGAAAAAAAATTTGTCTAAAACAATAGCAAAATAACAAAGATTCAGTAAATAATAGAGAGGCAATTTTTCTACATAAGAACTAAAGAAACAAATACAAAAAAGAAGCAGCAGATGCTAACTTTTCATTCTACCTTTTATTTAGTGGAGCAATTTCATAACAAACCAACAAAAATCTTAAGAACAACTTCTACGAAACTTTCAACAATACAACGATTTGTCTGTAAAACGGACCAAATCAAATCCGAACAAAATTCAGAATTTCAAAAAAAAAACGAAAACAAAAATTTCATAAAAGGCATTATAAGATTCTAGTATTAAAAGCAATTGAAAAGATGAATCATCCATTAAAAGCAGTCAATAATCCGTTTCATCTCTCAGTTGCCAATAAAAGCCTTGGCCACTACCATTATTTAAATGGGGTGAATTGATTGATGGACGGCGATAGCTTGCAAAATCAAAGTGACAACTACAGGAGTGAAAACTTAACGAACAGCGGGTAAAAACAGAAAAAACCAGGAACCGTCAATATACAAGATATTTATAAAAACTTTAGTTGAGTTACAGCATCAGAAGTCCAGCATTGGAAGAATAGGTAAAAGTGAACAAAACACAATAAGCAAGCGAAGCTTTAAGAAACCTTTTATGAAAACGCGAAGCCTATAGTTTCATTCCAGCAAGTCACAAGCTTCAAAAACTATCACTGGACGTATATTAGTGCAAATGTCCTGAGCGCAATCTTGTTGAGACTTGACTAAAATGAGAAGGTCAAAAGGCTGACATGATTATGTGCAAGAAGAAAATTCCCACTGTACAATGCATGATGAACTTTCCTACCACTTGAGTTTAATGCTCTGACAATCTGAATGTGTTTTCCGCAGGGAATAAAAGTTTGTCTAAAACAATAGCAAAATAACAAAGATTCAGTAAATAATAGAGAGGCAATTTTTCTACATAAGAACTAAAGAAACAAATACAAAAAAGAAGCAGCAGATGCTAACTTTTCATTCTACCTTTTATTTAGTGGAGCAATTTCATAACAAACCAACAAAAATCTTAAGAGCAACTTCTAAGAAACTTTCAAAAATACAATGATTTGTCTGTAGAACGGACCAAATCAAATCCGAACAAAATTCGGAAATTCAAAAACAAAAACAAAAATTTCATCAAAGGCATTATAAGATTCTAGTATTAAAAGAAATTGAAAAGATGAAGCACCCATTAAAAGCAGTCAATAATCCGTTTCATCTCTCAGTTGCCAATAAAAGCCTTGGCCACTACTACTATTTAAATGGGGTGAATTGATTGATGGACGGCGATAGCTTGCAAAATCAAAGTGACAACTACAGGAGTGAAAACTTAACGAACAGCGGGTAAAAACAGAAAAAACCAGGAACCGTCAATATACAAGATATTTATAAAAACTTTAGTTGAGTTACAGCATCAGAAGTCCAGCATTGGAAGAATAGGTAAAAGTGAACAAAACACAATAAGCAAGCAGAGCTATAAGAAACCTTTTATAAAAACGCGAAGCCTATAGTTTCATTCCAGCAAGTCACAAGCTTCAAAAACTATCACTGGACGTATATTAGTGCAAATGTCCTGAGCGCAATCTTGTTGAGACTTGAACAAAATGAGAAGGTCAAAAGGCTGACATGATTATGTGCAGGAAGAAAATTCCCACTTTACAATGCATGATGAATTTTCCTACCACTTGAGTTAAATGCTCTGACAATCTGAATGTGTTTTCCGCAGGGAATAAAAGTTTGTCTAAAACAATAGCAAAATAACAAAGATTCAGTAAATAATAGAGAGGCAATTTTTCTACATAAGAACTAAAGAAACAAATACAAAAAAGAAGCAGCAGATGCTAACTTTTCATTCTACCTTTTATTTAGTGGAGCAATTTCATAACAAACCAACAAAAATCTTAAGAGCAACTTCTAAGAAACTTTCAAAAATACAATGATTTGTCTGTGGAACGGACCAAATCAAATCCGAACAAAATTCGGAAATTCAAAAACGAAAACAAAAATTTCATCAAAGGCATTATAAGATTCTAGTATTAAAAGAAATTGAAAAGATGAAGCACCCATTAAAAGCAGTCAATAATCCGTTTCATCTCTCAGTTGCCAATAAAAGCCTTGGCCACTACTACTATTTAAATGGGGTGAATTGATTGATGGACGGCGATAGCTTGCAAAATCAAAGTGACAACTACAGGAGTGAAAACTTAACGAACAGCGGGTAAAAACAGAAAAAACCAGGAACCGTCAATATACAAGATATTTATAAAAACTTTAGTTGAGTTACAGCATCAGAAGTCCAGCATTGGAAGAATAGGTAAAAGTGAACAAAACACAATAAGCAAGCAGAGCTATAAGAAACCTTTTATAAAAACGCGAAGCCTATAGTTTCATTCCAGCAAGTCACAAGCTTCAAAAACTATCACTGGACGTATATTAGTGCAAATGTCCTGAGCGCAATCTTGTTGAGACTTGAACAAAATGAGAAGGTCAAAAGGCTGACATGATTATGTGCAGGAAGAAAATTCCCACTTTACAATGCATGATGAATTTTCCTACCACTTGAGTTAAATGCTCTGACAATCTGAATGTGTTTTCCGCAGGGAATAAAAGTTTGTCTAAAACAATAGCAAAATAACAAAGATTCAGTAAATAATAGAGAGGCAATTTTTCTACATAAGAACTAAAGAAACAAATACAAAAAAGAAGCAGCAGATGCTAACTTTTCATTCTACCTTTTATTTAGTGGAGCAATTTCATAACAAACCAACAAAAATCTTAAGAGCAACTTCTAAGAAACTTTCAAAAATACAATGATTTGTCTGTGGAACGGACCAAATCAAATCCGAACAAAATTCGGAAATTCAAAAACGAAAACAAAAATTTCATCAAAGGCATTATAAGATTCTAGTATTAAAAGAAATTGAAAAGATGAAGCACCCATTAAAAGCAGTCAATAATCCGTTTCATCTCTCAGTTGCCAATAAAAGCCTTGGCCACTACTACTATTTAAATGGGGTGAATTGATTGATGGACGGCGATAGCTTGCAAAATCAAAGTGACAACTACAGGAGTGAAAACTTAACGAACAGCGGGTAAAAACAGAAAAAACCAGGAACCGTCAATATACAAGATATTTATAAAAACTTTAGTTGAGTTACAGCATCAGAAGTCCAGCATTGGAAGAATAGGTAAAAGTGAACAAAACACAATAAGCAAGCAGAGCTATAAGAAACCTTTTATAAAAACGCGAAGCCTATAGTTTCATTCCAGCAAGTCACAAGCTTCAAAAACTATCACTGGACGTATATTAGTGCAAATGTCCTGAGCGCAATCTTGTTGAGACTTGAACAAAATGAGAAGGTCAAAAGGCTGACATGATTATGTGCAGGAAGAAAATTCCCACTTTACAATGCATGATGAATTTTCCTACCACTTGAGTTAAATGCTCTGACAATCTGAATGTGTTTTCCGCAGGGAATAAAAGTTTGTCTAAAACAATAGCAAAATAACAAAGATTCAGTAAATAATAGAGAGGCAATTTTTCTACATAAGAACTAAAGAAACAAATACAAAAAAGAAGCAGCAGATGCTAACTTTTCATTCTACCTTTTATTTAGTGGAGCAATTTCATAACAAACCAACAAAAATCTTAAGAGCAACTTCTAAGAAACTTTCAAAAATACAATGATTTGTCTGTGGAACGGACCAAATCAAATCCGAACAAAATTCGGAAATTCAAAAACGAAAACAAAAATTTCATCAAAGGCATTATAAGATTCTAGTATTAAAAGAAATTGAAAAGATGAAGCACCCATTAAAAGCAGTCAATAATCCGTTTCATCTCTCAGTTGCCAATAAAAGCCTTGGCCACTACTACTATTTAAATGGGGTGAATTGATTGATGGACGGCGATAGCTTGCAAAATCAAAGTGACAACTACAGGAGTGAAAACTTAACGAACAGCGGGTAAAAACAGAAAAAACCAGGAACCGTCAATATACAAGATATTTATAAAAACTTTAGTTGAGTTACAGCATCAGAAGTCCAGCATTGGAAGAATAGGTAAAAGTGAACAAAACACAATAAGCAAGCAGAGCTATAAGAAACCTTTTATAAAAACGCGAAGCCTATAGTTTCATTCCAGCAAGTCACAAGCTTCAAAAACTATCACTGGACGTATATTAGTGCAAATGTCCTGAGCGCAATCTTGTTGAGACTTGAACAAAATGAGAAGGTCAAAAGGCTGACATGATTATGTGCAGGAAGAAAATTCCCACTTTACAATGCATGATGAATTTTCCTACCACTTGAGTTAAATGCTCTGACAATCTGAATGTGTTTTCCGCAGGGAATAAAAGTTTGTCTAAAACAATAGCAAAATAACAAAGATTCAGTAAATAATAGAGAGGCAATTTTTCTACATAAGAACTAAAGAAACAAATACAAAAAAGAAGCAGCAGATGCTAACTTTTCATTCTACCTTTTATTTAGTGGAGCAATTTCATAACAAACCAACAAAAATCTTAAGAGCAACTTCTAAGAAACTTTCAAAAATACAATGATTTGTCTGTGGAACGGACCAAATCAAATCCGAACAAAATTCGGAAATTCAAAAACGAAAACAAAAATTTCATCAAAGGCATTATAAGATTCTAGTATTAAAAGAAATTGAAAAGATGAAGCACCCATTAAAAGCAGTCAATAATCCGTTTCATCTCTCAGTTGCCAATAAAAGCCTTGGCCACTACTACTATTTAAATGGGGTGAATTGATTGATGGACGGCGATAGCTTGCAAAATCAAAGTGACAACTACAGGAGTGAAAACTTATCGGAACAGCGGTAAAAAACAGAAAAAAAACAAGGAACCGTCAATATACAAAGATATTTATAAAACTTTCGTTGAGTTGCAGCATCAGAAGTCCAGCATTGGAAGAATAGGTAAAAGTGAACAAAACACAATAAGCAAGCGGAGCTTTAAGAAACCTTTTATTAAAACGCGAAGCCTATAGTTTCATTCGAGCAAGTCACAAACTTCTAAAAACTATCACTGGACGTATATTAGTGCTAATGTCCTGAGCGCAATCTTGTTGAGACTTGAATAAAATGAGAAGGTCAAAAGGCTGATATGACTGTGCAAGAAGAAAATTCCCACTTTACAATGCATCATTAACTTTCCTACCACTTCAGAGTTAAATGCTCCGACAATCTCAATGTGTTTTCCGCAGGGAATAAAAGTTTGTCTAAAACAATAGCAAAATAACAAAGATTCAGTAAAAAATAGAGAGGCCATTTTTCTACATAAGAACAAAAGAAACAAATACAAAAAAGAAGCAGCAGATGCTAACTTTTCATTCTACCTTTTATTTAGTGGAGCAATTTTATAACAAACCAACAAAAATCTTAAGAGCAACTTCTAAGAAACTTCCAGCAATACAACGATCTGTCTGTAAAACGGACCAAATCAAATCCGAACAAAATTCGGAATTTAAAAAAAACAACGAAAACAAAAATTTCATCAAAGGCATTATAAAATTCTAGTATTAAAAGCAATTGAAAAGCACCCATTAAAAGCAGTCAATAATCCGTTTCATCTCTCAGTTGCAAAGTAACAATTAGCGCTCTAAAACGACACGATGCTTGTACTATTCAAAAAAATGTGCGAGCAGATCCTACAAAAACACTACGCTCAAGTAAGATCCAAACTCTATAAAAATTAGAAGCTTAATAAACAAGCTTATTATTAGAAGCGGAGTAAACGAGGAGAGTCTACTTTGAAGATGAAAGAAATTCAATTTTAGAAAAGTAGGATAAAACTTAAAATCTCAAAAACTTATCTCAGGTACTCTTAAATCTCTAAGTTTAGAATTACTTGATGCAGAACCATAGCTTTTTGGTGATTTTAATCATGTTTTTTGCTTGTGGATGAAAGGATGTCTGAAAAAATTTTCAAGTCTTTTTTAAACTCCGATTAGAGTTATCTTCCCTTACTTTTGTGAAATTTTTGAAATCCATGAAAATTAATCGTCATCGTTTTTGAATGAAAACTTTTTCTTGTTTCTTAAAACCTAAAAAAAACGTGCAAAGAATTTTTAATATGACAAACTGAGATAAAAGTTCATCTATGATTTTTGCTCAAAACCGTTTTTAATGTTTTTGAAATCTCGATAGCAAAAGTCTTAGAAATCTCGATAGCAACAGTCTTTGCTGTTCTAAGTTACCCTCAAAACAGTTGCCAGTTATCTGAGTTGATTAAAACAAGAAGTAATTTCAGAACAAAAGGATTACATTTTATTCTAAACTTAGATGACATGCTGCCAAAGTTAGCCTTTTTTGCAAAATTCGATTTATTTCAATTCTAGACACAGATAACTTCAGGAAGGCACTATAATGATTTTTTTGCGATTCCACTAAAACAACTAGAACTTTGGATTGAAAGCTAGGGAAAATTCATAGAAAAATTGACGAGAGCCAATTTTTTCCACGAGTCAAAAATGTTCTATTTTGGTCCTCAGTTTCATTACATTCGATAAATGTGCTGATTTGAGAGAGAAAGCGTATTACTGAAAGCAGTTAGCAGTATACTCTAAATTCGATTCAGTTAAAACAAGAATGAGTCAACTGACACTAAAAACATTTCCAGCACTTGTACATGGCCTGCAGATCAACGGATGCAATGCCGCTACCTACACTGAGTTAATAGATGATGCTTATGCCACTAAAATTTGATACTGCAAAAGACTTGAGTCACATAATAATTTGAAGAAAGCAAAAGCGTAGGTTTTTCTGACCTCACAATGACAATTTCCCGTCAATTTTCGGGACTTCCCCGACGTTTTTCCAACTTCCCGGCTCCTGTTAGAATTTTCCCGATCTGACTTTCATGCTTCCCAACTTTATTTTGATGAATTTCATTTCATTCTTGCCAATGGCTATTTTAGGCGTTTCCTGACCTCTGTTGGAAGATTTGGACGTTTTTTAGCTGCCGAAAACTAAATTAATGCTTTCCGAGTCTAGTCCATTATTTGCTTTTAGACATAAAAGCCTTGGCCAAGACGTGCAGATAACTGACAAGCGTAAAAAGTAACATTCACCGTTTTCAATCAGTACTGATGAGACCGTGAATTAGATTTGCGTAGGATTCGTATTGAATTGGCGTTAGGTTCTTTCCCTAAATTCAAAAAAACTACTCGTTAAAACTATATTAAATTAATCAAAGACAAAACAACCACCAAATAAGTCCTATATTTATCATCCTAATAATTACCGAGCTAGTTCCGATGAAAACCTGTACCACCAAAAAATAACTCAAAAATCAAACTGTAAAAAAATGGCCAAAAAAAGCCAAGCTAAAAAGAACAAGTACCCCAAAACATGCATGACAATGCTGCGGTGCATGAACTACAATAAGTTTGCATACGTACTACAAAACAGTCACTAAATTGTCGTCTGAGCACACGATAAAAACAAAACATAACCGACTAAACGTCGGAATTGCTCTCGAACGACTAGTGGGAGCTCTAATGAATTGCAGCCTGCTTGAGTCGGGGGGGGGGGGGGGGAGCCTAAATGGGACTAAGAAGTTCAATAGAGGGCTTCAAAGAACCACATTAGCGGTTAACATATACCACTATTAACCAGTTTCGGCGCATTTTTCATTTGACTTTTAGTATTAAATTGCCGCCAATTGACTTCAGCTGCGATTAGAAAGAAACTTCTGGCGCACCGTTCATTTGACTTAGGTGTTCAATTGAGATTAGCTGCGAAAATTAAGTCCGTGAGTAATTTACATCAAGCAAAGCCCAAAGACAAAAAAAGTAGAAAAGAAAAGAAATTACACTTGAGAGACACGCACCAGCAATAAAAATTGAGATCATTAACAATTGTTTATAGAAAATAAATTGCATACGCTGGTATATCAGCACAATTTATAATATATCATCTGACTTACACGACACTTCAAACTAGATACGTTCAATGGTGCTAGGACAATAGATCGAAGAACAGATCAAAAGCGAAAATTGGGACAATAGATCGAAAATTAAATTCTTCTAACGGCCAATCAGATTTAATACAGCGCGTAAAATATTCGGTCGAAATATTTTGTTCCGTTTTGATAGATTCATCAAGTCCCCCAGCCAGCTAAGGCATGGCCATGGCTCGCAGGGCATGGCCAGATACGGTACTATGCCGAGATCAATATTCGATCTATTGTCCCAATTTTAACTCAAGATTCAAAAAGCCCAATACTCCTTCGTAGCGGGAGGAAGAAGTAATTTAGAAAATTGACGTTTTCAGCTTTCTTTGTGAACAAATGTAAAACGCAGCAGACGACGAAACAAAAAACAAAGTAGAACAAATCCTGACCTACAATTCAAAGAATTTTTATTGACTAAACAAAGATCCAGAACTATAAAGGTCTATGACATGATTGGGAAAACCATTTAGAAAAAAATCCTATCAGAAATGAAAAAAAAACCAGTAAAAATCAAAGCAAAAATGCCGCATGTAAACAAATAAAAACCACAAACGAGAAAGCGAATTTTTGTTCATACACCATTCGCTCACTCTTTGAATTGTAACACAAAATCAAGAGCTCCGCTCAGCTTACAGCTTTAGAAACGCAACTAAAGCCCCTTACAAATCCTGAGTCAATCAATTAGGGCTTGCTACTCACAAAATAAGGAGAGTATGAAAACGTATATTTTTTAAACTTAAAAATCAGAAGACAAATTTACAATAGAAGACATAACAGTAAAAACTGTACAAGTAGAAATAAGCACCGAGCAAAATCACGCTCATTCGTCACAACCGTTAGTGGTAAAAATTGATTCTTTAAGAATTGATGTCCGGAACGGAAGCATTCCGATTTATCATTTCCACCTCGTTAGATGCGTCGCTTAGGGCACATTCTGGAATGGAACAATTCAGGTCGATGACACTTCCGATTCCATTACTAAACGATATCGTCGATTCGTCCACGTGCACCATTGTGGGTGAGCCTGTTGAAAGAATCCTCGAAGGCGTCGGTGACAGAACAGCGCCCAGACTACTCGTGGATATCATAACCGTCGGACTGATATCGGTCGAGGCAACGATCGGCAATGTTTTCATACCAGCAACGTCTGTTGTCTGCGATTCCTCTTTTATATCGGTAGGTGAATACGTGGGTGCAACTAAACACTGACCTAAGAGTCCGCTGCACTTAAGACAGAGCAGCTGTGTGGCACAAGCAGCGCACATGGGTGGCGGCTGTTCGTTTCGGTTGAGAACCTGAGTCAGTTGTCGCTTCAGCTCCTCGTTCATTATTCTCAAATTGATTATCTCTTTGTATAGTGGCGCCTCGGAGGCCTGCAATTGTTGACATTTAAACTTTAAAAAAAGACTTCGATTATGACAACTGGTTCTAACTTATAAAAAAAAACTAAAGCGTTGGCCATAAAACAATTTGGCTTTTGATGCATTCCTAAACTATTGTAATTCTTATGATATAGTATGCACTCTTTTCGAGATGGCTAGGATGTACACGTGCACAATACAAATAATACATTCGAGTAATTCGAAACCAAACTTGAAATACTTCATAACAAGAAATTTTTTTTACCTCTGCCGTCCTAAAATCGGGTAGTTGAGATTGAAGTTCCTTTATGTAGTCAACAGCGCGTTCCAGGAGAATACTCTTGCACATATTCTAAACAAACTTTTCATTACGAACCTAAGCACATTGTAATCAGAGATTGGACATGCCAAACAATTAAGAACTCAGATACTTGAATTAATTACCTGATTGATAATTAAATATGCATAGAAAATCAATGAATGAGGTGAAAACAAATTTCCAGTGTTCTTCGAATTCTGCTTGAAATTAAACCTCGATTCTTTGTTGTGTCTCAAGCAATATTTCTTCGGATTCTTAAATCGTATCATAGATTATTGTAGCTACTGTCAAGGCCCTCCGAATATTAATTCCAAATACTTAAAAAATACTCAGTTATAAACTCAAGCTAGAAATAATTTTTTAAATCAGCTTAAGTCAAAAGCCAAACATTTAGAAACTCAAAAAAAACCCAATAACTCTTTGGGCGCAGAGGTTAAATCCAAAACCATTTGCGAACTCAGATATGAGACATCACTTCACAAACAAAAGGAAAATAGTTAGACTTTAAGCGTTAAACAAATATTTGGTAACAGGCACAAACGCAAATAAGGATTGAACATTCTAAAGAAAAACTGTCAACAAAAACGCAACCCTGCAACTAGGTGCGAAGCTTGTACGACTCAGAGTAAACTGCTCAAAACATCTTTTTAGGTAATGATTCGCCCATAAAGTTCTAGCCCCACTCATCCACACTTTGTCATAATTGTCTACCAACTGAGAGAGATAGGGAACAGTCAAAACCCGCATGCTGTTCGAAAACAGTTGGTGTATGAGTAACACAATTGTCAAACTCAAACCTCCAAATGAATTAAATAATGACACATTAGAAGACCGTTGAGACCTGCCATTAATGAGACTACAAGACAAAAACATGGCTGGTAAATTGCCGGAAAAGAGCCGCCGTTGAAGCACATCGGGATTGCAACAGAAAAAGAAAGAAAGCGATAAAAATTGACACAATTTTTCCTCAGTTTCAAAAAATGTCTTCTTATTCGGTGTGCAGTTTCAGTTAAATTCTAAAGCTATACTTCATTCAGATTCTAAACTGAATGCTAACAAGCTTAATAATAAAGTAAGCTAGCAATTGCTCTGAACTTTGATAACTTAATGCACTATGACTTAATGACCGGGCTTTATCGGTTTATCCCGTTTATTTTGATTTTCCTCTTTTTAATTTGACAGTATTCACTACACTGCGTAATTCAATGCGTGGAAAAATTTAAAATCCATTCAGTTGAAACAGTGAGTGAGGTAAGTCAGAAGTCAAGCGTGAAAATCGTGACTTGTAAAACAAAAAAAGGTGACCAAAAGGTCAACCAAATTTTTAAAAAAAACATAGCAGGACAAGTCCTGACTCACAATTCAAAGAATTTGCATCGACTAAACAAAACCAGAACAAGAATAGACTATGGCTGGATTGTGAAAAAGATTTAGAGAAAAATTCCATCAAAAAATCAAAAAAGACAGTAAAAATTGAAGCGAAAATGCCGCAAAAAATATTAGCAGAGAGTGAATTTTTGTTCATTTACCGTTTTTCACTCTTCTTAAAAGGAACTCTTCTGCCCCCCCCCCCCCAGCTTAGTGGGAATCCATTTTTTATGACCCCCAAGCGCACGTGCATTAGTTTTACATAGCAAAGTGCTATATAACAACTCATAATTTTTAGCTGGGGTTCATAGAAAACACTGCGGGGAGGCGAAGCAGAATAGATCCACCAAAAAATTAGAATGATATAATTTAGAATGAAAAAAGTTCACACCGCAAAACCACTCCATTTTTAGCTCCACTTCCTGTTTTGGCAAAAATCATCGCTTCAGTTCGCCTTCAAAATTCATGTGTGAACAGATCTTAAAAGAGACAGGGCCGCAATAGATTTCAAATTCTTTGAACTGTAAAAAAAGGAGAGCGCGAAAAAATTAGGCTTTGAGAGGCCGACGGTGGCTATTAAAATCACAAAAAGAGCAAAAAATTACGGACTAAACCCAAGATTTCTTTGAAAAAACATTTAGTAGCAAAGTCAATAGTATAATGTCTTCCTGGGCACGCAACAGGGGTGGGGACATTTGGGAGACCCTGTGTTTGCAACGGGGGGGGACACAAAAATTTTTCGAACTTTAAGTAGTTTTTGGCGTTTTGGCAAAAATGCTGCGCGAGACGCGGGGAGACATTTTTGGTAAATTTTGTTAGTTTCTGACGTTTCTGGTGTAAATGGATTGTTTCGGATGATAGTTAAGAAGTAGCAGTGCTGTCTTAGTGGTTGTTCTTTTGTCATTAGCCCAGGTGTAAAAAAGTGAAAAATAGAACATTTTGAAGTTTTAAAATTGCGTGAAATGCAATTTGAGCTGGGTTTCGGGTCTCAAAGACGATTTTTTGGTGACTTCATATTACCTGGTTAGCGTTATGATCGACAGAAAATTTTAAAAAAATGGTAAAATCAAAAAAACTGAAGTATTAAAATTGCGTGAAACGCAATTTGAGCTGGGTTTCCGGCCTCAGAGACGATTTATTGATGACCTCATTTTACCTAGTGAGACTCATCATCAAAAGCAGCCTTAAAAAGTTTTGGGAAAATTAAAAAAAAATGAAGTAATAAAATTGCGATTGAAATGGAATTGCAGCTGGGTTTCGGGTCTGAAAGACGATTTTTTGTTGACCTAGTATTACCTGGTGAGCCTCATCATCTACCGAAATTTATAAAAATATAAATTAAAAAAAATTGAAGTAAAGAAATTGTCGGAATTGTATTTTGCACCGGGTTTCGGTTCTGAACGTTAACGTTCTTTGTGGACCTATCTTACCTGGTGAACCTCATAAAATAAAACTTGGAAAAATTTTGGGAAATTTAACTTGATCAAACATGAAAACAAAATATGTTAATAATTAGGGAGGTAAGTGGTTGCTGAATGACCGGGCTTTACCGGTTCATCTCGTTTACTTTGATTTTCCTCTTTTGACTTTGACAGTATTCTCTACACTGCGTAATTCAATGCGTGAAAAAGTTTCAAATCCATTCAGTTGAAACAGTGAGTGAGGTAAGTCAGAAGTCAAGCGTGAAAATCGTGACTTGTAAAACAAAAAAAGGTGATCAAAAGGTCAACCAAACTTTTAAAAAACATAGCAGGACAAGTCCTGACCCACAATTTAAAGAATTTGCATTGACTAAACAAAACTAGAACAAGAATGGCCTATGACTGGATTGAGAAAAAGATTTTTAGAAAAATTCCATCGAAAAATCAAAAAATAGTAAAAATTGAAGCGAATTTTTTGTTGACTTCATTTTACCTATTGAGACTCATCATCAAAAAGAAGCAAAAAGTTTGGGGAAAATAAAAAAATTTAAAGCATTAAAATTGGGTGAAATGCAATTTGAGCTGGTTTTCGGGCCTCAGAGACGATTTATTGATGACATCATTTTACCTAGTGAGACTCATCATCAAAAACAGCCTTAAAAAATTTTGGGAAAATTAAAAAAAATGAAGTATTAAAATTGCGATTGAAATGGAATTGCAGCTGGGTTTCGGGTCTGAAAGACGATTTTTTGTTGACCTCCTATTACCTGGTGAGCCTCATCATCTACCGAAACTTATAAAATTATAAATTAAAAAAAATTGAAGTAAAGTAATTGTCGGAATTGCATTTTGCACCGGGTTTCGGTTCTGAACGTTAACGTTCTTTGTGGACCTAATCTTACCTGGTGAACCTCATAAAATAAAATTTGGAAAAATTTTGGGAAATTTAACTTGATCAAACATGAAAACAAAATATGTTAATAATTAGGGAGGTAAGTGGTTGCTGAATGACCGGGCTTTACCGGTTTATCTCGTTTACTTTGATTTTCCTCTTTTGACTTTGACAGTATTCACTACACTGCGTAATTCAATGCGTGAAAGAGTTTAAAATCCATTCAGTTGAAACAGTGAGTGAGGTAAGTCAGAAGTCAAGCGTGAAAATCGTGACTTGTAAAACAAAAAAAGGTGATCAAAAGGTCAACCAAATTTTTAAAAAACATAGCAGGACAAGTCCTGACCCACAATTCAAAGAATTTGCATTGACTAAACAACACTAGAACAAGAATGGACTACGACTGGATTGTGAAAAAGATTTAGAGAAAAATTCCATCAAAAAATCAAAAAAGACAGTAAAAATTGAAGCGAATTTTTTGTTGACTTCATTTTACCTAGTGAGCCTCATCATCAAAAGAAGCAAAAAGTTTTGGGAAAATAAAAAAATTTGAAGCATTAAAATTGGGTGAAATGCTTTTGAGTTGGTTTTCGGGCCTCAGAGACGATTTATTGATGACCTCATTTTACCTAGTGAGACTCATCATCAAAAGCAGCCTTAAAAAAGTTTTGGGAAAATTAAAAAAATGAAGTATTAAAATTGCGATTGAAATGGAATTGCAGCTGGGTTTCGGGTCTGAAAAACAATTTTTTGTTGACCTCGTATTACCTGGTGAGCCTCATCATCTACCGAAACTTATAAAATTATAAATTAAAAAAAATTGAAGTAAAGTAATTGTCGGAATTGCATTTTGCACCGGGTTTCGGTTCTGAACGTTAACGTTCTTTGTGGACCTAATCTTACCTGGTGAACCTCATAAAATAAAATTTGGAAAAATTTTGGGAAATTTAACTTGATCAAACATGAAAACAAAATATGTTAATAATTAGGGAGGTAAGTGGTTGCTGAATGACCGGGCTTTACCGGTTTATCTCGTTTACTTTGATTTTCCTCTTGACTTTGACAGTATCCACTACACTGCGTAATTCAATGCGTGAAAGAGTTTAAAATCCATTCAGTTGAAACAGTGAGTGAGGTAAGTCAGAAGTCAAGCGTGAAAATCGTGACTTGTAAAACAAAAAAGGGTGATCAAAAGGTCAACCAAATTTTTAAAAAACTTAGCAGGACAAGTCCTGACCCACAATTCAAAGAATTTGCATTGACTAAACAACACTAGAACAAGAATGGACTATGACTGGATTGTGAAAAAGATTTAGAGAAAAATTCCATCAAAAAATCAAAAAAGACAGTAAAAATTGAAGCGAATTTTTTGTTGACTTCATTTTACCTAGTGAGCCTCATCATCAAAAGAAGCAAAAAGTTTTGGGAAAATAAAAAAACTTGAAGCATTAAAATTGGGTGAAATGCTATTTGAGTTGGTTTTCGGGCCTCAGAGACGATTTATTGATGACCTCATTTTACCTAGTGAGACTCATCATCAAAAGCAGCCTTAAAAAAGTTTTGGGAAAATTAAAATGAAGTATTAAAATTGCGATTGAAATGGAATTGCAGCTGGGTTTCGGGTCTGAAAAACGATTTTTTGTTGACCTCGTATTACCTGGTGAGCCTCATCATCTACCGAAACTTATAAAAATATAAATTAGAAAAAAATTGAAGTAAAGAAATTGTCGGAATTGTATTTTGCACCGGGTTTCGGTTCTGAACGTTAACGTTCTTTGTGGACCTCATCTTACCTGGTGAACCTCATAAAAAAACTTAGAAAAATTTTGGGAAATTTAACTTGATCAAACATGAAAACAAAATATGTTAATAATTAGGGAGGTAAGTGGTTGCTGAATGACCGGGCTTTACCCGTTTATTTCGTGTACTTTGATTTTCCTCTTTTGACTTTGACAGTATTCACTACACTGCGTAATTCAATGCGTGAAAGAGTTTAAAATCCATTCAGCTGAAACAGTGAGTGAGGTAAGTCAGAAGTCAAGCGTGAAAATCGTGACTTGTAAAACAAAAAAAGGTGATCAAAAGGTCAACCAAATTTTTAAAAAACATAGCAGGACAAGTCCTGACCCACAATTCAAAGAATTTGCATTGACTAAACAACACTAGAACAAGAATGGACTATGACTGGATTGTGAAAAAGATTTAGAGAAAAATTCCATCAAAAAATCAAAAAAGACAGTAAAAATTGAAGCGAATTTTTTGTTGACTTCATTTTACCTAGTGAGCCTCATCATCAAAAGAAGCAAAAAGTTTTGGGAAAATAAAAAAATTTGAAGCATTAAAATTGGGTGAAATGCTATTTGAGTTGGTTTTCGGGCCTCAGAGACGATTTATTGATGACCTCATTTTACCTAGTGAGACTCATCATCAAAAGCAGCCTTATAAAAGTTT
Organism: Convolutriloba macropyga; assembly: GCF_964194025.1. NCBI lineage: Eukaryota > Metazoa > Xenacoelomorpha > Acoela > Convolutidae > Convolutriloba > Convolutriloba macropyga. The sequence goes on along the minus strand of NC_134469.1, from coordinate 70,588,753 downwards.
TGGGAAAATTAAAATGAAGTATTAAAATTGCTATGGAAATGGAATTGCAGCTGGGTTTCGGGTCTGAAAAACGATTTTTTGTTGACCTCGTATTACCTGGTGAGCCTCATCATCTACCGAAACTTATAAAATTATAAATTAAAAAAAATTGAAGTAAAGTAATTGTCGGAATTGCATTTTGCACCGGGTTTCGGTTCTGAACGTTAACGTTCTTTGTGGACCTAATCTTACCTGGTGAACCTCATAAAATAAAATTTGGAAAAATTTTGGGAAATTTAACTTGATCAAACATGAAAACAAAATATGTTAATAATTAGGGAGGTAAGTGGTTGCTGAATGACCGGGCTTTACCCGTTTATTTCGTGTACTTTGATTTTCCTCTTTTGACTTTGACAGTATTCACTACACTGCGTAATTCAATGCGTGAAAGAGTTTAAAATCAATTCAGTTGAAACAGTGAGTGAGGTAAGTCAGAAGTCAAGCGTGAAAATCGTGACTTGTAAAACAAAAAAAGGTGATCAAAAGGTCAAATTTTTAAAAAACATAGCAGGACAAGTCCTGACCCACAATTCAAAGAATTTGCATTGACTAAACAACACTAGAACAAGAATGGACTATGACTGGATTGTGAAAAAGATTTAGAGAAAAATTCCATCAAAAAATCAAAAAAGACAGTAAAAATTGAAGCGAATTTTTTGTTGACTTCATTTTACCTAGTGAGCCTCATCATCAAAAGAAGCAAAAAGTTTTGGAAAAATAAAAAAATTTGAAGCATTAAAATTGGGTGAAATGCTATTTAAGTTGGTTTTCGGGCCTCAGAGACGATTTATTGATGACCTCATTTTACCTAGTGAGACTCATCATCAAAAGCAGCCTTAAAAAAGTTTTGGGAAAATTAAAATGAAGTATTAAAATTGCGATTGAAATGGAATTGCAGCTGGGTTTCGGGTCTGAAAAACGATTTTTTGTTGACCTCGTATTACCTGGTGAGCCTCATCATCTACCGAAACTTATAAAAATATAAATTAAAAAAAAATTGAAGTAAAGAAATTGTCGGAATTGTATTTTGCACCGGGTTTCGGTTCTGAACGTTAACGTTCTTTGTGGACCTCATCTTACCTGGTGAACCTCATAAAATAAAACTTGGAAAATTTTTGGGAAATTTAACTTGATCAAACATGAAAACAAAATATGTTACTAATTAGGGAGGTAAGTGGTTGCTGAATGACCGGGCTTTACCCGTTTATTTCGTGTACTTTGATTTTCCTCTTTTGACTTTGACAGTATTCACTACACTGTGTAATTCAATGCGTGAAAGAGTTTAAAATCAATTCAGTTGAAACAGTGAGTGAGGTAAGTCAGAAGTCAAGCGTGAAAATCGTGACTTGTAAAACAAAAAAAAGGTGATCAAAAGGTCAACAAATTTTTAAAAAACATAGCAGGACAAGTCCTGACCCACAATTCAAAGAATTTGCATTGACTAAACAACACTAGAACAAGAATGGACTATGACTGGATTGTGAAAAAGATTTAGAGAAAAATTCCATCAAAAAATCAAAAAAGACAGTAAAAATTGAAGCAAATTTTTTGTTGACTTCATTTTACCTAGTGAGCCTCATCATCAAAAGAAGCAAAAAGTTTTGGAAAAATAAAAAAATTTGAAGCATTAAAATTGGGTGAAATGCTATTTAAGTTGGTTTTCGGGCCTCAGAGACGATTTATTGATGACCTCATTTTACCTAGTGAGACTCATCATCAAAAGCAGCCTTAAAAACTTTTGGGAAAATTAAAAAAATGAAGTATTAAAATTGCGATTGAAATGGAATTGCAGCTGGGTTTCGGGTCTGAAAAACGATTTTTTGTTGACCTCGTATTACCTGGTGAGCCTCATCATCTACCGAAACTTATAAAAATATAAATTAAAAAAAAATTGAAGTAAAGAAATTGTCGGAATTGTATTTTGCACCGGGTTTCGGTTCTGAACGTTAACGTTCTTTGTGGACCTCATCTTACCTGGTGAACCTAATAAAATAAAACTTGGAAAAATTTTGGGAAATTTAACTTGATCAAACATGAAAACAAAATATGTTAATAATTAGGGAGGTAAGTGGTTGCTGAATGACCGGGCTTTACCCGTTTATTTCGTGTACTTTGATTTTCCTCTTTTGACTTTGACAGTATTCACTACACTGCGTAATTCAATGCGTGAAAGAGTTTAAAATCAATTCAGTTGAAACAGTGAGTGAGGTAAGTCAGAAGTCAAGCGTGAAAATCGTGACTTGTAAAACAAAAAAAAGGTGATCAAAAGGTCAACAAATTTTTAAAAAACATAGCAGGACAAGTCCTGACCCACAATTCAAAGAATTTGCATTGACTAAACAACACTAGAACAAGAATGGACTATGACTGGATTGTGAAAAAGATTTAGAGAAAAATTCCATCAAAAAATCAAAAAGACAGTAAAAATTGAAGCGAATTTTTTGTTGACTTCATTTTACCTAGTGAGCCTCATCATCAAAAGAAGCAAAAAGTTTTGGAAAAATAAAAAAATTTGAAGCATTAAAATTGGGTGAAATGCTATTTAAGTTGGTTTTCGGGCCTCAGAGACGATTTATTGATGACCTCATTTTACCTAGTGAGACTCATCATCAAAAGCAGCCTTAAAAAGTTTTGGGAAAATTAAAAAAATGAAGTATTAAAATTGCGATTGAAATGGAATTGCAGCTGGGTTTCGGGTCTGAAAAACGATTTTTTGTTGACCTCGTATTACCTGGTGAGCCTCATCATCTACCGAAACTTATAAAAATATAAATTAGAAAAAAATTGAAGTAAAGAAATTGTCGGAATTGTATTTTGCACCGGGTTTCGGTTCTGAACGTTAACGTTCTTTGTGGACCTCATCTTACCTGGTGAACCTCATAAAAAAAACTTAGAAAAATTTTGGGAAATTTAACTTGATCAAACATGAAAACAAAATATGTTAAAAATTAGGGAGGTAAGTGGTTGCTGAATGACCGGGCTTTACCGGTTTATCCCGTTTACTTTGATTTTCCTCTTTTGACTTTGACAGTATTCACTACACTGCGTAATTCAATGCGTGAAAGAGTTTAAAATCAATTCAGTTGAAACAGTGAGTGAGGTAAGTCAGAAGTCAAGCGTGAAAATCGTGACTTGTAAAACAAAAAAAAGGTGATCAAAAGGTCAACCAAATTTTTAAAAAACATAGCAGGACAAGTCCTGACCCACAATTCAAAGAATTTGCATTGACTAAACAACACTAGAACAAGAATGGACTATGACTGGATTGTGAAAAAGATTTAGAGAAAAATTCCATCAAAAAATCAAAAAAGACAGTAAAAATTGAAGCGAATTTTTTGTTGACTTCATTTTACCTAGTGAGACTCATCATCAAAAGAAGCAGAAAGTTTTGGGAAAATAAAAAAATTTGAAGCATTAAAATTGGGTGAAATGCAATTTGAGCTGGTTTTCGGGCCTCAGAGACGATTTATTGAGGACCTCATGTTACCTAGTGAGACTCATCATCAAAAGCAGCCTTGAAAAGTTTTGGGAAAATTAAAAAAATAAAGTATTAAAATTGCGATTGAAATGGAATTGCAGCTGGGTTTCGGGTCTGAAAGACGATTTTTTGTTGACCTCGTATTACCTGATGAGCCTCATCATCTACCGAAACTTATAAAAATATAAATTAAAAAAAATTGAAGTAAAGAAATTGTCGGAATTGCATTTTGCACCGGGTTTTGGTTCTGAACGTTAAGACTCTTTGTGGACCTCATCTTACCTGGCGAACCTCATAAAATAACACTTGGAAAAATTTTGTGAAATTTAACTTGATCAAACATGAAAACAAAATATGGTAATAATTAGGGAGGTAAGTGGTTGCTGTTGTTAGAACTATCTGAGTCATCATCTAACTTTAGAATTAACTGTATACTATAACTACTATAGTCGTTACTGAAAGTCATTCCACACGAGTAGTTGTCGCATTCGACTGTGATTGGTCGAACGACATAGTCAATGAAATATTTCTGAATAAGTTTACATGTTCAACTGTCTGCATTGGCGAGTGTTGTTATTATAGATGAACACAGTATTCATGTAGAGCAGACAGAATTTGTTTGAGTTTCAGTTGGAGTTTGATTTGAAAAACAAACTATGTCAGTGGTTGACAATTTTTCCTTCTTTTACCTTTCTCACGATATTTTCTGTACACAAAAACGTTATGTAGTGGCCTGTGTAAAAACTTACGTCTCTACTGCAGCATACATAACGATAAAATTTTTCAAAAAGGATAAATTCCTTAATTAAATCCAAGACAATAAGAATAATAGCAGTCGCGATAGAAGTGGTTTCAAGTTCAACCAGGGAATTAAACTAACTTTAGCTGAGTTTGATTCATTCTGAGTTTGTATAACTAACTCAAAGCTACAATTCATTCTGTGAAAAGCTAGACTGGACATTCAGAGTAATCTATCAAAAAAACGGAAAAAGACAACGGAGAGACGACGGCCTTATCATCTTGCGTTCCCATCGGAGACGAAGAGCATTAAATCAACTCAGGTTGCTGATCGATCAAAGAAGAAAGCGAAGAGAAAGTCTGAGAGTGACACACAGTATTAGTACTGATTGAGGCTATGTTTGAACGAACAACTGAGTTTTTTTGGCAGTTTCACAGATTTCACTATTTCATCTGCAAAACTGAGCCAATATTTGATACTAAAGGAATCCACAACAATTTTGCTTACAGTTTGCATGAGAATAACGTTTGTAGAAAAAAACAAAAACATTATCATATTGCGGCTTTGGATCAAGTAAAAGAGACTTTCAAAATTTCCTTTGAAATCCTATTCAATTCTTTGCCAAAACACATGCTTCAGACTTCTACCCCACCAAACACAATCTGTAAACACCACTTTTCACGGTAAAACTTTGGAGAATTTGGAGCATGCAGTCATTTACAATCACCATTATCAGCAAAATTTATATAGCTCTAAAAGAAAGCTTCCAAATATTTTAGAACTGGAAACTGTCAGAGAGAATATTTATGTTCAAACTGATTTACTACCAGCTTGTACTCTCAACCGGTTTTATGTATCTATCAGAACAGTTCTTATGCAGAACTTTCAAAAATTATTGATATTATTAGTTGATATGACTCCATGAATATTGATAACGATAGCGTACAAATTAATTTTCGATTTGAATTTTAAAAATACTTTTTTTTTCAACAGAAAACCGAGCCATCTAGCTTCAAAGGAAAAAAGCAACTTATTTATAAAAAAAACAATTGTTACTGAAAACAAAAGTTTTAATTATTTGATTTATCTTACATCATATGCCTACCAAACCGTAGTAAATCATCATCGTTCATGTAGTGTACATATGGATAGCTATATCAGAAAATAATATGAGTAATACAATTACAAACGAGTCCACAAAGTTTTGAGTTAGGTTTCTGAATTGGCTGTAATCTGAGGAATTGAACAACTTCCATGTAGAACTGCAGCAGTCGATGTATGCAAAATGGTAGCAATCCAGTTCTTGCTCAAGTGGATCAGCAAAATAAATTGATTTTTGTTATAATTACAAATCAGTAGCCAATGGCTGCCCGATGATGCTGATGTTGAGGCATTAACGGCAGCAAAGCAATTGTCTGACAGTTCCCAAAGAGCTCCACTGAAATAAAAAAATTTGTTAATTCAGGGTGAACGAAATCGTATGGAGCCTCCTGTGTTGAAGTAAGGTCAAAGGCCAAAACGAAGTGACTTGGATAATCGGCTAGTGGAATGCCATGACCACCTTAACCAGAAAATTTAAAGCTTCAAGCGTGTTGAAGTAGACACGTTGATCTAAAGTTGTTGAAAAAGGCGTCCCAACAACCGGTGATCCATTTCGATAAATCACTATTCCATTCAAATTGAACTTCTGGTGATGGAAAGGGTTCGTTCTGTCACTTCCTTACTATGATTGATTTGTTGAAAACGCAATAATCATTCTTCGAACAGGTTCTTTGGCGGTGTCTTCGAGACTCCAACGCCGGATGCCAGCAGTGGCAAAGTTCTTGGCAGCACCTCTGTGTACCGATAAACCGCTGTTGATTTAAGCTAGTTTTTTTTAATTGCAGACAACACATTACCAGTCACGGTCATTTTGCGCACGTAAAGATTCGCTTCCACAATTTTTACTCTGTAATGTTTAATAGATTCGGATATGACGGTAAAATTGTTTGGAGACTTTCTGAAGATGCGTAGGGCTACAACACAGAGAAGGCGTTTGTCACAGGTCAATATATCACAGGCAATTTTCCAAGGAGAAAACATTCCAGAGTCACCAACTGAAGCTTTTCGTGCAGCAACAACAGTAACCCTGTTTTCAGCTCCAATTTTAGCCAGTTCGTCATCATAAGAATAGCCTCGACAAACTAACCAAATGTTCTTGGATAATTTTCCGGATAAAAACTATGTTTCTATGAAAGCCTTGTGCGCGTAGTTGACGTTTGTATTTGACAATTCATCACCATTTGCTGAGACTGTACAGTCTGAAAACGGAGAGTGCAGAGCGTTACTGCTAAAATAGGATGCCAAAGAGGCTGCTTTTCAAACAAGTCTAAAGTTCTGTGTTGCCTCAGCTGACAGTAAATAAGTATTCAATTTTCAATTTGGAAAAGAATCCTGACCGACTTCCCCGTAACGGTTGTTTTCTCTAAATGATTTTTCAGGATTTGACAGGACTGCTCCGTTTCTGGTTTTTATGAACATTTCCACCACGACCACATCCAATTCGAGCTCGTGAGCCACTGAGTTGCTTCTGGAGAGTTGAATTGAGTGCTTCTTAAGTACTCTTCTTTTTGGCGAAAACGTCAACAATCTCTGGTGCCGCCAGTACAAACAGTTCTTTTCCAATCTTTTTAGCAATAGGTCAAAATACTTCTTAGCTTTTGGTATGATGCCTACCAATTCCAGCTGCCAAAGTGCGGAACCCACTACCTCGTTGACAATAGTGTCCTGCATAGTATGGTGACTGATTGTTGTTGATAGTATGCTTCCATTTAATTAAAACTTTCGAAGTTTAACGTTAGAACAAGTTTTCATGCTCCCATAAATGGGACTAATTAGTAAGTTTCGGTTTTCAACTGAACCTCCATACACTGAAAATGGCTTGACAACAATTTCTTAAATTCCAAATTGCTAAAACTATTCTATGGATTGGTTCAAATTTACAAGGACTACCGTTTTTCAGGTGTGGTTTTGAATCAATGACACGAATCAACGGAGCTTTTGTGTCTCGTGTGCTGATACTCAATTATGTTGCCACCGACGAATATCAGTTGTTTTCCAGAAAGCAGAACAAAAGGGTAATCGGTAACAAAAGCTTTCGCTTTTCCGTCACCAAATTGTCAAACGAAACCATCTTATGGCCAATACGAGTTCCAGAGCCATCTTTGATTCCTCTAAAGAAAAAAATGCTCGAAATTCCTTCGTCAGGAAAAGATATTCCTTCATTTTTGCCAAAGAAGAAGACCAGAACACCTGTGGTTTTATTGAACTGATGACTGAATTTAGTTAGACCAGTCGCTGTTTTCATGGCTTTTATCAAGTGTTCCAAGTTTTCATAGCTTCCACCATTGATAAAGGCGGTCTCCCCATTGTATGGTTTTCAGACAGCACCAGATGGATCACTTCTCTGATGGTTTTTGTTACCTTCAGAGGAATACTTAATGATTCGATTGCCATTATCCTGGTTGCTTCTAGATAGAAACATAATTTCACTCAAAGCTACCCCAAATCACCTTCCAGACTGATCTCTTCATTAAAAAGTTTTTAAGGCTGGCTGTTGTCTGAAGACTTCAGCTGTTGTCGTTGCATATTTTGATTTGAGTGGTTCAGCGCGTATATAACGTGAAAGAGTCATCAGCAATCAAAAAGTATTTAACACCTGCGTTTTGTTTTGAAGGGTTGTCCACGTGTGCAATAACTTTCAAACGTGAAAAACTTTTTCGAAACCTTTTATATTTTGTGTGAGCATTATTGTTCGCTAAAAATTAGTTCACTTTGAGAGACCGAAGATTTGTGTTTCATCTCCTGGATAGCAGTCTGAACCGACCTTGCTTCTTCATTACTTACAGTCGCCTTTATGTTAGCAGAAAACCTAGTTTCGGAAAGACCTAGTTTATATCACGCAAAAATTAAGAAGTCAGGCGTGAATGAGTCAATAGGTCAACTTAGACCAAAGAATGTTCTTGAACACAAGCGCAAAAAACTATCTAAGGAAAATTTGGCATTAAAAAGTCATAGTTTTACAATAATTGCTTTGTTGGAGTAAACATAAATCTACAAAACAATATCGGGTATCTTATTGAAACAAACCAAAAAAAAACAAACATAGCAGATAGATTGCCAAACTAAATTTGAGACTGAGAAAAGTCATGCAAGACAATTCACGCGAAACAGCAAAAACTTAATTTTGATGTAAGTTAGAAATGACGTCAATCACTCAACTCAGTCGGCAATTTCATGAAAGGAAACAAACGGATTTGAACTGATCTGAGCCTCGCCAAAAATTAGAAGTAACAAGGAGGCTCGGTAAAGTGCGTTCGCACAAAGTTCCGATACCGCTCATCCACATTTTTGACTTAATTGTATACCCAATGAGGAAGAGATAGAAAACTTTCAAAAAATCACATATTGTTCAGCAAACCGCTAAAGGAATAAAACAATGCCGCATTAGATGTCCTTGAGGAACTGCCATTAACGCGAACGTTAGACTACCCAAACTTGAATTTCAAATAACAACAAACATTAATTGCTCCCAAAAGTCTCGATGTCTATATTTTAAAACAAAAACAAAATTAAAATGGCATCAGATAAAACATAAAATTTAACAGTGCTGAACAAAAAAGTCGTGTAACCCGGCCTTAATGAGAATCTGTAACAATTCGGGCATAACAACAGAAAGATCAAAGTTCAAAAAAACAATTCAATTTTTGAAAACCATTATTTTCTAAATGATTAAAAACATTAGGTATGAAATGAAATCATTAAAAATGTTAAAATATTCCTCTTGAAGTATAATTGTAGGAACGATAGAGACCTCTTCATTTATACCTATTGAAGAAGCGCTTGAGACATCTCATTATTCATATGATGTCATACTACGAAAAGATTAAAAAAAACAAAATTTTAAAAAAACAACTGCCTTGTCAAGGCAGTTAAAACTATAAGCAATTCACCGAGAAGAGTGAATAGGTTCAGTACCGATTTCCTATTCTTTCAACGCGAGAAGGACCTCCCCATTAGAGTGATATTGTTGCAAGGAAACAAAAACCAAGCTCAAAAATGGGGGGTATCCAGAAACTGTTTTTAAATGATTTTTTCCATTGTTCAACTGAAAATGCGTAGTATCGAAGTCAACCCACTAGCAGTTGAAAACAAAACAATTATAAAGATAGACTTTCAGCTGGTTAGAGAGAGGATGCGATCTGTCATTATAGATACTAGCTAGAAAACAAATCTTTCAACTAAAAACTAAAACGGATCAGCTTGCAATTCCTTAGGATGCCAACTGGGCGCGTAAGTAGTGGGACCAACTCAGAAGGGTTTGAAAAATTATAGACGGACCTCATAATTTCACAAACAATTTACGAAACTACAGCATTGAAACCATGAAAACAATGAGGTATTATATACATTCCAAAAAAACAACCATTAGAAAACTGTTGAATCGCTTAGCAATAAGTTGAGAAGACCTGTCAAACATAAGACTAAGTAACATAATGACAAGGTCGAGCAAAAAAGGTAGTTTCAGAATTGCTTTTTTAAACTTTCGAATAACTTAATAAAACCTTGAGCAAAAAACTGAATTCATTAAATAATTGCCTTTTAAAAATAGAGGAAGGCATGGCGACTTTTCATTAGCCTGATTATGTTGAACTACGTAAATGACAACTAATGGGAAAAATGAAAAAAAAGTTTTGCAGAAGAGCAATGTCGCAGCCGTTAAAAACAAGAAAACACCAAAAGCATTAAAATGTTTCATTTCTGATTTTTTAGACGCCAATCGGATCTGTCATCAATGTGATAAATTGTCATGCAAACAAAAAAGATCTCAAAAACATTTAAAAATCGCAAGCAATTTAAAAAAAACTAGGACCAATGCCAAGACATCAGTCAAAACGTTTAACCAACAGAAAAAAATATCTTTTGGTTCAAATAAAAAGTAATTCGATCTCTCAGAAAAGAGGCTAAGTTACGAAAATCATACCTAATTCTAAAATACGATAAGACAAAACCAGAACAAAAATAAGTGAACACTTTTAATATTTTTGAAAAAATCAAAATTGAAAGTCAATCAAAATCATCAGCTTTATACCTATATCAGTTACTAAAATCATTAAAAAATATACAAATGGCTATTGAGGCCAATTACTGCCCAATATTTGTCATACGACAAAAAATTAACAAGTACAGTGCAAAAAACTACCAAATTTTGCAAGAGAACGGTGTCGCAGCCCTTTATCAGCATAGGTTATGATCATCATAAGTTAAGAAAACAAAAAATATGTTCATTTACGACTTTTGTTACGCCTTTTTCGTTAGATTGTTCAGTAATGTGACAATTTACCGAAGAAGCCTGAAGAGCACAAATGAGGAATTATGCAAAAAATTACAAATTTTTGTATGAAAACTCGTAGTACTAAAACCAACAAGCAAAAATGCGCCACAGGGATTAGTTTTGATCTTAAATGACAGAAAGTTTGAACTGTATTTACTGAGAATAAGCTGCATATTGACAGAAAAAAGATGGAAAACTGACATATTCAATAGTTCACTGAAATTTTCTTAAAACAAATATATTCAGTGTCATAAGAGACATTAGATAACAACCAATAACAACAACCTCTTGAAGGAGCCATTTGGGTGTTTGATTGTTTAGACTTAGTATTCATAATGCAAAAAGAACAACAAATGAAGATAAAACACAAGAATTCAGTTAAAGTTCACTGAAACTCTTCTTCAAAGCCATAAAACAATTAGGTTGTCTGAAAACATACAATATCTACATTTGGACTCACTTTTACGTTAATGGGAGCTGTCATTAATGGAGCAACGAATTGAAAATTCTGTCAGGAATTAACATTAAGACAATAAAAGCAAAAAAATTTTTAAAAAGGCAGCACCAAAATAAAAAATTTCTATTTAATAAGAAAAATTAATTTAAAAAATAGGAATCCATTATGATATCAAACCTATCCCTGATTTTGCCGCAGGCCAGTAAACCAAACAGGTGTTCTAAATGTTTGCGCATTGGACCAATTGTCAAGTGAAATATTTCCAAAATCGAAAAAACAATGATGCATTTTGTATAATTTTCGAGTTAAGTTTGGAAAAAACCGCCGAAATTTTGCTTCCAGAAGACACTTACAGGGCGCCGAATTTCAATTAGGAGATTACGGTGATTGTGTCAGCGGTTTGTAGGTCTCCATTTTCGGCAAACTTAAACAGTGGACCAAAAAAGCATACTTTGTGCAATTTTCGACGAAAAAAGTCCGAATTTTTAAAATGTTAACAAAATTTTTAGCCAAAAACTCCAATCAAACAATTCAGCAACGCTCTCTTCGATCTCTAATGGTAACAATAACACTCTACCGTTAAAAACTGACTTATATTAAATAATATCAGCAAAATGGAGCCAAATTTTAGCAAAAATTACGAAAACGTAAAAACTGTCGAATATTCACAGAACTTTACACCTCGATAACTTCCTGTAACAAACGAAATTCGAAAAAAAGAATTCCACACTCTAGGATGAACGTGCTTTTTAATGATAACACTCACAACTCTCTATGATGAATATATCGATCGGCCAAAACTGACTGAACAAAAAAACCTATTTCGGTATATAATTCCTTAAGTGGGGGTCGGAACAATAAAACCAAGAGATGGACAATAAAAGCTCGCACAGATATTGCTTTTTCAGCTAGTAACTGATTTTCCAAAATATATACAAACAAAAAATATTAAGTGTGCGTGGTCTTTCTATTCTCTTGTCTTGCTCCCACTCTTGTTCCTGTTAAATGTAAAGTAACGGAATGCCGTCCCGTTTTGAAAATGTTCCTCTGTAAAAAACGCTCAAGGAATGTATTTTGCAGTCGTTTGTATTAATTAAATCAAACTTTTTGAGCAACCAGATAATTGTTTACAAAAATATATGTTAACTGCCTTACATTGAGTTGTCTTTTAAAACAGAAAGGTCTTTTTAAATGTGAGTAGTTATCTACGTTCTCAATTGATTCAGGAAACAGATGAATCAAGGGATTTCTTGATCGAAACAAATCAATTATTAACGATAATTTTTAAGTGACCTTTATCGTTTCTGCTTGCAAGTCTCAAATCTACAATTTGGATTTTCTTAACATGGTGCTTTTAGACATTGTTATGCCACATATCACCCTTTTTGTTGTTTATAACGACAGCGAACCTTGCTCGAACAGTGTCTCCGTTTCTTATTTTCGCGAAAAGTATTGTCCAGCAAACGCATTCCCGACTTAATCAACCTCAACTGATCATTTTCACAGAATTAATACTATTTAGGTACGCGATAGCTAAACTAACATGAGTTGCAGAATTTCCCCCGGATATCATAGTGGAAGACGATGCTGGCACTATCTCGGCCAAATTTTTCATTGAGGAGTTGATTCTCGATCTCCGCCTCCTTTCGACTGAAAAAATTATTGTTCACGCTTCATAGACAGGATCTTTCCCTTGCATATATTCTGTTTCGACCTCCTTGTTTTTATGCCACGACTAACAAATTATGTATTGTTTTATAGCACACTACGCTACTATGTAAAAAGAATTAGCACGTACGTCTGGGAGTGGTTAAAGTAAAATGCTCACTTAGCTAGACGGGATACAAGAAAAGATCCTCCTTTTTATCTCTACATAGCTTAGTAATCATAAATTGTACCACAACCCAAATCGCAGGCTATATCAGTATCCAAACGAGTGGAGGTCACAAATATAAACTGTCATAATTTCCCAGAAAACTAAGAGGCACATTAAGAAATGTAACGATGATTCCAGAGCTTCAGGCTTATAAGTAGTTAACTCACTTTCATTGTGATTGCTTTTTCTTTTCACTTCTTTGGTGGCAATCATACTTGTTTGGGCTTCTCAAGCATTAAAAAAATTTTTTGTTTCTGCAACCTTCTGTCACGAATGATCCAAATTGATCTTCCTGGACACACTCATAAAAAGCTCCTGAAACGATAAAGATTTGGGGCATTAGTTATGAGTGACTTGAATTACATGAACTATTTTTCGACTTCGATGACTCAAACTTTAATCAATCCATCGGGTAGTCCAAGAGGCTCCGGAATCTCCGACGATAATCTTGTATAGACAAATTTATTGCAAAACCATTTGAAGAAGCAGGCACTTTATTGTTTAGCACTGTAATTGTTGAAGAGGGACGCTATCAATGCTAAAGGTACAATTAAAAGTAAAAATCACAAAATTACGTTAAAAAGTTGTTGCAAAATTCCACAGTGAGGTTTTAAAGATTAAACTAGTCGAAACTCACGCCACGAAAGACATTCAGAATTTTTCACGCCATCATAAATTTGATCTTTGTAGTCCTTTATTAACAATTTTTTGAACACACTTTGGTTAGTTTCGAAATCTCTGAGTTGATTTGGTAGTGAATTCCATTTTTTTGACGTAGCATGGAAAACAGATTTGTCTAGCAAAGAAGTTGATCTCTGGTCATAGAAAAATAATTTTCGAGTAGGTTCATTAATGGAGTATTTTGCCCCTGGTAAAATCAGTGTCGTATTGAATGCTTTTTTATAACGCCTGATATATTTTCTGCGATAAAAAATAGAAAGTTGATCAATTCTCTGTTTAATCCCGATCACCTATTTTTAATTCTTAAACGCCGGGACGATTTACAATTTGAGCGGAAAAAAACCTTTTTAAGACCCCAGTTCAGCTGCTTTTCTAGAGAAAGCATCGTAGGTTTTCTAATGTGTTGAATAAATAAAGCGGAATGATTGAGATGTGACAAAACAATTGAATGAAGTAGAAATTCAAAGCTTGATGTAGGGAGTAGAATTCCGATTGAGACTATAGTCTCCTGAGCCATCTTCTTTAACGTTTGTTTTACACGATTCATGAATATGACACTGCTACCAATTGTTAGTCCTAAATATTTACATTCATTAGACTTGAATAACTTGTGTGAACTATATGGATGGAATCGTTCCCTTTTTGAAGTTAGACCGCCAAAATGTGCAATGTGTTTCGAACAAAATGCTACTGTCCTTTATACTAACAAAAGATTACAAAATAAAAATTTTGATGAAGTATAACAAACCATAAAAGATAAAGAATACAAACCACTATATCCCTCGGAAACCTGGCTAATGTCTGATTTGTTTTCGACCTCTATGAATTATCCGGATAAAATATGATAAACTCAGATCGCACGAATAAAATTGCCTAAATGGTAGCATATTTATATTAATTAAAAGGTAGCATATGAAGTAATACCGATATCTGATATCTTTTCAATCTCTATGAATTATCCGGATAAAATATGATTATTCCAGATAACACGAATAAATTCCCTGAAATGGTAGCATAATTATATTGAATAAAAAGTAGCATATGAATTAATACCGACAAAAAAATTCTCTGTATAACTTCGTTAACTATTAGACGCTCTATTACATATAACCTAATACTTTGCTGTATCTAAAACTTACTTTCCACTATTTTGAAACAATACTTATATTCCTACAATAACATGACCTGAAATGTATAATACTTAGTGATTTCAACATAGCTTTACTTCAAATTTCTATATCTGTTGACGAATACTATGCAATGATTGCACAAAATGGTTTTACTCATTTTCTAGAATTTTCAATGGGAGTAACAGGTACCATCACAACGTTAATTGATCCCGGGCCTTATAAAACGAGCACTAACTCCGTTTAATGTCATCTTAGTTTTCCAAGCATTACTGATCGTTATCCAAATAATACATGTGTTGATTCATCAACTAAAATTAAAGCCGAAAACATGACAATCAGATTGTATCCAGTTCTGAACAAGGACAATGCCCTAAGTAATTTGCACAACCAACTAGCATCTATAATGACAAGTTAGTGTACGATGACTCTTTTGGAATTTACAAAAAAACCTAAACAGAACTATAAAAGAAATTACAGACAAAAGTTGGGTAATTATAACAAGTAAAAATAAACCTTAAAAGTGTTCGTGGGTAAATATTAAATTGAGAAGTTTTATGGCAAAAAACAACGCCATTGAAAACCCAGTCAAGCGTCCAAATTTTAAAAAACGAGCAAAATATGTAAAATATTGAAAAAAGTAAACAATAATCTTTGCCTGAACAAAAAATTTTATCTTAGTGAACAACTCATATACCTATTAAGTTCAAAGCGATCAGTTTATTAAGCTCAATTAAGCTCAATTAAGCTCAATTTGTGGAGGGAGTAGCAAAGATGATACAATATTTATAGAAAGTGAAGACGGAAACGCCATTGAAAATGATCACGACGCCGCTGATTGCTCTAATATATATTTATATATTTTTGTTCCATTGGTATGAAAAACAATCACTCAATTGAAAAACCAATCAATAAAAATCAATTTATCTTGCCTAGTGTTCATATTCAGAGGTTTTCAATTTTTGCAAAAATCTTGATTTAAATATTTAACTGGGTTGGATACATTTCCTGCTAAAGTTCTAACACTAATGTTCTTGCGTATCTTGTCCCATACCTATTTAGTCTGTCGATCACAAAAGTTCTGACTACTTGAAACATGCAAAGTTTAATCCAATGTATAAAGCCGGATCGAAAACGAAAGTTGGAAATTATCGACACATATTTTTGAGAGGGCATTGTTCAACCGTCTCTATAACTTTCTAAATAATAATAAAGCGTTGTATAAAAAGCAGTTTGGTTTCCAACCCAAACGCTCTACAACTGACGCTCGGATTCCAAATACAAAGATCATTTGTATGTTGCAAAATCTTTTACCTGCTGCATTTCACTTGAAATTAAGAAAAGCTTTTGACAAAATTGATCGTTAAAAACTTCTTCGAAAATGTCCTGATTATGGTGTTAGAGGATTTTCATTGGAATGGTTTAAATCTTACTTGAAAAACAAAATCAATTGCGTTAAATTAGGCAAATGCTTATCTCAGGTAGATGTCATTATATTTGGTGTACCACGTCGTTCTGTTTTAGAACCACTGTTGTTTTCCCTTTATATAAATCATTTGCCCATCTATAGTGAACAGTTGGGTCCGTATACGTTCACAGATGACCGAAATTTTTTTTTTGAATCCAAATCGGTACATTCTGATGCTTTGAATGATGAGCTCAATAAAAATGCATGAAGGTTCGAAGAAAATTAGCTGTGTTTGAATTCTTCTAAGACACAACTATTAAATTTTTCTAATATTAG
Organism: Convolutriloba macropyga; assembly: GCF_964194025.1. Classification (NCBI taxonomy): domain Eukaryota; kingdom Metazoa; phylum Xenacoelomorpha; order Acoela; family Convolutidae; genus Convolutriloba; species Convolutriloba macropyga. Next base: position 70,572,239 of record NC_134469.1, on the reverse strand, counting down.
CCTTGATGTCACTCTGAGCAGTGAAACTTTACGTGAATCTAAATGTGAAAAAATACCTGAGTATTTATCTTGAGCATAAATTCAAATTTGATTGTCATATAAAGTAAATGATTATAATGATTTTGTTTCAAATTTTTGTTATAATTTGATTGAGAAATTTTGTCATCAATCAATTTTTGATTGTTTATTATAAACCTATATACAGATTATCATGTCGTATGGTTTGTTACTGTATGGTTGCACCTTACAAAAAAAATTGAAACGATTATATTTATTTCAGAAAAAAAAATTACGAAAAACTCCTAAAGTGTATTTTTATCTATATTCAGACTAGCAAATCACCGAAAAAAGTTCTAGCAATGATACCTTGTGTTTCTCAAGATCAAGCACACAAGGTAAACATAAAGTACCTAAAATTAAAAATAGTGCTAAAAAACTCACCTACGTACAGACGTCTGGATCTGTTCAATTTGTTGTCAGATTAAAATTCATTATCGCCCCTTAAATTCAATTATCTGAATTGCACTTAAAAAGTAACAGACCGTATAATGAATATAACAATTTTAAACGAAACAATTTTTGAGAGACTGTTCATGTAACCATAATTTTTATTAAGTTACATGTTAATTATTCACGGTTTGCTCCATGGGCACTCCCATGCAGCACTTTGGCTTTGGAGGGCCTATTTCGGCGCTATGTTTTATATTTTGTAAAACTTTTGTTAAGCACCGGAGAAATTCAGATATTGTTATTTAAAAAAATCTGCAGTAATTGCTGAAATGAGAGTTATACTTCCATACACCTTCCACAATTGTAAAGTGCAATTATGCCTCAGAAAATTAGATTGTTTTCATTCAAAAATTCTGAACTGGAGAAATTTATTCAAACGGGGGAATGTACTTAATATGATTATGCTTTCATACCAATAAAATAAGATTCAAAATGGATCTGTTCCGTTTGTGCCCAGGAACGTTATGCTGCCACCAGTTGAAGATAATTTTCCATTACAAAGTAAAACATCAAGTAAAAAAAAGTGGCATTGCAAATAATAAGCACACAATAATCTGCAGAGGCAAAAACGGAAAAGATCATTTAAAGATAAATTCTTTTGTTTTGCTTGTTCTGCTCTAACTAAATATTTTTCACGAAGCCGGCTACTTCCGTCTGGCTCTATGAATCTGTCCGAAACCGAATTAAAGCAACAAAGCAGCATGAAAAAAAAGAAGGTAAAAAGGCTTTATATCATAAATGACATGAAACTGAATAAGAACGAGAACGGCTCAGATTACTTATCTGCAGGAAAAGGCTTTAAAATGGTTAAAAGCTGTACCGCTGAAGTGATATCTTTTTGATCAAAGATTAACTTTTGCTATCAAATCAACAATAATTTGTGGTGATGATAATACAAGATTAGATATCAAGGGCAACGGACTGACGGCAAAATAACATGCTTTGATTTAAAATATCTCAAATCGGTAAAAAAAATTGCACTCAAAGCACTACCGAAGCCTACAACTATCTTGAATCTAACAAAAAGAACAAAAATGAACAAAAAATTGCTTGCACTGGTGGAGCCGTCCCATCAGCATCAAAAGCTCTGCAACAACTGGCGTCAAAGCTGCTCGAAAATAAGACAGCTACACAGACCTTATGTCACATCGAAGGAGAAAGATCAACTTCGCTCTCCCCAGGATTTCCATCCTCCAAATTCGAGCCTCAAGGACATTTTGGGATGTGAGAAATTGTTGATCTTTTAAGAAGAATTGTTGTTGAAGAAAGGAGTCTATTAGTTTGACTCTTTTACTTTCTTCATTAGTTGTTTTCGATATAGTGCTCTCTATCTTTTCTTTCACATTTTTCTCACTTGATGCTTGTGTGTAGTATTTTTTTTATTGATATCGGGTTGGCAAGTGATACTCGTATATTAGTGTACCTATTACAGACAAAACTTCCAATTAGACAAATTAGATGGAGAGCTACATTTAACGATTCCTTAGATATATTTTGTCCCTGAACCTTAGTGCGCATATATCTATTACTCTGTCCGCTGCAAAAATTTTTCACATGGTAACATAGTTTATAGCAATACACGCTTTCTAACTGGGAGCTTAAAAACACTTGGATTGGCAAGTAAGAGGAGCCCATGTAGTAGTAGTAGCAGCAGCAGCAGCAGCAGTAGTATTAGTAGTAGTAGTAGTAGTAGTAGTAGTAGTAGTAGTAGTAGTAGTAGTAGTAGTAGTAGTAGTAGTAGTAGTAGTAGTAGTAGTAGTAGTAGTAGTAGTGGTAGTAGTAGTAGTAGTAGTAGTAGTAGTAGTAGTAGTAGTTGTAGTAGTAGTAGTAGTAGTAGTAGTAGTAGTAGTAGTAGTAGTAGTAGTAGTAGTAGTAGTAGTAGTAGTAGTAATAGTAGAAGTAGTAGTAGTAGTAGTAGCGGCAGTAGTAGTAGTAGTAGTAGTAGTAGTAGTAGTAGTAGTAGTAGTAGTAGTAGTAGTAGTAGTAATAGTAGTAGTAGTAGTAGTAGTAGTAGTAGTAGTAGTAGTAGTAGTAGTAGTAGTAGTAGTAGTAGTAGTAGTAGTAGTAGTGGTAGTAGTAGTAGTAGAAGTAGTAGTAGTTGTAGTAGTAGTAGTAGTAGTAGTAGTAGTAGTAGTAGTAGTAGTAGTAGTAGTAGTAGTAGTAGTAGTAGTAGTAGTAGTAGTAGTAGTAGTAGTAGTAGTAGTAGTAGTAGTAGTAGTAGTAGTAGTAGTAGTAGTAGTAGTAGTAGTAGTAGTAGTAGTAGTAGTAGTAGTAGTAGTAGTAGTAGTAGTAGTAGTAGTAGTAGTAGTAGTAGTAGTAGTAGTAGTACAATCAACCATGGCCCCGAGTCCCGGGTAAGGGGTGCTAAAAATCTCCCGAGGAACCAACTCAGAATTGCAACTTTAAACGTCAGAACACTGACCCAAGCCGGATCTCTAGAGGCTTTGAAAATGGATCTGGCGCGATACAAGTTGGATATTCTGGGAGTGCAGGAGACGAGATTGCAGGAGCAAGAAATTGATCTCGGAGACCACAAGCTCTACCTGTCTGACTCGTGGTTGTCTGGTGTAAAGTCGAGACAAGGAGGAGTGGGCGTTGCTGTAAAGAAGTCATTGATAAACAGCATCGTAGAACAAGTGGCTCTAAGTGAACGTATTTGCTACGTCAAGTTCGCGGCTCAGAGGAGAGCCAATCTAGCTGTTGTTGTCTGCTACGCACCTACGAATGAAGCTAGTCTCCAAGAGAAGGATTTGTTTTGGAGTCAACTTTCAGACCTAGTTTCCAGTTTCAAACATAGGGAGCGTATTTGTGTCATCGGTGACCTCAATGCAGAGCCTGGACACCAGTTGAATGACACCATGAGCTGCAGAGGCCCGTTTGGAATGGGTGAAGAAAATGAAAACTCTGAAAAGTTGTTATCATTTTGCACTTCACACAAATTGCTCGTAGGTGGTACATGGTTCCAGCATCGACAAGTGCATCGGTACACCTTCAACCCTCCCGATCCGAGTTGTCGAAAAAAGATGCTGGATCACATTCTGTTTGCAGAGAGATACAGAGGATGTCTGACGAATGTGAGGTCCAGAAGAGGGAAAACCACAATTACCGATCACGAACTGGTCATTGCGGAAGTATCTATGAAACTTTTGTCTAAAAAGTCATGCTTCACGCCCAGAATCAGTTCTGCAAAGCTGCAAGATGAAACAACGCGTGACTTATTCACGCAGGAGGTCAAGTTACATCTTGATAAGAGCGGCGATTTCGAGAATACAGAGCAGTCTTGGGACAATTTTCGAAAAGCCCTGAACCAAGCAGCAGTGAAATGCCTCCTTCCGGACAAGCGAGTGAACAAACCTTGGATTTCTCCAGATTCTCTGGAACTTATCCGGAAACGAGCCGATCTACAGTTAAAGAAACACAGCAGCGCGGAGGTGCTGTTAGAGTTCACAAACTGCTGTAAGGAAGTCAGAAAAGCTCTACGTGCAGACAAACGGGCATGGCTTGAACGCAAAGGCCAAGAAGTGCAGAGCTTCGCGGACAGAGGCAACTTAAAGGAGGTTTTTGGGGCATCACAGCAGATTTGCCGAAACTGGAGGCCCCAGTTGACCAAATTAGTTTCAAGCACTGGCGTCAACTTACGGACGAAAGAGGAACGACTTGAACGCTGGACGGAACATTTTAGTCAACTCCTGAATCCCTCAACATTCAGTTGCAGTACGAGATTGGATCCCGAAGAAGCAGCTGAAAGCTTGCCGATTGACCTGAGCCCAATTCGATTTGAAGAAGTGCTTGAAGCTGTCCGCAGGTTGAAGAATGGCAAGGCAAGTGGACCCGATAACATTTCCTGTGAGATGATGAAAGCACACAAGGGTATTGTCGAGTGGCTCTGGGACATCATAGATAAATGTTGGTCGACGGAAGTTCTGCCCGATGACTGGAAGGTAGCAGAAATTGTCCCATTATACAAGAGTAAAGGAAAGAGGTCAGAGTGTTCGAACCACCGAGGGATCTCTCTATTGTCAGTACCAGGCAAAGTGTTCGCTTCCGTTACTCTCAATCGATGCAAAGATTCAGTGGATCGCGTCTTAAGGGAAGAGCAGTGTGGCTTCAGAAAAAGCAGAGGATGCGCCGATCAACTCTTTGCCCTGCGTCAAATAATAGAGAAATCAATGGCGTTTCAATTGGATATTAGCTTTTGTTTCATAGACTTTCGAGCGGCATTCGATTCTGTCGATCGTGAGCAGATGTACCAGATAATGAAACACTATGGTCTGCCGCAAAAAGTGATAAACATCATAAGAAACAGCTATGATGGATTCAAATGTCGAGTCAAAGCCGAAGGTGAGAAGGGACGCTTATTTGATGTCAGAACAGGCGTTAGGCAGGGTGATGTGTGGTCCCCAATCCTATTCGGCCTTGTCATCAACTACATTTTAGCTAACTTGGTGCATGGAGGATTAGAACTTGGGAGATTGGTGGCTGACTTAGATTTTGCTGATGATGTTGCTCTCGTGGGGGTCTCAGACAGTGAGGTGCAAGAAAACCTACATCGAATCGAGGCCCTAGCGGAAGCCGCTGGTCTGAAGATTAATGTGGCCAAAACAAAGAATATGGGCGTAAAATGCGACAACCCAAATGTTGTTGCAGTGCCTAGTATCCAACAGAACGTGGAGATACTCACTGGAACACATAAAGGCAAACTAGGACTCCTGGCAGAGACATCTAGCCAGTCACGACTAACCATCGGCACGGAGGTGCTGCTGGGAACGAAAAAGAAAGCGGGCTGGTTCGAAACACAAGATGGCCGGAAGCTCAGATTGAAAAGCTTAGCGGAGGCTAAGCCAGCGTTGGTAGCTTCACAACAACAATCTGCAGTAGCGGATTTAGAGTCGCTAGAAAATGAGAGTGGGTCAGCGGTGGCTGATCAAGAGTCTTTAAGATGTCAGAACTGTCAGCGGCAATTCAGTACAGTTACCGGACGCAAAGTGCACCAAACAAGATTCTGCAAAGCCGGTTCGTCAAAGAATGTCGTCGACAAGTCAAAGTTCGAGCAACTAGAGGCGAGCCTCACCTGTGACAAGTGTGAAAGGAAGTTCAAAACAGTCAATGGCCGAAAAGTTCACCAATCGAGATACTGTGGCAAACCTAAAGCAGCTGCCACACGCGTGTTTTCCTGCAAAGTACAAGATGTTATCGGAAACGAGTTTGAAAACATAGAAGCGTTCAAGTATCTCGGATCATATGTCAGCCTCAAGCATGGAGACCTCCAGGAAGTCAATTGCAAACTTGCAGAAGGTAGACAACGGTTTGCTAACTTCCAAAATCTCTGGAAGAGCAAGCAGCTCAGCGTGCACCTCAAGTGCAATTTGTACAAAGCACTCGTTTTATCAGCCGTGCTGTACAGCTCAGAGACTTGGACTCTTTCGAAATTAATGGAGAGAAAACTTGAGAGTTTCCACTGTGGTTGTCTTCGGAGAATTCTACGTGTGTCATATCTGGAGAAAGCAACGAACGATGAAATTATGTCAAGATCGCGAATGCCCCAACTATCCACGATGATCATGCTCAAACGGATAAAATGGTACGGTCACATCCAGAGAATGGAACCAGGAAGATTAGCCCGCAGTGCCTTCGATTGGGACCCGCCCGATCAATACGCCCATGCCAGACGCGCTCCTGGGGGGCAACGGAAAACGTGGATGAGTCAAATCGAAGGAGACTGTGTACGAAACAAAGTATCGTTCACCAGATTGCAGGAGAAAGCAGCAACCGGGTCAAAGAATGCCTTCAACAATTTCGTCGTACAGCACTTCACAGAATAACCAAACAAATAACTCTTCTTGTTTTGTTTGTATTTGTATTTGTATTTGTATTTGTTGCCAACCGTGCCTTTATTTCATATTTGGAATTAAAGTGTTGAAACAGTAGTAGTAGTAGTAGTAGTAGTAGTAGTAGTAGTAGTAGTAGTAGTAGTAGTATTGAGCGCAAGGCAATTTTGCAGTAAGAAAAAAATTAATCTCAGGCCATTTGGGAAATTACTTACATGTAAAATGGCTTTTAAAATGGACATCGCCATAAAATTTTTTCTAGAGGCCAAAATAAAATTTCTTCACCCGGAAAGGAAAAATGGGAACTTTTTGGGCCCATTGAGCAAAAAAAAATCTGGTTCCCGAACTTTTTTGGAAAAGTAGTAATATGATTATTTTGGCCTCAAAGAAAAAAAATTTTGGTGAAATCTCCATTTTACAATTTCTGATTTTTAAATGGCATCAAATTTTTTCGGTAGTAATAATTTTTTTGATTTTTCAAAATTGACAATTTTCTCAAATGTTTAGTCCAATAGAGCAATTTTCGTTTTCTGAGGTAGATATATGCCAATCAGTTTGAATAAGGTACTCCTATGTAAAGTTTTGGCCGTAGAAATGTATCCGCTTAACTTCGTTTCGGGGCTCAAAAACAAATTCTGAGAAATGGCTTGTCGTTATTGCACAGTACTGACTATCAGCAAGGTTGACGTCAATTTTTCTATCAGATTTGTCAAATGTTAAATTTAACGATGCAAAAGGACTAATATCAGGGAATCAAGAATCAAATATTACAAATTCTTTATGTAAGATTAAAAGATTCATTATGCTAGGATTAAAAGATTAACAACCATAATCAATTAGTTGTTATATATAATAAATTGTTGTTATAATAAGTTGATGTATATATATATATATATATATATATATATATATATATATATATATAGTGCAGAGAATATACCAGATGCATCAATTTTTTCTAACTTGATACATCTTGTCTTATGAACTTTGAAGTATGAACCTAAAATGTGTAAAATTTTCTTCGCTTAACATATAAAACTATGTAATGAGCAAAATGTACGCCCAACATGAGGCTCGAACCCGCAACCGTGTGTTTAAAAGTCCCATGCTCTACCGACTGAGCTACCCGAAGTTCGGCATATCAGGATCTAATCTATTTGATTATAGAAAGTTGCTTAGTGAGCTTAGTAACCTGTTAATCGTTACATAGTATCGTGGTTATAACAACATATAATTAGTAACGGGGAGCGTAAAACTCTAAGGGGGGAGTTAAAAAAACGACAGGTAGAGCTCTTTTTATCCTCAAGTTCGACTATTCAACTCAATTCAACTGCGTATAAATTTTGTACAAAGCTCTTGTTTTCCAACGCTCAGCGAAGGAGGTGTGGGTTTTGGGGAAATAAATCGACTGGTTACTAAGCAAACATTGCCATTATTTCTGTCGCATATTCAAATTTTGGTTGCCATTGATTTATAATTATTGACTGACTTCTAATTTATAAATACTATATAAAATAAATTAGAGAAGAAGAAAGCCGGTTGTGTAACTAGTTAGGTGTCCAACAAGTTATATCTCCAATTATTTTAAAAGCACATGTAAAATTTTAGAAAGAGGCTTGTTGACATACTAATGTGGGGGCCAAAAGATCCCCTATAGCAATCGAACGCGGATCGATCGCGTGGCAGGCGACAATTCTACATCTGAACCACCGATATTTGACTGCCAATTTTCTGAGGTAGATATATGCCAAACGTTCGCCCGGGGGTGTTAGAGATATAAACCAACAAGGCTTGGGGAGGGGGGGTTGGTCAAAACAGAATAGATCCAAATACTTGTTTCCATTAAGATAACGTGACATTGTGGGAAGTGAAAAAAATTGAGAGTTTTGAGAATTACTGAATAACATGGAAATTATTATTATTTTAACTGAAAATTTTCAAACTACCATTGTTACGTACAAAATACCACTCGGCAAAAAGAATGTTGCTGTATTGCATAACGCTGATTGAGCGCGGTTCATGTTTATGCAAATATGAATGAAGTGAACTAAAGAAACGCCAAATAACTTTGCTATCGAATTGTTTTGTTGTTTTGACTACTTGAACATCATGAATTAGATGTTTTGCAGTTGATTCAATGTTTAAAGTTTGATTCAATTCAATTTCAATGAATCAGATAACGTAAGGTTTCGCTGAATGTGTTCTACTGTAATTGAAATGAAATCTACCATATACGGCAATAACTATGCAATTGAGTCTTAATTTAATCCGATTAGAGTCTTTCTTGTTTGAATGAAAAGTGAACACATTCTTTGTTTCTTTGCAGTGACTAACCATGCACAACGCACTAAATGAGCATGTGCTAGAATGTTCAAACAGAATTCGCTGCTGACTTCTAAACTCATATTCAAACATTAGAGGAAATACCATATAGAAGCATTAGGGGACTTACTAATACACTCAGTGATAAATATTCGTTCGTGTATGCTACACTTGTCATAAATGGGACAATACCTTTGAGCAAACTACCTCAACGGATACCAACGAACCAGCCGGTGTGACATTCCTGCCGAAGATTTACAATTTGTCTCTTGAATTCAGTTAATTTTCAAAATGCCAGCTCGGGAGTCCTTTTCTTGTTTCTAATACTGCTTGGTAAGACCCTTTTGTTAGAATATAACTTCTAAAAAGATATTATTTCTTCTAATATGTTAATCTAATATCTTATTTCTATGATTTTAAATCTAAATGTATAAAAAAGTTTCTCAGCTCCCTTCTCTAAAAATTATTCTATTTCGTTGAGACTAGCCATGATATCATTACGTGCTTTTCTCTGAAATCTGGCGGAAAAAAAATTGTGAATTTCAGAAGTGAGACCATCAAAAAACTTTTAACTTGTGCATTAAATTATTATAAATTTCTATCATTTTAAGTATTTTTAATTTCTATCATTTTAAAAGATATAAAAAAGGGTTTCTCAGCTCCCTTCTCTAAAAATTATTCTATTTCGTTGAGACTAGTCATAATATTATTACGTGCTTTCCTCTAAAATCTGGCGCAAAAAGAATTGTGAAATTCAGAAGTGAGACCATCAAAAAAAACTTTTAAACTTTGCATTAAAACATTATAAATTTCTATCATTTTAAATATTTTTATTTTCTATCATTTGATTAGATATAAAAAATGTTTCTCAGCTCCCTTCGCTAAAAATTAATTTATTTTATTGAAATTTGTCATGATACTACTATGTGTTTGTTTTTAAAATCTGGCGGAAAATTTTTGTGAATTTCATAAGTCACACTATCAAAAAAGCATTTTGAAATCTGCATAAATTTTTTATTGTAAAGTTGGATTTAACGTAATTACAAAATCATTTAAGTCATTCCAATAAATTGAATACGCCAGAAATGGCGGTTGTATCAAGAAGTGCGATTAGACCGAATGGTCCAATTATTGGTCTTAGAGACAAAATCCGCATCTAACTTGGATAGTTGAAAAAGTGAATGTTTTTGTTTCTTTTTCGTTTGTGCCCCCTCCCCCCGTTGGGGCATATTATTTGCACCACAGAGACGCACTCGCCATATAATTACATAGTGTTTTAGAATCTAATGGTACATGGTCCGTAAATATTGGCTGCATAACGTTCGGGAGGGTTATAAATGAAAAAGATCACCTCTGCTTAATCGCTGCGACAGTTCTGATTAAGAAACGGCTGTAAAATGCACAATACACTTAAATTAACGTGTTCAATATTGTTGTTTTTAACTCTGTCAGAGAGTCCACTATCGCAAGTATCTCCTTCTAGAACTCCTGTGATTTGTTCTGTGGGACATATCCGACGATAGAGAGAATGACAAGCTCCAACTGCTGCTTGATTGGTTTCTTGACCCGAATGTACTCGAGGGGTCGTCATTCCACAGCTACCCGTCCTCTTTGGAGAAGCACAGCGGTGGGAACAACACTTTCCGCACCAACACGCCAAATTGAATCCTAATTCAAACTTGTAAATAAATAAAATACTGCACCATTGTCGTTTCAAGCTTTATTAATGTGTCTAAGAGCAAACTTAATAACAATACGTCTTCTTATAATAACAATAACCACATGCCATGTTAACCGCGACAGTGGTCTAGTGGTATGACTCTCGGTAGGGGCGCAAGAGGTCGCGTGTTCAATCCCCGACTCTCGCCTGATCCTATTGCATTTACTGTTTTAATCGGAGAACTCGAGTAACTTTTCGTCAAATCTCGAAATGACTGATCTTATTTAGATACAGAGTTTGCGGCCCGAATGAAAGATCTGGTTTAGAAACAGATTTTGTGGCGCGAATGCAGCAAATATGCAACAAATTGCTTATTGTGAATTTTGTTTTTTCTAAACAATTTAAATCTAGGTCGTCAAGGCCTTTGAGCAATAAGCCGTAATCGTTTGTCACTATAATTTTTTAAACACTAGAGGCAGCAGTTATGCAACAAATCCGTTACTTGAATAGTTAGCACTTTTGACTAAAAAATGTGTATCTGATTCTTAAACACATCCATATACTCATCTAGAATGACAAATAATGACATTCCTTTTAATCTACAGCTCTAACCCTCCGTCTAATTGTGGTTGATTTAACACTGGAAGCAGAAAATATGCAAAACTATTCGTAGAATAGAAACCATTTTTAACTCAAAAATATAATGAATGGCCTCAGAGAAGATAAAAATACAAAAATGTTTCTTTTGGAGAGAATGTCAAAAAGTTGCAAAAATTTGACTAATTTTTGCAGAAAAAATATCTCAATGCCACTTGACAAAAATTAATTTCAAAAGCCATTTGAAAGTTACTACTACCGAGTTTACTACCAATTGTAAAACGGATTTTTGACGAAAAAAATTTTTTCAAGTGGCCTGAGATAGTAGAATTTTATTTTCATTTGGCCTTGCTATCAAGTAGTAGTAGTAGTAGTAGTAGTAGTAGTAGTAGTAGTAGTAGTAGTAGTAGTAGTAGTAGTAGTAGTAGTAGTAGTAGTAGTAGTAGTAGTAGTAGTAGTAGTAGTAGTAGAAGTAGTAGTAGTAGTAGTAGTAGTAGTAGTAGTAGTAGTAGTAGTAGTAGTAGTAGTAGTAGTAGTAGTAGTAGTAGTAGTAGTAGTAGTAGTAGTAGTAGTAGTAGTATTTATAGTACAAGAACATAAAATCCTACAAACACTTGCAAACATTTGGTGGCTTCTGTTGAAGAACTGGCTGTACATGTCTTTGAGTTTCTGTTTGTTCAGTCCAATTGTGGTGTGTCGCAGCATGATATTGATAAGCTTAGCTGTTCGATACCAAAATAGTTCGTCTGATATCTTGAGTCGATGTTTCGAGACTTCAAATTCCCTGTTTTGACGAAATCCATTTTGACTTGTTTTAGGTAGTACTTCTATGATGGCATAATAAACGTCTTGTTTTACCGCCATAAAGAAAAAGAACATCATGCAGTTCCATGTACATGTTGATGGGAAGCAGCTTCTTTTCTAACAAGCGTTCTTCATACTGTTTCCTACTGTTGCATGGCAACCGAGTTGTTTTTTTTGTACCTGTTCTAGTGCCTACGTTTTTCACTTTTCCTGGGTACCAGGCCTTCGATGCTAGAGTCAGGACAGTTTTGAGATTGTTAATCTGACGTCGTTTCGCCATGTCATTTTTTTGAGTGAATGTTACATGTGCCCTTGAATTTCATATTTGATGCATAGGTACTTGCTTTTGTCCTTATAAAGTGGTAAGAGGCCACCCAGAATCCACTTGCTGATTTTGTTGGGTAGCGAATCTGATTCTCTGCTGTCAATGATAATTATTTTAAAACCGTCTGCGCAGCCGTATGACTGTTTTCCACGTAAACGCAGGCAGTTAGTTCAAGTAAACTAAGAAAAGAGGGTTACCAGGATGAATCCCTGTGGGACACCACCTGTGACCGTTAACGGCTACGACTTCTTGACTTCCCCAATTCGAATTTTTCCACTGAGACACTTGCCCGCAAATGAATTCAGTTTTCGCCAATTGCGAAGCAACCAAGTTTCGTTAGGAGGAATTTAATGTGATCTACGTTGTCAAAAGCGTTGCCAAAAACATTTTAAAGTGCACTAACGTTTTGTATTTTTCCCTTATCCATTTTGGTTATATTTTTTAGGTAGATCATCAAGAACTGGCGGGCGTATAGTTGATCTTGATCTTGTCTAGGTTGTTCTGTAGCAACTTTCTAACAATTTGAAAATCAGAGGTAAATTTACAGTTTCAAATAGCCTGACCCTCTATTGCAAGCATAATTACTCAAAATGGAAAAATATTTGATCAAAGAATCAGAGACGGACAAAGCGGATTACGAAAATGAATTTTTCTTGTCCCAGATGAAGAAAATCCTCAGACATTTCACGTCAAAAAATATAACATTAGAGACCATAAAACTTTATGAAAAACCTCGCTAAGTTTGCAAGAGAAACTCGGTGGCGTGAAAAAGTTCCTCAAAGCATTCTACTGACCTTCGAAACCCTCTAGAGAAGAAGTTCTTCCAAGAAAATTTTAATTCTAACAAACTTTTCTATCTCCATAAATTGCAGAGAGCGTTTTGGGAAGAATTTGATGCGACCAAATTGAGAGCAAAAATTCTAAGACTTGCATCGAATACCATTTGTAAAAAAAAATTAAAAGTCTAAAAAATTTATAAGATTAATGGATACATGATGTAGTGTCACACATACCAATTGAATGCAATAACAACCACAAATTATTAAATTATTAGTAGAAAACCACAAAATATTAAATTATTAATTTTATTAAGTTTCACCTTACTCGACAAATCTAAGAATATTAGACTGTAGGATATTATTTAAAAAATGACCCCAAAAATTTGACACAAAAATATCAAGGACAGATAGGAACTCACAAACCTGCTCAAGTTACCTCAAACTGGTGAATGAAGCTTTAGATAAGGACCCCCGCATTCTGAAAATCTCTTGTTCTATACAGATTGTATTAAAAACTTGAAAAAAAAAGTAAAAGTGAACTGTTATGGAAATAGCTATTGTATTCACGGCTGGGTCCTCGAATTGTTAACAGGGCACTTTACAGACAGAATAGCTGACATCTGTCTTGGTAGCAGAAAACTGTTTGAATTCGGTATAACATGTGGTGTCCTACAATGCTCGATAATTAGCCCCACACTTTTTATTCTTCGTCATTAACCTGCCGGAGATATTCATCAATTTTTACAACTGTTTATTCTGTTTCAGTAATCAGTTGTAAAAATTGATGAACATCTCCATCTTTTACAGCTGATGTTTGAGATTCACAACAAGAAATAAAAATAAGTCATAATCAACCTGGATCTTAAACGTTTCGAAAAACGGAATTGGGAAAAGAATGAAAGTCATGATGTCATTTGGGAAGCGCACATTAATGAAAAACGAGCATAACTTCAAAACTCTAGACTTCATAAAACAAAACACTTTTCTATAGGCAATAAAACGAAAATGCGTTCATACTATTCGATAGTTCTGTCCCATGTAGTTCACGCGTCACCACGTTACCTAACAAAGCAATCTATAAACAAACTCAACTCAAAACCTTCCAAAACAGAGTCCTGAATTGGACGTTAGTAAATAACAAATCCACATAACCGTTAATTTTGTTACATCCAACCTGCCTTCAATGTCGCTCAACTGCCAAACCGCAGAATTTCTACAACTGCCAAAGATCTATCGAAAACATACATAAACTCCAAGGATATAGGATGTCTTGCACAATAAAGGGCATTGGTCTGTAAAATTGAACTGGCGAAAGTCGCAGAATTAAAAACCAGCTCATGGTTTTTTGATTTAGAACTTACAGAGTTATGAATAATCTACTAGAACAAAAAAAAATTTCCAGCCCCTGGGAATTAACAATTGAATAACGGATTTCTTTTGGCAATTGGGCATGTCTAAATGTAAGGGAGACAACTTGCCAACATGGTTATATAAGCCTGCGACGGCAAATAATTTCAGAAATCTTTAACCCTATGCACTGTATTTGAAGTTATCCCACTAGCTCGCTGGAAATCCTCACCAATAACAACAACAGCCCCAACAAAAATAACTACAAATTAAGTCAGCTTAGTTCAATGTAAGGGTTGGTTGTAGTTGTCAACACATTTTAACTTTAGGTTAGTGTTTTTTATGTGTTCCTAAAGGATTCAGTTCTTCCGACGTATGATTAATAATAGTTGCTCCCAGAATTAGAAAAACTATCTATTGTTGAATTTGTGTTTTCTGCCAAAATGTGGTTTTCTGCATTTTAGGGATCTCTGCTGGTGTACTGATGAGCAGTAAATAGATATAATTATTAATGTGCGTAAATAACATAAAAGTGCATTTTTTGGCTAAACCGTCTCAATAATAATATGTGAGCAAGATTGGAGGGATAAAAAAAAATTATTTCTGTGAAAAGGCTATCTTTGACTCAATGATTAAGCTGAAATTGTAGTGTTATTTTGTTGGTTAAGTATGTACCATGAAGTTATATGAGAGGTACAGAATAGTTAATGGGTTGATAGACTGTTCATTTGCTCGGTCTAAAAAGTTTGGGAAAAATGCTAAACACTTTTAAAACTGTTTAATTTTTAAAGTTTCAGAACAGCAGACACAGGATAATATAAATGCATTATTTATATTTTTAAAAAAATAATATTAATAATGTACAAAGAGCATTTAAGAGGCTTAGAAGTTCAATGGCACATTATTGTTTCCATGGTATAGCACTTGTAGTCTACAATAAAGAATGAAAGTTCTTTATTTTGCTCTTATTGAGCATTGCAGTTATTGCAGATACTGGAAACGAAAGATATCAGCTTTCGTGGAGTGTACCCATCAGTCAGTCATGGCATACCTAAACATATGAGAAATTTATGAAATTTCTACGTACATCATGGGCTTACAGTGTTACTAACATCTGAGATTTTTCAGCCACAATTTTTCAAAAAAAATTAATCATTATGATGACAATTTTTTTTGGTTTCCAACTAGAACAACCATTTTTACTTCAAACTCATTAAAAATTTGGCTGATGGTTTGTTGATATATAGAACAATGCGGCTTTTCTTGATATTTTTAAACTTCAGTATACTTATGGGAAAAGAAAATCATACTGAAGTTCATAGACCAACATTTGAAAAGCATTATTTCCTCAAAATATGTTTGCGATAATGTTTGTTTTTTTAAAAAAACAGTTGATTCATACAATTAGTTTTCTTCCTAAAGCTGTTAGTTTTTTATTGACTTTTACGTCTCATGCCGTCAGGTGACATTGAGTTGAACCCAGGGCCTCATCTGAATCTTTGATTTTGTATTCCAGTTACTAGCAGAATTGTTTCCAATTAATAAGCAACCCTCTGAATGAAAAAATACCTATTAACGTTTCCTGTTACCCGAAAAAACATTTGGGGAGCACTATTTTGATCAATTAGATACCGAACTATCGGGGCATATAGTATAACAGATAATAGTAAAACAAAAAAAACAAAGGAGACATTTTTGCGTCTAATTCAGGAGATTAGAAATTGTTCACTCAAGGGATGCAACCAGATGTGCTGATAAAACATTTAAACTTTTTGATCAGTGTTTCGTTTTGAAAGATCAGATAATTGCCTACAATGTCACGACAACCCCTTTTAAATCATACCAGTTTCTTGTTATCTTTGAGTAAAACCTCTCATTGAAAACTAAGAGTGGCAACGTGATAACGACAAGAAAATTTTTAATTTTTCTCTTGATCTAGAGTTAAGAGAAATCTTGCCCTTGCAGAACGGTGGAAATGTACCAATATGAGAACGGCAACGATGAGTTTGATCAATTCATCGGTACTTTCGAGAAAATTGTTGAAAAACACGCACCGATTCAGACTAATGAAAAAAGGGGGTATAACTTTTAGGAATCGTAAGCCCTGGTTAACACCAAAAGTGAAATTTTTGAGTACGCAAACACTTTTTCTGTTCAACAATTGGAAAAAAACTCCTGACAGTGAGACGTACAAAGAATTTAGGCGTGACAGAAACTTAGTTAATAGAAGTTTAAGGGAGGCGCGCAACAATTTTTGCTTCAATTTCTTCCGAAAACCGCCAACAAGTAAGAAACAAAAAAACTAAACCAAACAGAAGATCAGTCCGAGTACAAAATGTGAAAAATTGATGATATCAGATTTGATAGTGGTAAAATCTCAAAGGTTTTAAAACTTGTTAGTTGTCTAAACAGATAATTTGCTAATATAGGTGTTTTCAAAGGTTCAGATTTTGCTTGTAAGTTACGTGATCAACTTAATATATCTAATTTCACAGTCAGAACTGAAAATGATATTTATTTAGTCATTGACTCGCTGGACGATAACGAACTAAAAGAACCTGGTGAAAAACCAAATTGTCTCTAAAAAATTGCAAATTACCTGTAGTCGTACATCTACTGTTAGCCTTAAATGAGTGCATTTAGGAGGAAATTTGTCCCAACTAAAAAAAATTAGTCTATGTAAATCCAATTTTTTGAGACAGGTGATAAATGCGATAGCACAACAATCGACCATTTTCTGACACTCTGAGCTTTGCAAAACTTTTTGAGCGCCTGGTTCTGATTCAGATGACGGATTTGATTGATAGGCCTAAAGTTAAAAAAAGAGCAATTCGAATTTCAAAAAAAAGTCAATGACTGATGCAGTTTTGCGACTGGCTAAAAACGGTTTCGTCTAACTTAGATCAAAGCAAAGAATCTGTTGCTGATTTTCTAGATCTTGAAAGAGCTTTTAATTCCATTTTGCGTAACATTTTTCTTAAAAATTGAAACGTATGATTTTTCGAAGCAAGCAAAAGAATAGCTCTTTTCATTTCCGTTCAACTGCAGAGAAAAGGCAACATTTAATGGCATGTTTTCTAATAGGGAAAAAGTGAATCACAGTGTGCAACAGGGAACTGTATTAGGACCACTCATTTTTCTATACATTTTTCTCATTTTTCTCATCTAATATAAAGAAAACGGAGAGGGTAATTCAATTTGCAGATGACACAAGTATTGTCTGTTGTGGAAAAGAAAGTAGCTGATATGAAAAAGTCAAAGACACTTTGCAAAAAACAGAAGAATATGTAGAGATGAACAAACTATCATTGAATACAAACCAAAACCGAATTAATCTTTTTCTCGCGCAGAAAAATCTGATTTTGGATGTGTTTTTTTAAACAAAAACGAAGTTCTCGCAAAATATAAAAGTTGCGTTTCAGTTTGACAGGACACTTAATATTGATGAGCAGCTGAATAAAATCTTAAAAAGATGGCTTATGCTATATGATCAGTATACTTAATAAGACATCAAATTCTCTTGAACGCGCACATTCTTATTTCGAAATCACTTATGTTTTCAGACTAATCGTTTTTGGCAAGTTTATTTGAAAATTCATCTGCAAAAAAAAACAAAAAGGCTATATTCGACAGATTAACTGGGTTACAAAAGTGTGCATTCTACGGAAAAATTACGAGAAAGCGAGAGATCCGCTAATTCAGAAAAAGATCCTACCAATTCGGCTACAAATTGCAAAAAAGTCGCCAACCAAATTTAATTAAGATATAACCACACCAGAAAATTCTGCAAAATTTACACGGGAATCTGAACATATATCAAAACACAAGAACAAATCAATTCAAAATTAGACCGAATTTCAAATCCAACTTAGAAATGGATTCGGTTGTTCGTAAATGCGTAAAAAATGGAATAAGATAAAACGGTGGCTTCGGTTGGCAAAAAAACTGTTTTAAGAAAACGTCGAATGAAATTTTACTCTAACAACCGGAAAAATTCTTTGAAAAACAACGTAGGAGTTTTTATAAGTTATTTTTGTAAATTATTTGTGTTTTTAGGAAGAGAACAAACGGAGGAAAATATACTGAGATTCTTTGGGAAAATTGGTTAATATTTATCATTTTGTCTGAAAGATTTGAAGTGTTTTCGATTCAAGTGTCATCAACAATAAGCTTACAAACGTAATTTGTTTGTTGCAAAAAAGAATGACAAATTTGTCCATCACCAGTATATATTTTTCAAATAGACTACCTCAATTGCTTGCCAGGCTCATTTATATGATTTTCTGTTGCTGGATTTTAACTTGTCTGAGTAGCATCATAACAAAATAGGTTCTGCTTTAACTACAAATCGTTTCAAAAAAGAGACTTCGTTAAGCAAGCCTGGTTCATGCTTGTCGCGTTTTATGTTTTTAGCAGCAAAATCTGCTAACGAAAATTCGTACAGCATCAACTCTGCAAATGTCACAACTCTGATGTCTCAATGCTCCGCACTCCACTTTTTAGTTGGAAAGTCATGTTATGGTTGAAATGTTATGGCTTGAAATCTCGGGTGCAATAACTAAAAACAAGCAGTCAGTGCTTGTTTCTAAATTCTCTAAGCCGTCCATATCGTAAAATCTCTCAGAAACATATATAATTGATTTCCAACACGAATAAGTTTCTGTACTGAAAAATGAAAACCCGACGAAGGTTTTGAAGAGTTTCCAATTGCGTATTGAATGAATCGATATTTTATTTACGTTTGAGTCCAAGACCAAAGTAAAAAAAATATGACTGAATAGACCAAAGTAAAAAAAAGTATGACTGTTCCATTCTCTAACCTGAAGCTTGAAATCATTTTGCCTTGCGGTTGTTTGAGTTAATCTTTATTCTTTGACTAGTGCCTCATATTATCATTAATATCAACTCGGCTAACAATGAAATCTTGAAACGTTGGCAGGCAAGGGGAAACTTAAACTTCAACTCTGGAAAATCAAGATCGCAATGCGCATAACCAAATTGTCTCGAAAAGAGGATATTCTTGTTTTTGAAAGTAGTTTTTGAAATATTGGGGTCTCAGCAGTCGTGTTATTCTTTCCTGGTGACTCGAATGATTGCATGCTTGATCTAGCTTCCTGAAATGGACATTAATAAACGTGCAAGGCAATTGCTCCAATTACGGTTTTACTGTAAACACAAAACCCGTCAAGACTAAACAGTTCGTCAACCTTTAAGACAAGTATAAGAGTATTTGTAGAACAAAAGGAACAATTTTGGGATAGTTCTAATTTCTGGCTAATTTGGGCCACAAGTAATCTCCTCCCTTGTTTTATCAAGTAAATTATGTCTGTTTCAACAAAAAAGAGAAGTTTGCGATTGGCAGCCTATTGTAGACAAATCATTGCTAAATGGACAGAGTGTATTTACTTTCTGGCATATCATTCCCTCTGTAGTTGTAGAAATCCGTCCTTTTCTGTATTGCCTCCAATGAGGGAACAACATCCTTATTATTATACAACCCACGAAAATATCGAAACATTGTCTATTGTTTCTGATCTAGGACAGCTTTCAAATAATTGCAGTTTTCAGCTCCTGAGGGAAGATGTTCCTCCAATCTGAGAATTTTCATGTCTTCCTGTTGTAAAAGTACGTTATTCAACAATCTTGTGAAATCACAATTATTTTTCAGAGATTGGCGATCCCTCAATTTTCTAGAGAAGCATTTGTAAGGGGGAATTGCGTTTAATTTGTAATGAGAAAAAAATAGTTCACAGCGGAAATATTAATTGGCTTCCCTTGTTGATGTTCTTGAGATTGAATCTAAAGATGTAGTTCAGTGTATCAAGAGAAAAAATAAAACGACAAATTTGAAAGGGAAACAATTTGTTAGTTTTTTACAACAGCTGGCCAAATCCATCGCTAATAGATGAGATACGGTAAAAATTACCACAGAAGAAAATTGAAATCGTATAATCGTATTTCCCAGTGTTCAGTCCAAAAACGGTCAAAGTGCTAACATAGCGTTCAAAATATAGTTTTTATTTAAGAAGCTTTTCTTCCGCTCTTGCGAAAATGTGTTGACAAATTATAGTCCTCTTCTTTGTCAAAAATGCTTTTTTGTATTCAAACGTTGGTGTACTCTGATTTTTGCATTAATTTATTTTTCGGAAGTAAAATTCACTGTATTTTTATTGTTTTTCTAATAGATGAAAACTTGTTGAACAGTTCTGCTTCACTTTTGCTATGTAGTTCCTCTAGTGTTTTAAGAAAAAGTACAATCCTTATTTTGGTAGTTTTGTCATATAAGATATTGCGTTCTTGAATTTAATTAAAAGAAATCACACAGTGATTGATTCATGTTCTCCAATTCAAAATGTTGCGTTTCTGTCTTTCAACTACTTAAAGGCAATGTAGATGGATTGAAAATCATAAGTAGCCAAGTTTTGAAGGAGTTTTTAACTTTCGCATAGGTACTATGAAGTTGATCAAATTCATCGGTGGAAAATTCACATCAAGTTTTTTGCCCTGTCGGAAAATTGTTTTGTACTATATCTTTTCACGTGACTGTTGAAACGAGTCCGCAAAGCAATTTTGTTTTTTGTAGCAAATTAGATTTAGGTTTTTTTTGTGAATCTCATCAGCTTTTCGCTGAGAAGGTTCCTCGACAAAATTTTGCTCCTCAATGTCAACGTCTTTAATCAAATTGTGAATTACATTTTATTTTTAACAAACACAAGCTGGTACTCGAATAGGACCCATGACGGGAATGGTGGACATTTTTTTTTCATTTTTTGTCTACCGAATTCTGAAAGCGGCCAACAACACTCCAATTTTTTGGAAAAAAGAAAACTAAGCCTCTAAATCCAGCATCACCAGTCAATAAAAGAAAGAACTGGAAGCAAACAACTCTAGAAAAGAACAATAAATCTGCATGAGAGGACTATAAAATAAGAAGTCAATGGAGCAAACAAGAGCTGAACCTACAGTTCCACTAGAGATCAGCCTTGGTTTATCTTTACTAATTAAAGCAACAACGACAAAGGGACCTAAAATCAACATTTAAAGGAAGCAGATGGTGATAAAAGATTTGTTCAGATACTGGGTGCAATCGTAGCGATAGAAACTTGCTTAAAATTTAATATTTTTCCCACAATAATTCAGGCTACTCCCTAAAAATGTAGTATCTTTGACGGTTCTTGCAAGATTTTTCAAGAACAAAAACGCATGCTTCTATGACAGTCAATTAAAAAGACTTGATCCATATCATGGGTTGCTTAAAACGGTTTTCAGTGTTAGTGAGTTCCTAAGTTAATACCGCTGCTGAGTTCTTCAGTTGATACCTCAAGTTCTTCAGTTGGATAGAAGTTGCTTGAAATTTCTGTGGCGTCGAAGAAGTAGCAAATAAATTAAAAATATTTTAATATCAACGTCAGGACTCCGCAGCTTAATGTTTTCTACAATTGGTAGAAAAAACTTTCATGAAATTGGAACTAAATAATGAAGACATTTGTCTAATCACAGCAAAATCAACACAAAATAAACAACACTTATATAATTTTAGCAAACAGGATGGCAATTCCGAAGGCCCAACCAAAAATTTTCTATTATTTGCAAGATCTTTTCTCAAAACCTGGCTTGGCACAGAAAAAATGAGTGATCAGCAATGATGCGTTGACCAAAGCATACAGGAGAACTTGAAGAAAAAATAGGAAAACAAAGCAAGTCAAGGTCGAACACAATATGGAGGGTGGTTCTTTGATGCTTGGACTACAAGGGGCTTTTACTGCCAATTATCTTCAATTAAGAAGAAGATCCAACAAAAGTTTTGGAACTCAAATAACGAAGGGAATGATTCTGTTACTGGATTCTTCGGGCTGAGAACCGATTGGATTGTTTGCTTCGTTGAAATTTCATATGAGCCAACTTCTGAAAATTATTCGAACAAAGAATGGACAACTTTTGGACGACGAAGTTGAACTTAGTGAGAGATCGGAACCCCGAAAAAAGATATACAGCATCCAATTGTAGCGGAAAACAGCATGCTGCGAAAAATCTGTAATAAAGCAAAAGAAAAAAAAATTTTTTTGATAGATTTCTTGAAAATTCTCAAGTTTAAAGTGCACTGTGTACGATCTGAAACAAAAGAATTCGCAGCTCAATTAGCTTTTGTTATTAAAAAAGTAGTTATTAAAAAGTCCAAGCATTAGTTGTGGCAGCTGTATCAACAACCCAGCGGAAAATCGACACAAATTAAGCAACATTGAGGCACTCCGAGGTTATAAATGGACCGGCATTCTTGGAGCTACATGAAATGTAATCGATGCAGCATAAACAGTTTACTGTATAGGCCAAGACTCTTGGAGTTAAGAGAAAATTCTCAAATAGAAAAAAAATCAAACGATTTTTAACTCTTTCATGACGGAAAACGAATAATTCTTGCAAAAGGCAGAGCAGACAAAAATCAAATGGATTGCAATACAAAACAATCGATTCTCCTATAGTGGAATCATCTTGGAGCTGAATTTTGTTTGGTGAAATGAACATCAAAAAATTATCAAGAAGGAAGTGGCCATGTAGTAAATTTTTTTAGAGAAGTAAATGGAAACGAGGCATTCAAAATATCTTACTAGCAATCATGAACAATGTGTCAAATAAAGAAAAGACTCGAACAGTTACCTCAGTTATGGCAGAAGAGCAATTCGATGTTCAAAAGCCCTTGCTACTGCTAGAGTTGACCACTCTCTACTGTTAGAGCAATTTATGCTGGAGTAGTACCAAATTTAGACAGACAGAAATGTATCAATGAAAAAATCCAATAAATTAGACAAAGATGCAAGCCACATGCAACGAACATGAGAACGGGTATCATGTTGTGCTAGCTAAAATTTGCTTGTTATCTACAGGTCTGGAAAACAGAGGGGATCAAAGAACGTCCGATTTAGCAACGATGGAAGTTTAAACCACCCTCGTTTCCTATTCACGGAGGACTAGAGGAACATTTGTTTAGAGGTTGCAGGAAAGCAACAAATGCAACGTTGGGGAACAGATCAGTCACTGAGGAAGTTCTTTCAAATAAGGTTTGTTTTTATGGAACAAATATTGTTTTTTATACCCTGCAATTTATTCACGGATACAATTGTTGAACAGCGAAAACTCTTTTGACAAAATCAATTTTATGCAAAATTAAATTGGTATAGATTTCGTAACAAATTTTTGCCAATTTAGATTAACTGGCCAAAAAGGCAAACCAAAGAAAAATAAAAATAAAAGAGGTGATCTTTTGTGTTTGATCAAAGATAATTTAGAGAAGATACAATAATAGGGTTTCAATAACAAAGACTACCAAAAATCCGACTGTGTGATTCGCTAGTTAGTAAAAGTGTGAATTCAGTCCAGTGATGTAGTTTACAAAAGACCAGTGGTGAAGCTCCCTCCTGTGCTATCAAAGGGAAAATATGTTTTCTCGACAGAAAACGAGATCGGCGATTTTTTTGTTGGACTCAAAACATTGTCCAGAAAGTTCAAGAGCAAATAAACAGTAGAAAATAATGTAAAGATTGTGCAATTTAAAGCGACCTTCTACCAAAGCCCAATCGATTCGTTCACGCTTGTCAACACATTTGCTTCGAAGCTATTATTGGTTTGCGAATATCAAACATGGATTGAAACCCAAACTTGAACAACCCCCGCATCAGTATTGTGATCTATGAACGGCTTACAAAACTTTCAAAAATTAGCATCTCAATAATTCTTTGTAATTATCTTATCTTGTTTTTTCATAATTTTTGACCATTGTTTAATTTTATTATCAAATTCCTTTTGACGCTATTTATCACTCTCTGTCAGCATTTTTATCGAAATCTCGAACAAATACACCAAAAAATAGTTGAAATTGGCAGTTTTTATAAAAAATAATTCAACATACAGTGCACTATAATTATGCACTAAAAATTATGCACTACAAAGCACTTTAAACTTATCATGACCTGTTGAAAAAATAATTTAATTTTATATTATCAACTTTTCGTTCTGTGGAACAATAATCCTAAGTAAGAGGAACTATATCTGAAGAACGAAATGTGTCTTACTTGTTTAAGATAACCGAGGCTTGTTTTTTTATTGGTGTTTATAAAACCAATTGAAGACCAAAACATAGTTCCCAAAACGAATTTTCAGATTTTCACATAGAGCTTCTGAGATTAGGACTGTTTTACGTTGTTAAGGAAACAATCTGGTTACTAACAAAACTCAAAAAACATTGTTCATTATTTGATTAGAACTATTTGATTAATTCAAGGAAATCAAATTTGTTTTCAAAAAAGGCTGAACGATTAATCTTTGAGACTAAATGAGTACCAAGTATTGCGAAGGTAATCTAGCGTACAACGGATACAACAGTTGACATAAGTCAATTGCAAAAACATAATTCCCGGAGAGATCTGAAGCCGCTGAAACGAGTTGGGTGGTCTAAAGCTTTCGTTGTCATCTTTAGGAGACCAGCCTTCACAGGTTTCTTTATATTCATTTTTTGCCTATTTATACGCAATTGGTGTTAGTCTTTCCGGATGGTCTTAAGAAAACTTGCAATTAAAACTTATTAGCCCTGATGAAGTGAGACATTCTTACTCTTTTTTGTTAAACATTATTTGTTTCTCATAAAATTGAATTTTTTTTCTTAAACTTGAACTGAAGATGTTAAATGAAAAGAGAAAATCAAATTGAGCTGCTATTCAATTTTTCTGAGAGCTACTGAGCTTAAACTGTGATGGAAAATTTAGCGCGTTTCTTGACCCATAGCATTTCTTGACCCGATCTGCAAATTGTTTGATCAAATTCAACCCGAGATCGTCCATACTCCTGAAAGTGACTTGGGATTTTATTTGGGCTAGGAAAAGGATTTTATCCATCGAAATGCTTTCAATTGCTCTTTTGTGCTACCTTTTCTACAGGCTGAAAATTCCTCCGATGAGGATCTAAATTAGTTCAAAACGACAAAGTTTTGTCTGTTTCAAATCAGTGTTTATTTTTTAAGTAAAATACTTATGATAATAAGTAAAACACTTTCCGTTATTTCTTACCCTTTCAGCTACTTCAATTAGTTTTATTACAAGCTTTGGCTAGAATGCAGGCTCCCGTGATCTGTGTCATACGACTGATTTCGTTTATAATACAAAATTTAGCTAATTGGTTTGGGAAAGTTTAATATGGCATTAGCTACTTTGCTTTTTGTTTCAACGAAACCTTTTTATTATTGAGGAAATGAATTTAGATTGATTGTCTGCTAGTTTTTTCACGGATGGTGGGATCTTGTATCTGCCTAATGTAATTGACAACGAAACTTTTTCCATTTCAATTATTCATATTATTATAGAATTTAGTGATTTTTTTCCATCGGTGAAATTTTTTTGAACTCTCAGTTGCTAACGCGAATTCGGTAAGTTTTCCCCAGACGAGGGGAACTTAATTTTTTACTAGAATGGAACAAATAATAACAAAATCTAGCCGGAACATTTGCTTGCATTGCAATCCATCATATTCTCAGTTTTATATTAGTTTGAATTTCAGCCTTTGGTATATAATTTTTCGAACTCTTCATTCATCATATAATTTTGTAGAAATTATTTTGTCCGCTTAATTGCTTTTTCCGGGTGAAATTTATGAATTGCTTGAATATTATTTGAAACTACAGGAGTTCTAAAACCATATGAGACGAATTTATGCTTCGCCAGACCAAAAACAATATTGGTTTAAAATTCTGCCGGCTATTAATATCATGTTTTTTGGGAAAAAACAAAAGTTATATCGTTGAGAGTTTCGTTTCGAGAGTTCTATTTTTAACGCATCAAATTCGGTTCGGTAACTATGCTACCAAATTTTCAAAAAAATGATCTTCAGAAGGAGTCAGTTTTTTTCTTCAGTTTCAATAGTCTACCAAAATATGAAAAGAGCAAAAATTTTATGAAGTTCAAACATTGTTCAAAATTAATCACCGATGATACCTTCCATTATTAAGGTTACAAGACAACACAAAAACAAAATCAAATAACAACAACAAACATTATTCACGTCCGAAACTTTTTTGAAATAAAAACACAT
Source organism: Convolutriloba macropyga (assembly GCF_964194025.1). Lineage (NCBI taxonomy): Eukaryota > Metazoa > Xenacoelomorpha > Acoela > Convolutidae > Convolutriloba > Convolutriloba macropyga. The sequence goes on along the minus strand of NC_134469.1, from coordinate 70,545,992 downwards.
AGTAACAACGTCAAAACAGCGTCAAAATATCAAAATTAAAAAATAATTTTTCCCTAAAACAAAAACCTTGGACCAGTCCTTATTTTTACTCTCCAATGAATTCAAATGATGATTATGAGAATGATTTAATTGAAACTGCCTTTCTTTTTTCTGTTTCAATAACACCTTTTTATTGTTGACGAAATGAAGCTAGATTGTTCGTTTGCTAGTTTTTTCACGGATAGTGGGATGTTGACACTGCCTAATGTAATTGACAACGAAAATTTTTCATTTTTTTTACTCATATTATTATAGAATTTAGTGATTTTGTTCTATTGGTGAAATACTTTTGAACTCTCAGTTCCTGACGCGAGTTTGGTAAGTTTTCTGAAGGAGGGGAACCTAATGTTTACTAGAATGGAACAAATAATAACAAAATCTAGCCGGAACATTTGCTTGGACTACAATCCATCATATTCTCAATTTCATATTTGTTTGAGTCTCAGCCTTTGGTATATAATTAATCGAACTCTTCATTCATCATACAATTTTGTAGAAATTATTTTGTCCGCTTAATTGCTTTTTTCGGGTGAGATTTATGAATTGGTTGAAATTTTTTTGAAGCTACAGGAGCTAAAACCATATGAGAATTTATGCTTCGCGTGACTAAAAACATTTTTGGTTTAAATTTCTGCCGGCTATTAATTTCGTGTTGCTTGGGAAAAAATAAAAGTTATATCGTTGAGAGTTTCGTTTCAAGAGTTCTATATTTAACTCATAAAATTCGGTTCAGAGTCTACGATTACAAATTTTCAAAAAAAGAGGTATCTTGAGTAGGAGTAAGTTTTTTTCTGCAGTTTTAATAGAAACTTCTCTACTATTCCCAGAATTTTATGATATAAACAAAGAACTATTCAAACAAAACTGTCAACCATATGGCATTAATTTATTTTCCAAGCAACATAAAATTTATGTTTGCAACCGAAATATCTTTTGGATGTACACATATATCGTTCAGACCGCCCACGTTCAGATGGTAATAGATTAAAAATGGAGGGCCAATAGATGCTTTCGTGCATAATTTTTTGACCCCCGCCCATCCATGATTTTAGCACAATAGTCTACCAAAATATGTTAAGAGCGAAAACTTTATAAAACTCAAACATTCATCAGAATTAATCGCCGATGATCTCTGCCATTATTAAGGTTACGAGACAGCACAAAAACAAAATCAAATAACAACAACAAACACTCCTTACATCCGAAAATTTTTTTGAAATAAAAATATCGCGTCAAGATATCTAAATTAAAAAATAATTTTTCCCTAATACAAAAACTTTGGACCAGTCCTTATTGAGACTCGCCAACGGGTAGAAAAAAGTGGAAAAGCTGCAAAGTTAAAATATAGGTTTATAGTTCTTGATATCGATTAATTTCAAATATAGAAAAACATTAGACTTCAACTGAAATGTTTAAATAATTTCATCTCTTTTGATATAGCTACATTGCCAAACACTAATTCGGCTCCAATGAATTCAAATGATGATTATGAGAATGATTTAATTGAAACTGCCTTTTTTTTCTGTTTCAATAACACCTTTTTATTGTTGACGAAATGAAGCTAGATTGTTCGTTTGCTAGTTTTTTCACAGATAGTGGGATGTTGACACTGCCTAATGTAATTGACAACGAAAATTTTTCATTTTTTTTACTCATATTATTATAGAATTTAATGATTTTGTTCTATTGGTGAAATACTTTTGAACTCTCAGTTCCTGACGCGAGTTTGGTAAGTTTTCTGAAGGAGGGGAACCTAATGTTTACTAGAATGGAACAAATAATAACAAAATCTAGCCGGAACATTTGCTTGCATTGCAATCCATCATATTCTCAGTTTTATATTAGTTTGAATTTCAGCCCTTGGTATATAATTTTTCGAACTCTTCATTCATCATATAATTTTGTAGAAATTATTTTGTCCGCTTAATTGCTTTTTCCGGGTGAAATTTATGAATTTCTTGAATATTATTTGAAACTACAGGAGTTCTAAAACCATATGAGACGAATTTATGCTTCGCCAGACCAAAAACAATATTGGTTTAAAATTCTGCCTGCTATTAATATCATGTTTTTTGGGAAAAAACAAAAGTTATATCGTTGAGAGTTTTGTTTCGAGAGTTCTATTTTTAACGCATCAAATTCGGTTCGGTAACTATGCTACCAAATTTTCAAAAAAAATGATCTTCAAAAGGAGTCAGTTTTTTTCTTCAGTTCCAATAGTCTACCAAAATATGAAAAGAGCAAAAATTTTATGAAGTTCAAACATTGTTCAAAATTATTCACCGATGATACCTGCCATTATTAAGGTTACAAGACAACACAAAAACAAAATCAAATAACAACAACAAACATTATTCACATCCGAAAATTTTTTGAATTAAGAACACATAGTAACAACGTCAAAACAGCGTCAAAATATCTAAATTAAAAAATAATTTTTTCCCTAAAACAAAAACCTTGGACCAGTCCTTATTTTTACTCGCCAACGGGTAGCAAAAAGTAGAAAAGCTGCAAAGTTATATTATAGGTTTATAGTTCTTGAAAACTATTATCTTCAAATATAGAAAGTCATTAGACATCAACTGAAATGTTTAAATAATTTCGTCTCCATTGATACCTATATTTGTCAAACACTAACTAGGCTCCAATGAATTCAAATTATGATTATGAGAATGATTTATTTGAAGTGTTTGGTTTTAGCTATTTAGCTTCTGTGGTCTTTGAAAACACCTGCTACAAAACATCCTAAATCAATCAAGTTTTAACCCTAGATGAAAGTGTGTTGCTGACATCAAAATCGAGCAGAATTTTTTGTTGCATTTCCACTTGTCCGCGACCATTCACCAAACGAAATAGAAATGAGTCTATCTCAAAATGAGCGTTAAATAACTAAAACTGAAAAGTCAGTTTATGTGGATGTAATTACACAGCACTCAGAGAAGAGATTATGGCCAGATGTTTTAATCCCTATTCTACAGTAACGTGGATCGCATGACTGATGAGTGGTATGACTGTGTCTTCCGTTTAATCAACAAATTCACGCCCACTCGAACGGGAAAAAGATGTGAACTTCCATTTTGGGTTTCAAGATCAACATCCCATAAATAAACAGCCCAAAACGTTGCAAAAATTTTTTGTGTTAACCGGAATGTTGGCACCACTTCAAATCAGCTACAGAAATCATCAGAAAGCAAGAAATAATTTTTCAAATTGAAAAAGATTAGAATAATTCAAAACATAAAAAAGGTCAAAACTGAAGTGGCGGCAAAGTTATAATATAGGTTTATAGTTCTTGAGAACTATTATTTTCAAATATAGAAAATCATTAGACATCAACTGAAATGTTTAAATAATTTCATCTCCATTGATACCTATATTTGCCAAACACTAACTCGGCTCCAATGAATTCAAATTATGATTATGAGAATGATTTATTTAAAGTGTTTGGTTTTAGCTATTTAGCTCCTGTGGTTTTTGAAAACACCTGCTACAAAACATCCTAAATCAGGTTTTAACTGTGGATGAAAGTGTGTTGCTGACATCAAAATCGAGCAAAATTTTTTGTCGCATTTCCACTTGTCCGCGACCATTCACCAAACGAAATAGAAATGAATCTATATCAATATGAGCGTTAAATAACTAAAATTGAAAAATCAGTTTATGTTGATGTAATAACAAAGCACTCAGAGAAAAGATTATGGCCAGACGTGCGTGGATCACATGACTGATGAGTGGTACGACTGTGTCTCCAGTTTAATAAAAAAATTCACGCCCACACGAAGGGAAATAAAATGAGCTTCCGTTTTGAGTTTCAAGATCAACATCCCATAAATAAACAGCCCAAAACGTTGCAAAACTTTTTCGTGTGAACCGGAATGATGGCGCCACTTCAAATCAACTACAAAAACCATCAGACAGCAAGAAATAATTTTCAAACTGAAAAAGGTTAGAATATTTCGAAACATAAAAAAAGGTCAAAACTGAAAGTTTTTACATGACAAGAGCGAAAACTGTACAAACCTCAAATATTTTTTAAAAAGTAATCACCGATGATATGTGCCATTATAAAGGTTACGAGACAACACAAAAACAAAATCAAATTACAACAACAAACATTATATACATCCGGAACTTTTTGAAAAAAAAACACATAGTAACAACGTCAGAACAGCGTCAAAAAATCCAAATTCAAAAATAGTTTTTCTTTACTACAAAAACATTGGACCAGTCCTTATTGAGACTCGCCAACGGGTAGAAAAAAGTAGAAAAGCTGCAAAGTTATAGTATACAAAGTTTAATCAAAAAGTTCATGCCCACTCGAAGGGAAACAAAATGAGCTTCCGTTTCGAGTTTCAAGATCAACATCCCATAAATAAACAGCCCAAAACGTTGCAAAAATTTTTGTGTGAACCGGAATGTTGGCGCCACTTCAAATCAGCTACAGAAACCATCAGACAGCAAGACATAACTTTTCAAATTAAAAAAGATTAGAATATTTCAAAACTTAAAAAAGGTCAAAACTGAAGTTGCGGCAAAGTTATAATATAGGTTTATAGTTCTTGAAAACTATTATTTTCAAACATAGAAAATCATTAGACATCAACTGAAATGTTTAAATAATTTCATCTCCATTGATACCTATATTTTCCAAACACTAATTCGGCTCCAATGAATTCAAATTATGATTATGAGAATGATTTATTTGAAGTGTTTGGTTTTAGCTATTTAGCTCCTGTGGTCTTTGAAAACACCTGCTACAAAACATCCTAAATCAGGTTTTAACCGTGGATGAAAGTGTGTTGCTGACATCAAAATCAAGCAAAATTTTTTGTCGCATTTCCACTTGTCCGCGACCATTCACCAAACGAAATAGAAATGAATCTATATCAATATGAGCGTTAAATAACTAAAATTGAAAAATCAGTTTATGTGGATGTAATTACAAAGCACTCAGAGAAAAGATTATGGCCAGATATTTTAATCCCGCTATTCTACAGTAACGTGGATCGCATGACTGATGAGTGGTACGACTGTGTCTTCAGTTTAATCAAAAAACTCACGCCCACTCGAAAGGGAAAAAGATGTGAACTTCCATTTTGGGTTTCAAGATCAACATCCCACCCATAAATAAACAGCCCAAAACGTTGCAAAATTTTTTTGTGTGAACCGGAATATTGGCGCCACTTCAAATCAGCTACAGAAATCATCAGACAGCAAGAAATAATTTTTCAAATTGAAAAAGATTAGAATACTTCAAAACATAAAAAAAGGTCAAAACTGAAGTGGCGGCAAAGTTATAATATAGGTTTATAGTTCATGAAAACTATTATTTTCAAATATAGAAAATCATTAGACATCAACTGAAATGTTTAAATAATTTCATCTCCATTGATACCTATATTTGCCAAACACTAACTCGGCTCCAATGAATTCAAATTATGATTATGAGAAAGATTTATTTAAAATGCTTGGTTTTAGCTATTTAGCTCCTGTGGTCTTTGAAAACACCTGCTACAAAACATCCTAAATCAGGTTTTAACCGTGGATGAAAGTGTGTTGCTGACATCAAAATTGAGCAAAATTTTTTGTCGCATTTCCACTTGTCCGCGACCATTCACCAAACGAAAGAGAAATGAATCTATCTCAATATGAGCGTTAAATAACTAAAATTGAAAAATCAGTTTATGTTGATTTAATAACAAAGCACTCAGAGATGAGATTATGGCTAGATGTTTTAATCCCGCTATTCTACAGTAACGTGGATCACATGACTGATGAGTGGTACGACTGTGTCTACAGTTTAATAAAAAAATTCACGCCCACTCCAACGGGAAAAAGATGTGAACTTCCGTTTTGGGTTTCAAGATCAACATCCCATAAATAAACAGCCAAAAACGTTGCAAAAATTTTTTGTGTGAACCGGAATGTTGGCGCCACTTCAAATCAGCTACAGAAACCATCAGACAGCAAGAAACAACTTTTCAAATTGAAAAAGATTAGATTATTTCAAAACATAAAAAAAAGGTCAAAACTGAAAATTTTTACATGACAAGAGCGAAAACTGTATAAACCTCAAATATTTTTTAAAATTATTGACCGATGATATCTGCCATTATAAAGGTTACGAGACAACACAAAAACAAAATCAAATTACAACAGCAAACATTATATACATCCGGAACTTTTTTGAAAAAAACACATAGTAACAACGTCAAAACAGCGTCAAAAAATCCAAATTCAAAAAAAGTTTTTCTTTACTACAAAAACATTGGACCAGTCCTTATTGAGACTCGCCAACGGATAGAAAAAAAGTAGAAAAGCTGCAAAGTTATAATATAGGTTTATAGTTCTTGAAAACTATTATTTCCAAATATAGAAAATCATCAGACATCAACTGAAATTATTAAATAATTTCATCTCCATTGATACCTATATTTGCCAAACACTAACTAGGCTCCAATGAATTTAAATTATGATTATGAGAATGATTTATTTGAAGTTTTTGGTTTTAGCTATTTAGCTACTGTGGTCTTTTAAAACACCTGCTACAAAACATCCTAAATCACGTTTTAACCCTGGATGAAAGTGTGTTGCTGACATCAAAATCGGGCAAAATTTTTTGTGGCATTTCCACTTGTCCGCGACCATTCACCAAACGAAATAGAAATGAATTTATCTCAATATGAGCGTTAAATAACTAAAATTGAAAAGTCAGTTTATGTGGATGTAATTACACAGCACTCAGAGAAGAGATTATGGCCAGATGTTTTAATCCCTATTCTACAGTAACGTGGATCGCATGACTGATGAGTGGTACGACTGTGTCTACAGTTTAATAAAAAAATTCACGCCCACTCCAACGGGAAAAAGATGTGAACTTCCGTTTTGGGTTTCAAGATCAACATCCCATAAATCAACAGCCCAAAACGTTGCAAAAATTTTTTGTGTGAAGCGGAATGTTGGCGCCACTTCAAATCAGCTACGGAAACCATCAGATAGCAAGAAACAACTTTTCAAATTGAAAAAGATTAGATTATTTCAAAACATAAAAAAAAGGTCAAAACTGAAAATTTTTACATGACAAGAGCGAAAACTGTATAAACCTCAAATATTTTTTAAAATTATTGACCGATGATATCTGCCATTATAAAGGTTACGAGACAACACAAAAACAAAATCAAATTACAACAGCAAACATTATATACATCCGGAACTTTTTTGAAAAAAAACACATAGTAACAACGTCAAAACAGCGTCAAAAAATCCAAATTCAAAAAAAGTTTTTCTTTACTACAAAAACATTGGACCAGTCCTTATTGAGACTCGCCAACGGATAGAAAAAAAGTAGAAAAGCTGCAAAGTTATAATATAGGTTTATAGTTCTTGAAAACTATTATTTCCAAATATAGAAAATCATCAGACATCAACTGAAATTATTAAATAATTTCATCTCCATTGATACCTATATTTGCCAAACACTAACTAGGCTCCAATGAATTTAAATTATGATTATGAGAATGATTTAATTGAAGTTTTTGGTTTTAGCTATTTAGCTACTGTGGTCTTTTAAAACACCTGCTACGAAACATCCTAAATCAAGTTTTAACCCTGGATGAAAGTGTGTTGCTGACATCAAAATCGGGCAAAATGTTTTGTGGCATTTCCACTTGTCCGCGACCATTCACCAAACGAAATAGAAATGAATTTATCTCAATATGAGCGTTAAATAACTAAAATTGAAAAGTCAGTTTATGTGGATGTAATTACACAGCACTCAGAGAAGAGATTATGGCCAGATGTTTTAATCCCTATTCTACAGTAACGTGGATCGCATGACTGATGAGTGGTACGACTGTGTCTTCAGTTTAATAGAAAGATTTACGCCCACTCGAGCGGGAAAAAGATGTGAACTTCCATATTGGGTTTCAAGATCAACATCCCATAAATAAACAGCCCAAAATGTTGCAAAAATTTTTTGTGAGAACCGGAATGTTGGCACCACTTCAAATCAGCTACAGAAATCATCAGAAAGCAAGAAATAATTTTTCAAATTGAAAAAGATTAGAATACTTCAAAACATAAAAAAGGTCAAAAATGAAGTGGCGGCAAAGTTATAATATAGGTTTATAGTTCTTGAGAACTATTATTTTCAAATATAGAAAATCATTAGACATCAACTGAAATGTTTAAATAATTTCATCTCCATTGATACCTATATTTGCCAAACACTAACTCGGCTCCAATGAATTCAAATTATGATTATGAGAATGATTTATTTAAAGTGTTTGGTTTTAGCTATTTAGCTACTGTGGTCTTTTAAAACACCTGCTACAAAACATCCTAAATCAAGTTTTAACCCTGGATGAAAGTGTGTTGCTGACATCAAAATCGGGCAAAATTTTTTGTGGCATTTCCACTTGTCCGCGACCATTCACCAAACGAAATAGAAATGAATCTATCTCAATATGAACGTTAAATAACTAAAATTGAAAAATTAGTTTATGTGGATGTAATTACAAAGCACTCAGAGAAGAGATTATAGCCAGATATTTTAATCCCGCTATTCTACAGTAACGTGGATCGCATGTCTGATGAGTGGTACGACTGTGTCTTCAGTTTAATCAAAAAATTCACGCCCACTCCAACGGGAAAAATATGTGAACTTCCGTTTTTGGTTTCAAGATCAACATCCCATAAATAAACAGTCCAAAACGTTGCAAAAATTTTTTGTGTGAACCGGAATGTTGGCGCCACTTCAAATCAGCTACAGAAACCATCAGACAGCAAGAAAAAACTTTTCAAATAGAAAAAGATTAGAATATTTCAAAACATAAAAAAAGGTCAAAACTGAAAATTTTTACATGACAGTAGAATATAGTTAAAATATAGGTTAAAATATAGTTATAGTTAAAATATAGGTAGAGTAAGTTAAAATATAGGTTTAGAGTTCTTGAAAACGATTAAATTCGAATATAGAAAAGCATTGGACATCAACTGAACTGTTAAAAAAATTTCATCTCCATTGATGCCTACATTTGCCAAACACTAATTCGACTCCAATGAATCCAAATGATGATCATGAGAATGATTTAATTGAAATGTTTGTCTTTAGCTATTTAGCTCCGGTGGTTTTTGTACACACCTGCTGCAAAATATCCTTGGTTAAGTTTTAACCCTAGATGAAAGTGTTGTTGCTGACATAAAAATTGAGCAGAACTTTTTGTCACGTTTCACTTGGCCGCGACCATTCACCAAACGCAATAGAAACGAATTTATCTCATTATGAGCGTTCAATAACTAAAATTGAAAATTCAGTTTCTGTGGAAGCAATTACAAAGCACTGAGAGAAGAGATTATGGCCAAGCCGTTTAGTCCCGCTCTTCTACAGTAACGTGGATCGAATGACTGATGGGTTGTACGACTGTGTCTTCAGTTTAATCAAAAATTTCACGCCCATTCGAAGGGAAATAAAGTGAGCTTCCGTTTTGTGTTTCAAGATCAACATCCCATAAATAAACAGTCCAAAACGTTGCAAAAATTTTTTGTGTGAACCGGAATGTTGGCGCCACTTCAAATCAGCTACAGAAACCATCAGACAGCAAGAAAAAACTTTTCAAATTGAAAAAAGATTAGAATATTTCAAAACATAAAAAAAGGTCAAAACTGAAAATTTTTACATGACAGTAGAATATAGTTAAAATATAGGTTAAAATATAGTTATAGTTAAAATATAGGTAGAGTAAGTTAAAATATAGGTTTAGAGTTCTTGAAAACGATTAAATTCGAATATAGAAAAGCATTGGACATCAACTGAACTGTTAAAAAAATTTCATCTCCATTGATGCCTACATTTGCCAAACACTAATTCGACTCCAATGAATCCAAATGATGATCATGAGAATGATTTAATTGAAATGTTTGTCTTTAGCTATTTAGCTCCGGTGGTTTTTGTACACACCTGCTGCAAAATATCCTTGGTTAAGTTTTAACCCTAGATGAAAGTGTTGTTGCTGACATAAAAATTGAGCAGAACTTTTTGTCACGTTTCACTTGGCCGCGACCATTCACCAAACGCAATAGAAACGAATTTATCTCATTATGAGCGTTCAATAACTAAAATTGAAAATTCAGTTTCTGTGGAAGCAATTACAAAGCACTGAGAGAAGAGATTATGGCCAAGCCGTTTAGTCCCGCTCTTCTACAGTAACGTGGATCGAATGACTGATGGGTTGTACGACTGTGTCTTCAGTTTAATCAAAAATTTCACGCCCATTCGAAGGGAAATAAAATGAGCTTCCGTTTTGAGTTTCAAGATCAACATCCCATAAATAAACAGCCCAAAACGTTGCAAAACTTTTTCGTGTGAACCGGAATGATGGCGCCACTTCAAATCAACTACAAAAACCATCAGACAGCAAGAAATAATTTTCAAATTGAAAAAAGATTAGAATATTTCAAAACATAAAAAAAGGTCAAAACTGAAAATTTTTACATGACAGTAGAATATAGTTAAAATATAGGTTAAAATATAGTTATAGTTAAAATATAGGTAGAGTAAGTTAAAACATAGGTTTAGAGTTCTTGAAAACGATTAAATTCGAATATAGAAAAGCATTGGACATCAACTGAACTGTTAAAAAAATTTCATCTCCATTGATGCCTACATTTGCCAAACACTAATTCGACTCCAATGAATCCAAATGATGATCATGAGAATGATTTAATTGAAATGTTTGTCTTTAGCTATTTAGCTCCGGTGGTTTTTGTACACACCTGCTGCAAAATATCCTTGGTTAAGTTTTAACCCTAGATGAAAGTGTTGTTGCTGACATAAAAATTGAGCAGAACTTTTTGTCACGTTTCACTTGGCCGCGACCATTCACCAAACGCAATAGAAACGAATTTATCTCATTATGAGCGTTCAATAACTAAAATTGAAAATTCAGTTTCTGTGGAAGCAATTACAAAGCACTGAGAGAAGAGATTATGGCCAAGCCGTTTAGTCCCGCTCTTCTACAGTAACGTGGATCGAATGACTGATGGGTTGTACGAATCTGTCTTCAGTTTAATCAAAAATTTCACGCCCATTCGAAGGGAAATAAAGTGAGCTTCCGTTTTGTGTTTCAAGATCAACATCCCATAAAATAAACAGCTCAAAACGTTGCAAAAATTTTTGTGTGTACCGGAATGTTGCTAACACTTCAACTCAGCTAGAAAAGCCATCAAACAGCAAGAATTAACTTTTGAAACTGAAAAAGATTAGATTTCATCAAAACATAAAAATAATCATAACTGAGAATTTTTACAAGTTGGAACGAATTCTTGTAAACGGAAGAGAAAATCTCAGCAACCCGAGGTTATGGCACACGGGTTTTACCTCTAAGCTATTCATGGACCCAACGAACAATAATGCATCAGACCCAAAAGTGTGGCTATTAGCACTTATATGGTGCAAAATTGGCAGTTTTTGATATTTTGTTATTTTTGATAAATTTCTGATGTTGCTTTTAATGAATCTTTTGAGTGTTCTTTATAGGCTAATTATCGTACATTAGAGGCATTTAGAGCCAAGTATTAACCATCCGTACTTAGGTCAGTAAATGTAAACATTGCAGTAATTTGACATTTACTTAACCAATCAGAAATAAGTAGAAATGATAAAATAAATGATAAATATTTGATTATTTACTTTAATCCAATTGTTTAAATAGTGAAACCGAATGGTATTTAGAAACAGTAGAAACTGTTATTTTGAGCAGTTGGTTCGCAGATTAGACTAAAAATTGAATCTTTAACAACTTAAATCTTTTTTGCCAGATCTTAAGATCTTGCGAATTCTAACTTAGTGGAGCGTTCGTTCTTATGAGAAGTTAGCAACAATACTAGCTACTGGCTGGAGCCTTAAAAACTTCATCACGAGATCGAACATAGATTATTACTAAGGATTTTTTTCAATCAACAAATCTAAAGTTAGAGTCCATTAATACGTCCGAGCGACTTATTATTTCGACGAGATTGTAAGTCAATCGAACCCTTTGATGAACCAGGCCGGAATAATACTCGAGGACCAGGTTGTGATATATCGGTTTTGCTGAGATTATTGAGCAGCCGCCACATTTGGTCCGCCGATCTGGACACACAACAACAACAACAGTGATACAAACAACGAGGAGTCTTCATTTCAATTAGGTGGACCAAAGCAAAACCAGTAACGCTGGCCAGCAAGAGTCCCATCAGACACCGGAAAATAGTTGGTTGAAGAACAAGTGGTGAACGCTAAAGAAAGAGCAATCTGACCTACTCAAATTGTTCTCCAGACCCCTCAGCAAGGTAGAAGGCTACCTGACACACAACAAAACAATGACAGCCAAAAGTGCCTAACAATTATTCTTCGAGACGTGTGACATTGCAGAACACAACAAAAAGCGGCATTGAAACCAAAGTATTTAGAAGCTTTCGACAATGACACCAAGCACCAAACGTATGTTAGAAGAAGAGAGCAAAGTTTTTAGATGGGTAGTTGACAAAGTACCATTTCTCCGAGACATCAAAGTTTTCCGCACAGAATTCGTCGGTTATTGACAGTGAAAGTTGCTTGCCCAATTGTGAATCAACTAACAAATCCGGAGAAGAAGGTGAAAACAGAAAACTCAAGCGACTCCTAAAAATGTGTGATCAGATGGTACGATTAGTAGAAAAACTAGATGAAATTTACGCAGAATCGAATTGACTGATAAAGCTTGAATATCGCATCCAAGAGTTTGTGGATTTCAGCGATATTAGGAGTCACTATCGAGACCTGATCAAGCTACACCGTCACAGCAAGGATTGTTGAAATTAAAAATCGTTAGTGCCATCCACATCGGTTGGTGATAAAGACCCAAACAAAACTCTAATTGATACAGAAAATGGAGCAATAGAGAACGCTGAAGAGAACGTTGAGGTCTCTCCCAGGCATTCCTCTACACACGAAGCAGAAAACAACCCAGTATCGCCAACGCGCGATCATCGAGAAGGCGACAGATTGATGAAATGGAGCTCGAAAACTTAAAAGCCAGGAAAAAAACAGAGAAACAAAAGCGAGAGTGACAGTTGGAGTTAGAGCAGGAGCGTGAGGAAATAGAATTTTGACGCTAGCAAGAAAAATTACGTTTACAACAACAACCACAAAAACAACAACAACTTCAACAACAACAACAACAACAACCACAGCAACACCAACAGCAACAACATGAACAGGAGTTACGCCTAATAATGCAACAACAAGAAAATGAAGGCGCCGTTGACAAGGCCGTCGTTCCAGCAGCAGGGAACGTCAGCAGATCAAGACAGAAACACGAGTCAGAGTCTCATTATTAACTCTTAAAACAGGTCTGCCGAGATCAGAAACAGGCACCCACTGAACCAAACCACTCCCCAAGTCATTTATCAACCAGTAACGAACAGTGGTGCCAATGGCTTGCCAAAAGTAAAACTGAGTCTTTAGGAGCTCCACGGGAGTGGACAGAGTGGTCAGGTCTATTGGAAGTTGTTGTTATCAAAAGCCAATCAGCAACACGGAAAAGATCCAATATCTGAAGACCAGTCTCACGGGTCAAGCGAAAGCGGCAATATAAGGAATGGGCTTCAACTCACAATCATACTATTATGCTTGGAATATACTTTGTGAGAAGTATGACAGATCAGATGTCATAGTCAACGTGCAATTCAAGAAAGTACATACTCATCCTCCAATTTGGCAGGACAATTCTACAAGCATTGTCAAATTTGCAAATGTGGTTACAAATGTGTCGAATACCTTGATTCAACTTGGATACACATCAGAACTAGAAGCAGAAGCAGGGCTATTTGCCGCAACTGAGATAACAGTGGTTGCAGTATATGATAGAACTTCAACTACTGAGAGGCAACCTGATTGTTTTCAAAGAAAGACTTGCCTTCAAAGCAGTAATTCATGAGAACATGTTAGCACAGTCAAACTCGTTTGAGAGAAATAGGATTCAAAGCCGTGATAATCTAAAGAAGAGTAACTGTGCTTCAAACGCTGAAGAGTCAAGCAAACCCAAGAACATTGAATGTCCCTTCAATGATGGACAACACATTATTTGGACGTGTGAAAAACTCAAATCAATGCAAGTTAATGATCGACGAGACCATGTCCAGAAGTTCCGGCTTTGTTTCAATTTTTCGAGACCAGGTCACATTTCGAAGGACTTTAAAAACAGGACATGTAGTGTACTCAGCTGTGGATGGCGACATAAAAGTCTTTTACAGAAAATGACACTACAAAGAATATCTCAGATGCTACAACGGTGCAGTAGCAACTAACATCACTCAAAGAGGACTCCCAGTGGTGCGAAACAGGCTGATAAACAAAAACTTAAGCCTAAATGTACTAGCAATGTGTGATTCAGGATCCTCTCCTCGAATTCATTTGTAGACAAGTCAGTGGTGTCTAAACTTCAACTTCAGGGCTGAAAAGCGTCCTTATCAGTAGCAGGGATCCATGGCTCACAAGATGTCAAGACTGATTAAGTGGCGGTAGCTGTTTCAGCGCATGAGAAGTATCGACCATTGACAAGCGACCAGTTTTATGTGCACGAGAGACTGACGTTAGGTGACCAGATTGTGGAGCTCCAAGAATTGAAAGACCGTTCACCTCATCTGAGTGTTTTGCCAAATCAGAACTACAATCTGAACGAGATTCAGGTAATTCTTGAACAGAACTGTTACGATGCTCATCACGCATTCGAATTCAAGAAATCAGAAGAAAAAGTTGCATCATGGGCAGTAAAACCAAAGATTGGCCGGGCTGTAAGTGTTCCGCCACCAGTGAAGCAGGCGGCAACCCTTGCCACAACAGCACATCAATTGCAGATGATAAAACGGCAAACCAGTTCTACGCCTCAATTTGTAATGTCACCGGACACTCGAAATAAGAACAACGAGCAATCAAAACGCGATTCAACGGTGAAGGATCCGAAGTTGAACTTCTGTGGCGAGAAGACGAAGTGAAGTTGCCAAACAACTTCTACTCTGTTTTGGGGAAGCTCAAGTCTCAAGAATAGCGCCTGCAGAAAAATTAAACTCTAATGAGTCGCTACCAAGAAACCATTGACATGGACGTCAATGCTGGATACATTCAGAAATTTAATCAAACGGAACTGAAAGAAACCAAGACAAAGTGCAATGGTATTTGCCACATCATCTTGTCATTAACCCCCATAAACCTGAAAAGGTCAGAAAAGTATGCAACGCAGCATCAAAGTATCAAGGCATAGCCCAAACGAGAAACTTCTATGTGGACCATATCTGCTGCAGAGTCTGATCGGAATTATTTTTCGCTTCCGAGAACACCAAATAGTTTTATCAGCCGACATAAAAGCGTTGTTTCTTCAAGTCGCTGTCCCAAGCGATGTCAAACGATGTCTCCAAATTCTCTGGCGGGAAGACGCACAGCAAAAAAATGGAACTTTACGAGTACACATTACACGTTTTTGGGGCAAAAAGCTGGCCGACTTGTGCAAATTTTGCTTTTCGCCAAGTGGCAAAAGATAATGCAGTCAACGATGAAAGTCTCGTCAGAGCGGTTCAGCAAAGCTTCTACATGGACGGCCTCCTCAAGTCAGTCAGAAACCCTCAAGAAGCAGTCTAAATCTACCAGAAGGTTCAAAATCTCTCTAGCAAAGTTGGATTTAACTTGACGAAATGGATAAAAAGTGACGATGAAGTCAAGTCACAGATCCCAGAGACAGACAGGTCAATGAATGTTGTAAAAAATTTCGAAGCAAAACCAAATTCAATTCCAGTCCTTGGACTAAATTGGAATGTAGGCACGGAAAATCTCATAGTCTGTCGTGGAACTGAGCAAGAAGTTCCAGCAAACATAAATCAGAGAATTGTCTTATCCTTTGTCTCTCCAGTGTTCGACCCACTTGGGATATGTTCACCCTTCACCATTAGAATGCAGTTTCTACTTAAAAGTATCCGGGCAGCAATGGAGCAAGCATGGGACAAAGAATTGTGAGCAGACCACTTGAAACTGTTCATTGATTGGTGCTCTGAGTTGAGTGAAATAAAGACGATGCCAATAAATCGACTTTATTTCCAAATGGATGTTCAAACCTCAGACTTAACATTTTCACAGGGGAAATGTGCATCGTGGAATATCTGTAAAATGATGAGACGTTAGGGCTGACCTATGTAAAAGGGAAATGTCGTGTGGCACCCATCAGACACATGACAATACCAAAGTTAGAACTCCAAGCCGCAGCCTACGGAGTTCGTCTCAGAAAGCAGATCCTCAGCAAACCTGACATCAGAACTGACAAAATCTATCATTAGACCAACTAATCAACGGAATAGCATTGGCTACAAGCAGCGGACATGAAATAGCAAGTGTTCGTTGCAAAAAGAGCAACGGAAATACTGGAAAACTCATCGATGGATCAAAAGAGACACGCCAGAGGTTTCGAAAACTTTGATGACATTGCAAGACGAGGAATGTGCATCAAAGAACTCGAGGAGTCCGTGTGGCTAAACGGGCTGGCATGACTACAACGGAGCGATGATAACTGGCCAAAGCCATGGTGCCAAGAGAACGAACTCGAACCCGAGAAAGTTATCAGTACTGTAGCCCTTGAAACTAGTTTAGACCAGCTATTTGAATGGAGACGTAGCCGTACCTTTAACCGAATTATAAACTTCATTGCCTACTGCGTGAGGTTCAAGAGGACGCTGAGGGAACCCCTAAAAGCAGGCAAAATTAATCAAGCAGAGCAAATACTGTTTCGACTTGTTCCCGAATGTTTCAAAGTCAATAGCATACAGCAGATAAATCTCTTGAAAAAATAAACATCGCCAAATTGTCAGCCTTCATAGAGAAAAATGAAACAAGTAGAGTAAAAGGTCAACTGAAGCATTCAAACTTTGATTACACTATGAAACACCCAATATTGTTAACAGCGAAACATCCAGTTTTACATCTTCTGTTGGAGAAAGCACATCGAGACAACCTACATAAAGGCACAGTGTATGTGAGAAACATTATTCAACAAGAGTTCGGTATTGTTAGATTGCGAAACGCAATAAGAAAAATCCAGTCGAGATGTATCAAATGCAGGCACATGAACGCCAGCCCAAACAACCCACCAATGGCAGACCAACTTCGAGAACGACTTGATGAACATGTGTTCCCATTCATCCATACCGGAGTCGATTATTTCGTACCCTTCGAATTAAAATTGCTGCGACGCACTGTGAAAGGATGGTGCTGCCTCTTCATTTTCGTAACAATCAAGTGGCACAGTAATGGGACACCTAGTCATGTCCAGCTGCAGTGACAAGATTCATTTCAAGACGTGGCTACCCGAACACCATCATCAGTCACAATGAAAAAAATTTCGCTGAGGCAGCCAACAATTTGAATGCCTTCATGAACGAGTTGGACAAAGCTAAGACAGAGTGACTTAGCACACAAAAAGATCGTTTGGAGAATCAATACAACTGGAGCTTCACATTTTGGTGGAATCTGGGAGACACATGTTCAGAGTTGCAAGATGGTCAAGATTGCAATCCTGGATAACCGAAGCCTTACTGACAAGTTATTGAGCACAACATTGTGTCTTGTAGAGCAGACTCTCAACGCGAGACTCCTGACAGCAAAAAGCGACGATCCAGAAGATTTGACAGTACTCACAACAAGTCACTTCCTGTTGGGACGAGAGAACGCGAGTGCAATCTGATGAACGCTTCTATGACCTGAGAAAATTATTCAAAACGACTCAAGCATATGCCGACATGATCTGGAAAAGCTGGACTCGCGAATACCTTCAACAATGGAAGAGAGATCGAAGTGTTCAAAAGAACACGTGCGAAATCTGAAAGAAGGTGAGCCTGTTTGGCTGCTAGATGACTGTGTTAAATGCTGTGAGTTCCAATGGGACAAATCCTTGAGATTTTATTTGGCAACGATGGTGTTGTGAGATCAGCGATAGTCAAAATGGCACATGAAGAGCTGAACCGGCCAGTCGTGAAGTTAGCGCCAGTATTCTGCGATGGTGTTTCCGAGATGGAAAACAGGGCCGACGTTGCTGGCGCCACTTGTAAACAGATACAAAAGCCCTCAGACAGCAAGAAATAACATTTGAAAAAAAATAGAATTTGTCAAATCTCAAAAAGGTCAAAACTGAAAATTTTTACAACTTGGAACCGAAATTTTGTACACCCCCCGATTTTTGGGAGGGAAAACTTGAGCAACCTGATGTTATGGCTCACAGTTAGGGTTCCCACTAAGATACTCATGGACTCATTGAACAATATGGTATCAGACCCACAAGTGTGGCTAATAGCACTTATATGGTGCAAAATTGGCCTTTTTTGATATTTCGTTATTTATTGTTGAATTTCCTAAGTTGTTTATTGTATGATAATATAGGTGTTCATTAAAAACCAAAAACCGTAAAATCGAAAGATTTAGAGCCCCGTAATCACCATCCGTACTTATGTCAATAAATGTAAATATTGCAGTAGTTTGACATTTGCCATGTAAACAACAACCTAAATCACTTTCTTGATTAACCAATCAGAAACAATTAGCAATGATGTTATGAACGATAAATATTTGATTATTTACTTTAACTCAATTGTTTGAATAGTGAAATCGAATTGTATTTAGAACCAGTGGAAACTCCTATACAGTGAAGTTGGCTTCAAGATTGACTAAAATTTGATTCTTTAACAACTTTAGTCTTTTTGCTAAGTTTTGGTAGATCTTAAGGTGCTGGGATCTCTAAGTTGATTGAGTTCTCCTATAAGAAGTTAGCAGCAAAACTAGCTAACGGCAAAAGACTTGCAAGCTGCAGAACGAGATGGAACGTAGATTATCAGTGAGGATTTTCTTAACTTCAATCAACAAAATTGAAGGTACAGTCCCTTAAAACATCCGAGCGATTATGTATTTCGACGAGATTGTTCGTCATTTGAACCCTGTGAAGAACCAGGCAGGCGTAAAACCCAAAACCTGGCTGTGATAAATTGTTTCCGCTGAAATTTATGAGCAGCCGCAACATGGACCACTTAATGGCGTCAGAAGCGAAGTTTGAAAAGATGCAGCAAAATATTTTGCATAGTCATTTGAAGAAGACCAGCAATTATACCAGTCAACATTTTTCCAAACAGGAAACACATAATTGATGTATCGTTGTTTTAAAAACTTTGAAAAAGATCATACGCTGGCACCAAAAATGAGATGACGATCTACTGAGGCGTCATCACACAAAGAAAAAGCAAAGCTCAAAAATACTTCACGGTTCCTTTTTTAGTCTTCAAAATATAAGGCAATTGACTTTCCATCGTGTCTAAATAGTTTTAATGTTTGGGAGGATAAAATGTTTTAAGAACTTTGCAAAGTTGTTGCAAAAGAAAATTTGCGGTCAGGATAATCTACCAGCTGCATTTACTTAAAATGAAATTCTGAGTTAGCTACCTCCATTAATAAATTATTCAGAAATATTTGGCGTCTTTTAGTTCTTCCTAAGAATTGAAAATAGGAGCCGTTAGTCCAATATTTAAGAAGAAAGGATCAAAAGCTGATGTGCATAACTGATTGCCGGTGATATGTATCATATCATCGAAAAAGCTGGAAGAAGATATTTATTTTAATCTATCGTCACTCTTCAAAAATCATATTAACAAAGCTCAAATTAAATTCAGAGAACAGAGTTCCGTTATCCTACAACTAGTGTTTTATCTCTGTGATTTTTCTCAAGCTATTAAAAACAACTTTGGAGGTCTCTGTTTTCTTTTTTGACTTTTCTGATGCTTTCGAAAGGATAGACAACGGTTTGCTCCTCTTCAAGCAATCAAAAATAGGGATAGGTGCACAACTCTTGAATCTCATTGAAAGTTCCCAAACGAAAAAAAAGTTCGTTTTCGACCAAGATTATTATTATTATTATTATTATTATTATTATTATTATTATTATTATTATTATTATTATTATTCAGAGCCATCAGCTGTTAATTTGGGAGTCCCGCAGGGCTCCATATTGGGTCCCCTGCTAAAATAATAATAATAATAATAATAATAATAATAATAATAATAATAATAATAACAATAATAATAATAAAAATAATAATAATAATAATAATAATAATAATAATAATAATAATAATAATAATAATAATAATAATAATAATTATAATATTAATAATAATAATAATAACAATAATAATAATAATAAAAATAATAATAATAATAATAATAATAATAATAATAATAATACTAATTTCAATAATAATAATAATAATAATAATAATAATAATAATAATAATAATAATAATAATAATAATAATAATAATAATAATAATAATAATAACAATAATAATAATAATAATTATAATAATAATAATAATAATAACAATAATAATAATAATAATGATAATAATAATAATAATAAAAAATAATAATAATAATAAAAAAATATATTAATAATAATAATAATATTAATGATAATGAAATCAAAATTTTTGATTTATTATTATTATGAAATTCAAAAACAAAATTTTTAATTAGCTTCAAAAAAGGAAAATTAAAAAAAATTCAGCTGCCATCTATACTGAAAAATAAAATTCTGCAATACTCAAAATTGCGATCCTTCTTAAGCATAGAAAACTGTTTTTTACTAAAAATTAATGCTTCATTTTATATAGAAACAAAACAAACACTGTTTAATAAAAATATTGAAAACTGTGAAATTTATTGATTGAAAAATTTATTTGATGCGTGATCTGCAATACTTTAAACCTCAATAATTACCAGGTTCACCAAAAAAGGTCACCACTGAAGAATTCATTATTGAAAAGGAGCTTTACCACAAAATTCACGAATGTCGAGTTCGCAACATTCGAGGAAACTTTCGCAATTTGGTACCTGTATTTTGACATTAGTTGTAACCCCTCAAGGAATAAGGTTGAGGAAAACGTAGAAAATTTCTGGAAATAACTTTCAACATTTGACCCAATTCTGGATGTTCAGAAGCTCCGCTCGATTTAGAAATGAGCTTCCATCTTAGGATGAGCTTTCGTCAGCGTTCCGCGAGTTTTTTTCTTAGAACGCATAGACTGAGTTAACAGAAGGAGTTTCACAGACGCAATCATATTTATCAGTTTTTTGTTGAGATTTGAGTATGTAGACAAAACTATTGATGGGCAAAGCTATATCTGCTCTGCTCAAGTAGATGACTATTCGAAACCTGCACTTTTAAGTTGCAGTTTATGAGGCGCACAGAGCGCACAGAGTTTATCAAAAAGCAGCAAGGATTTGGAAACCAAATATTTTGTGATTGGATATTACACCAGTACTTCAATGGTTGAAAACGCCCACGATATGTAATCAAATTGTTCTTGCCAACAAACTGGCAAAGACTCTCGACAAAACTGACAAACACGCAATCACTCCAGCCAATTCCAGATGATCATGATCTAATTTTCATTAGCTCAAACTGTTGATCTTTCGTAAGCATAGAAAACTGTTTTCACTTTGAAATATCGCCTCATTCAAGAAGAAAATGCAATAACTTCTTTAATTAAAAAAATCAATCAATAACTGTGCGAAATTAACACTTGAAATTTTCTGAGGCGCAATCTGCAAAACTTTCAACCTCAAAAACTACTAGTTATAGCGCTTAAGGCCACAACTGAAGAATATAATATTGAAAAGAAGCTTTTCGGAAATTTTCCGAATTTCAGTTTCACAATATGGAGGAAACTTTGGCAATTTGTTGCTTGAATTTTTGATCACCTTGGTGTTATACCCCTGAAAGAATCAGTTTGAGGAAGACATTCAGAGGGGTTTGGAATCAGGGTCGAAAATCTGGACCCAACTCTAGATGTTAAGAAGCTCTGCTCGATTAAAATGAGCATGCATCTGAGGATGAGCTTCCGTCACCATTCCAAGAGTTTTTTACTTAGGAAGGCAGAAATTCAGCTAACAATACTTCATAGTTTCGCAGACGCCTCAGAGTTCGTAAGTGTTGCAGTTACTTTACTACGATTTGAGTATGAGGACAAAACTATTGATGCAGTGTTCGTGAAGCCCAGAGCTAGGTTTGCTCTGGTCAAGTAGATGATCATTCCAAACCTGCAGTTTCGGTTTGCAGTGATTGGGGCGAACTGAGGCTTGCTTGTTAATCGAAAAACAGCTTGATTTGGAAATGAAAACTGTTAGGGTTCGATAGTACAACATTACTCCATAAGATGAAAACATGCTAAATACGTTATCAAATTTGTTTTGCCAACAGACTGGTGAAAATTCTTGACGAAACTGCCCAACACGCAATCATTCTAGCATTCCAAATAATTCCAGATGACAATACTCCAAGTTTCAGCTGCTGTTCGGAAAATTTCATTTCGTCAATGGTCGCTCAGCAGTTGAGCAAACGGTTTGCCTCCTTTTTCAGAACCACTCGATTTTGAAAATTCAAGTTTGTCGTAAAAAATGAAGGTTGTCAGTGCAGATGTCTGATCAACTTACTGAGCTTTTGTCTGCTGCAACAGGACAAAACTTCATGTGCCTTTTCTCCGTCTCTCATTGCGGCAGAAAATGCCCAAACTTCGTACTTCTGTTCAAAAGCTCAGCGTTAAGAGCAGTTCTTTTTGAGCTAGCAGAAATTCTGTTTACTATCTCATCAAGGATTTGCATATGCAGATTCATTAATTGCCGTGACAAGCAAAATTTCCGGACAACCGTGTGTTTTAGTTGTTGAATCTCAACGCGTATCAAAACAAAGTTTGTGTCACATTTCCATTTCATTCAAAATAAAATTGAAAGAAAATTCGATGCTGCTCTTGAAACATTTTTTGGTGGTAATTGGAAAGTTCAATTAGAGGAGTTTCCAAATTCTCTCCATAAAAAGTCATTTGACTAAGAACATGAAACAAGCCATCCATTCTCAAGTTTTACATGCAAAATAAAAGTGAATATGAACCTCCACCTCTCACAAACACTTCCTTCGACTGACAGTAATGATGCGATCTTACCTATTGTCCCAAATATTCTCATTTAGGCTGAACTTCTGCCAATTTTTTACCTCGTGTTTTTCAGTATATTTATTAAACCTCGAAGTCTCGAAGAGATTCAGAAAACTTGGTTCAACATTTTTGATAACTGATGTCTTCGGGAATATCTCCCAAATCAACAAAAGCTTTGTAAGTGGACAAAAATTTATCTCAATAAAAAAGTAAAGGTTCTTAGTTGGGTTTAGATGTACTTTAAGCCTCGAATAATTTAATCAATGGCCTGATTCAGACCAAACTGCATGATGCAATAAACTCAAAACAACATGAAGTGAAAAAAGTGTTTCCTGTTGTTAAATTAGGCGACTGTAGCTGTTGTAGCTGATTATTTTTTTTATCATTTGAACAGCGACCTCACAAAATGAAACAAAAGTTATCATTTTTAGTATCCACTTCAGTAAACTGGAGAACAAAACTTGCAAACTGAGTAATCGATTTAGCCAGAAATATTACATCTATTTTTCTCTTGCTTTAAGTGAAGTTTGAGATCAGAAAACTTTTAGAAAATTTAGAAAATTTCAGGATAATTCAGGAGTATCATTAAGTTCTGTGTAAGGTATGAAAAATTTTGGTATTTCTAAGGTTGAGGTTTTTAAAATGATTTAATTTTTGGTTGGTAATTTGATGAGCTGAGGCTTCAGTAGCTTTTTTTCGATATCATAGGAGTCAACTAGGTTTTTGAATGATATTTATTGTGCTAGAGTTTTGAAAAGATCTAAGTTTCAAACACTCATTAGCATGGTTCAGTTCTGTATTTAGACGTCGTGAAAGAGAAAAGACAGTTTGCGTTGATGTTTTGACACAATCTATTTTTCTGCGCAGGTGAAAACGCAACACACCGTATCAACACTTGATTTCCATCACAACGTTTGGATAGTATTTTTTCCCACTCCCTGCACCTTTTCTTGTTCTTTAAACTGTCTAATTTAAATAATATTTCTCTAAGTGAGATAGCTAGTCAAAAATTGAACACTACCATCACAAACCCATAGCAGTTAATGAAAATCAAATATACCCTTGAAATTCGACCATGTCGTGACAAAACTTATATTATTACCCAAATCGAGTTATCACTGCTAAAAAATGCAAAGTTTTGTGAAATTGCACAATATGTAAACGGTGAATGAGATAAATTAATGTGTAGATCTAACAGAATTTGTCTTTGAACTCAGCACTGATCTTACACAGTTTTCCGCTGAATTTAACCTAAATCTGCCATAATTTTGCGTTGAATTTAGCATGGATAATTTATAATTTTTTTTTGTCGAATTAAGAGTAGACCTTACCCGAATTTGCGTTGAATATAGCGCTGATGGTAGTTAATTTTGCGTTTCGAAGCGTTCCAAAGAATTTACATAAATATGCATGAACTAAGCGTAGATCTTACCTCTTTTGGGGTTTTTCCAGCGTTGGTCTCAAGGAATTTTGCAAGGAATTGAGCATAGATTTTACTTAAGTTTTCGATGACTTTAGTCTTGATCTTGTATAAAATTGCTTTGAAAATAGCGTAGATCTAACAAAATTTTGCGTTGAATTTAGCGTAAACTTTAAATAATTTTGCGTTGAATATGGCGTAGATTTTCTGACCTCCCTCCTGCGGGCGTCTGCCACAGTGTTATTAAGAGTCACACTTTTCATAACTGTTGTGAAATCGACGGTAAATTCTTCGGTTTAAGATCATTACTCAATTGAACTTAGAATTATGTAAGATATCCACTTAATTCAACCCTAAATCATGTAAGATCATTGCTAAAGTTCGGGCTAAAATGTTCCGGATAGGTTCTTTTAAAAACGAAAACTTAAGTAAGATCTACTCTTAGAAACTCAAAATAAAGTAAGAGCTACGCTAAACTCAACAAAAAATTATGTAAGATCTATTCTAAATTCAATGCAAAATTTTGTACGATCAACGCTCGATTAAACACAAAAATAAAAAAGATATACGCTAAATTCATTGCATAATCATAAAAGATTAACGCAAAAACTTGGGCTAAAAAGTGTAAGACAAGTGCTATTAGGAACGGCAATTTATTTAAGATCAGCAATTTAAATCTAGAAATAGGCTAAATTTAACGCTAAATTCAGGGCAAATCTATGTGAGATCAATAATTTAAAACTAGAAATAGGCTAAATTTAACGCGAAATTCAGGGCAAAATTATGTAAGATTTACGCTAAACTCAATGCAAATTGAATTAAGATCAACGCAAAATTTTGGGCTAAAATGTGTTTAAATGTATATTTATTAGCTCCAGTTTATATTAGATTTAAGATTAGAAGCTCCAAAGAAAAAGAAAGAAAACCTACGTTGATTTCAAAGAAAACTTTGTACGATCAACATAGACCAGCGTAGATTATATATAGGTTTGCGTTCTATTTAAACTCAATCTTGTATAAAATTGCGCTATATGGATTTGAACTTATTTGTGTTTGCGTTGAATTGAGCTTAGATCCTAATATTTTTTCTTTTAATTCAGCAGAGATTTTTCAAAATTTCAACGCAGTCATCGACAATATTGTGTAATTTTGAGTTTCTAAGCCGAGATCCTACATAAAATTGCGTTGATTTTAGCGTAAACCTTACATAATTTTACGCTGAATATAGCTTAGACCTTCTGACCTCCTGCAGGGTTTTACCAAAGTGTTATTAAGAGTCACATTTTTTCATAACTTTTATGAAATCAAAGGTAAATTTAACGCTAAATGTTATAAGATCATTGCTCAGTTGAACACAGAATCATATAAGATATCCGCTTAAATCAACGCTAAATCATGTAAGACCATCGCTAAAACTTGGTCTAAAAAGTTTTGGACAGGTTCTCTTAAACGGAAATTTAATTAAGATCTACTCTTTGAAACTCAATTTGAAGTAAGGTCTACACTAAGCTTACCGCAAATTTATGTAAAAATTCCGCTGAGTTCAACGCATTTCTTTTTACGATCAACGCTCGATTAAAAACACAATAATCGAAGATATACTATAAATTCAACGCATAATCATAAAAAATCAACACTAAAATTTGGGCTAAAATGTGTAAGACACGTGCTCATAGAAACGCAATTTTCTGAAAGATCTACAATTTGAAACCCAAAACAATCAAAAGTTAACGCTAAATTCAGCGCAAAATTAAGCAAAATCTACGCTAAATTCAACGCCAAATGATTTAAGATCAAAACAAAACTTTGGGCCAAAAGATCTAAACTTATAAGCTTCAATTTATAGATCTACGCTTAGAAGCTCCAAAGAAGATTGATCTGCGCTGATTTCAAGGAAAAACTATTTAAGACCAACGTAGATCAGCGTAGATTTTACATAAGTTTGCGTTGAATTTAACCTCGTTCTTGTATAAATTCGAGCTATCTGGCCTTGAACTTTTTTTGTTTTTGCGTTGATTTAAGCGTAGATCATACAAATTTTTGCTTTTGGATTAGCTTTTAATTCACTTCCCATCTCACATAATTTTGAAATTTACACTTAGATCTTAAATAAGTTTGCGTTGAAATTAGCATAGGTCTCAATTAATTTTGCATTCATTCTAGCGTACACTTGACATACATTTTTTTCAAATTCAGCGTAGATCTTACAAAAACGCAACGGATTCACCGCCATTCTAACAAAATTTTGTATTGAATATTGCGTAGATCTTACATAACTTTGCATTGAACTTAGCGTAGATTTTTTCAAAACTCGGCGTAAGAGGCGATGTTTGTGAGAGTCCAAACACTGACCTCCTGAGAGTTTCTGCCACAGTGTTCTAAGGGATCACAAATCTTTTAAGAAATTAACGTTAAATTCAACGCAAACTTATGCAAGAACCACGTTCAATTGAACAAAGGCTAACATTTGGGCTAAATTGTGTAAGATCTATACATATAAGCACAAAGTTATATTAGATCTACGCTTAGAAACGCAAAATAAAGTAAGACTTACTGTGATTTCAAAAAAAATTATGGAGGATCAACGTAGATCAGTGTCGAATTTATTTAATTGTGCGTTGATATTAACCTTGATCTGGTATAAAATTGCTCGGAATTCGGCGTTGAGCTTATAAATATTTGCGTCGAATTTAGCGTAGATCCTAAAAATTTAGGGCTTGAGGCCCTGTTTGTGAGACTCGGACCACTGACCTCCTGCTGGTTTTGTACCACAGTGTTCTTAAGAATCACATTCTTCACAAACAACTATAAATTCACGCAAATTTATGTACGATCAACGCTCAATTGAACACGGAATTGTGTAAAATTTACGCTGAGTTCAACCCTATATCATGCCAGATCAACGCTAAAACTCGGGCTAAAATGTGCTTTTATGTTTTTGTTAATGTGTTTTTACTTGCTCTTAGGAACAAAAACTTATGAAGGCTCTGCTCTTTGAAACTCAAAAAAGGTAAGTTCTATGCTAAACTTAAGGCAAATTTTTGTGAGATCTAAGCTAAATTCAAGTGAACTATTTGTACGATCAACGCTCGATTAAACACAGAATTATTTAAGATATACTCTAAATTCAATGCACAATCATTAAAGATCAATGCTAAAACCCGGGCTAAAATATGTAAGACACGTGGTCTTAGAAACGCAAATTTATGTAAGATCTATAATTTAAAACTCGAAAAAATCTAAAACTAACAATAAATTCAGCGAAAAATTATGTAAGATCTAGGCTAAATTCAGTGCAAAATGAATTAAGATCAACGGGAAAACTTGGTCTAACATTTGTAAGATCTAAACTGATTAGCTCCAGTTTGTATTAGATCTACGCTTAGAAGCTCCAAAGAAAAAAAAGATCAAAGCTGATTTCATGGAAAAACTATTTAAGATCAACGTAGATCAGCGTAGATTATTTATTAATTTGTGTTGAGTTTAAACTTGATCTTGTACAAAGTTGCGCTCTATTGCGTTGAACTAATTGGTATTTGCGTTGATTTTAGCGCAGATCTTTCAAATTTATGCTTTGAATTTTGCTTAGATCTTTCAAAATTTCAACGCATTGACGGCCAATCTCATATAATTTTGAGTTTGCAAGCGTATATCTTACAAAAATTTTTGTTGAAATTAGCGTCGATTTCAATTTGCGTTGGTAGTAACGTAAATCTTACATATTTTTGCGCTGAATATAGCGTAAATGTTCTGACATCCTGTAGGCTTCTACCACATGGCTATTAACGCAATATAATATAAGATCAACGCTAAAATTTGGGTTGAAATGCGTAGTATACGTGCCTTAGAAACAAAAATTTAGATAAGATCTCTGCTCAAAATCTCAACGCTAATTCCAATGCCAAGGTGTGTAAGATCTACGCTATAACCACTGCAAAACATTGTACGACCAATGCTCAACTGAACAAAGAATTATTTAAGATCTTCGCTAAACTCAACGCAAAATCAAGTAAGATTAACGCTAGTATTTGGGCTAAAATGTGTAAGATCTACACTGATAAGCGCAAAGTTATATTAGATTTAGGCTCAGAAACGCAAAATAAACTAAGATCTACGCTGATTTCAGAGAAAAATTCTGTAAGATCAAGGTAAATCAGAGTAGATTTTACGTAAGTGTGCGTTGATATTAAAACTGATGTTGTATAAAATTGCGCGGAAGTCGGCGATGAGTTTGCAAATATTTGCGTTGATTCTAGCGTAGACTTTAAAAACATAGGGTTTGACGCTGTGTTTGTGGGACTTGAACCACTGACATCTTGCTGGTTTTGTACCACAGTGTTCTTAAGAATCACATTCTTCACAACTTTGCTCTGTGAAAACAACGGTTAATTCACGGAAACTTATGTACAATCAACGCTCATTTGAATAAAGATTTTTGTAATATTTACGCCTAATTCAACGCTAGATCATGCAACATCAGCGCTGAAAATCGGGCTAAAATGTGTTGAATACGTGCTCTTAGAAACGAAAATATCTGTAAAGTCTACGCTTTGGCTCTCAAATTAGGCTAATATCAACGCTGAACTCAACGCAGAAAATGTAAGATTTACGCTAAATTCAATGCAACATTATTACGATCAATGGTAACATCTGGTCTAAAATGTGTAAATCTACACTTTCAAGCAAAAATTTATATTAAATTTACACTTAGAAATGCAAAATAAAGTAAGATCTACGATGATTTCAAAAAAAATTATGTAAGATCAACGCTAAACTAATTTAAAAATCTCAAAAATTTATTTTCTATTGTTGATCGCACATAACTCCAACGCATTCACCAACAATCTTACATAATATTGCATTTACACCGTTGACACCTCGGCGCCGTTTACCCTAAAAGCTCTCTCAAAAACTAAAGATCTCTAATTCAACACTAGATCATGCAACATCAGCGCTGAAAATCGGGCTAAAATGTGTTGAATACGTGCTCTTAGAAACGAAAACATCTGTAAAGTCTACGCTTTGGAACCCAAATTAGGCTAATATCAACGCTAAACTCAACGCAAAAAATGTAAGATCTACGCTAAATTCAATGCAACATTATTACGATCAATGGTAACATCTGGTCTAAAATGTGTAAATCTACACTTTCAAGCAAAAATTTATATTAGATTTACACTTAGAAATGCAAAATAAAGTAAGATCTACGCTGATTTCAAAAAAAATTATGTAAGATCAACGCTAAACTAATTTAAAAATCTCAAAAATTTATTTTCTAGCGTTGATCGCACATAACTCCAACGCATTCACCAACAATCTTACATAATATTGCATTTACACCGTTGACACCTCGGCGCCGTTTACCCTAAAAGCTCTCTCAAAAACTAAAGATCTCTAATTCAACGCTAGATCATGCAACATCAGCGCTGAAAATTGGGCTAAAATGTGTTGAATACGTGCTCTTAGAAACGAAAACATCTGTAAAGTCTACGCTTTGGAACCCAAATTAGGCTAATATCAACATTAAACTCAACGCAAAAAATGTAAGATCTACGCTAAATTCAATGCAACATTATTACGATCAATGGTAACATCTGGTCTAAAATGTGTAAATCTACATTTTCAAGCAAAAATTTATATTAGATTTACACTTAGAAATGCAAAATAAAGTAAGATCTACGCTGATTTCAAAAAAAAAATTATGTAAGATCAACGCTAAACTAATTTAAAAATCTCAAAAATTTATTTTCTAGCGTTGATCGCACATAACTCCAACGCATTCACCAACAATCTTACATAATATTGCATTTACACCGTTGACACCTCGGCGCCGTTTACCCTAAAAGCTCTCTCAAAAACTAAAGATCTCTAATTCAACGCTAGATCATGCAACATCAGCGCTGAAAATCGGGCTAAAATGTGTTGAATACGTGCTCTTAGAAACGAAAACATCTGTAAAGTCTACGCTTTGGAACCCAAATTAGGCTAATATCAACGCTAAACTCAACGCAAAAAATGTAAGATCTACGCTAAATTCAATGCAACATTATTACAATCAATGGTAACATCTGGTCTAAAATGTGTAAATCTACACTTTCAAGCAAAAATTTATATTAGATTTACACTAAGAAATGCAAAATAAAGTAAGATCTACGCTGATTTCAAAAAAAATTATGTAAGATCAACGCTAAACTAATTTAAAAATCTCAAAAATTTATTTTCTTGCGTTGATCGCACATAACTCCAACGCATTCACCAACAATCTTACATAATATTGCATTTACACCGTTGACACCTCGGCGCCGTTTACCCTAAAAGCTCTCTCAAAAACTAAAGATCTCTAATTCAACGCTAGATCATGCAACATCACTGCTGAAAATTGGGCTAAAATGTGTTGAATACGTGCTCTTAGAAACGAAAACATCTGTAAAGTCTACGCTTTGGAACCCAAATTAGGCTAATATCAACGCTAAACTCAACGCAAAAAATGTAAGATCTACGCTAAATTCAATGCAACATTATTACGATCAATGGTAACATCTGGTCTAAAATGTGTAAATCTACACTTTCAAGCAAAAATTTATATTAGATTTACACTTAGAAATGCAAAATAAAGTAAGATCTACGCTGATTTCAAAAAAAATTATGTAAGATCAACGCTAAACTAATTTAAAAATCTCAAAAATTTATTTTCTAGCGTTGATCGCACATAACTCCAACGCATTCACCAACAATCTTACATAATATTGCATTTACACCGTTGACACCTCGGCGCCGTTTACCCTAAAAGCTCTCTCAAAAACTCAAATAGTTCAATCAAAGAGACTAATGTATTAAAAATCATACAGAGTATCACTTCCTTTTGTTTGTGTTACAGGTTGAATTAATTGTAAAATTAAGAAATAACCGACTTTAGCAAATGGGCATATCAAAGACCGAAGTGACCTCTGACTTTACAGACCAGAATTATATTGTCTGGGAATTGGCTCGAGCGCACAAAGTTTTGAAAAAGGCTCTCATTTTGGTCTGATCAGCTAGGTAATTTCCGTCTGGAATGGTCTGATACGCGGTCACATTAACCGCATAATAAGTTGACCAGGAAACTTTTGAACGGAACTTCGTATGATCAGAAACTAAATTGAGCTTGTTTTTTCTTTTGTAAAATGTTGAATAGAGATAGTGGCTCCAACAGGAGGCAACAATAAAGCGGCGTTCTAGTCACACACTTATCTAGGAGTCTGATGGCTTTAATCAGAACAAAGGGTCCTAGTTGATAGAAGTTGCAGTCCCCTTTAAAATAATCATGAATAACAGCAGATCAAGCTTTTTTTTGCAGAGAATTGTCTTATTTCATTTTTTGATTCACAATCATACACCAATGGCATACTAAATGAGTTACTTTTTTTAAAAAGATTTTTTCAATTACGAAACTTTTAGAATATGTTTTTCTTTAATTGAATAAAAAACTGCAAACATTGAATTTTTCGAAATGAATATATTAAAGTGATATTAGGGGTTTTCTTCATAACTAAATGCGATGTCTGATAATATAATTTTGAGCGCGCTTGAATCTGATCAGATGCAATTTGGAGCACAATTGGGTCTTATGAAAAGGAACTTCTAGAGGACTTTTGTCTGATCAGGTGTGACTTTTGATCCCAGGACAGCCTTATCAGAGTTAATTTCGAACGTACAAAGACCTGGACTATAGTCAGGAAAAAATTTGAGCCTCAAGTTATGACTATGTAGAAATTGGCCTGATTAGTGCCAGTTTTCGACTGGAATAATCTGATGAGAGGCCATTTCAAGAGCATAAAAATCTGGACCATTAACCAAATGACTGTCACACTAAAGAAAACACTTTAATATAAAGTAGCTAAGAGCCAATTTTCACCTTAAAACTTTAATTTCACCCTCATGTTAATCTACAAAACTGCAAATTTTTATCCTCAAATTGAATAAAGAACCAAACAAAAGCAGCTTGATGAACGTTTTTTCCCCCACCGCTGATAGTCATTGAAAAAATTTTTTCTCTGTACGCCTTAGCATGTGACAATAGTCTCTGAAGAACCGTCAATGTTCTCTGATGAATCGAACGAAAAGAATTTTTCTCTGTTAAAAGGACACTTTGGCTAACGAACTTGATGAAAACTTTAAAAAAAAATAAGCGATGCAAAAATTATTTAATGTTATAATCACTGGCAAAAAATTCTCCAGATTGATTCAATGTCTGGTGATATTATATGGAAAATTTATTAATTGTTTGAAAAAGAATCTACGCTGAAAAAATCCAAAATTACTGCAATTCTCGATATAAAAACGAAAAGTAGCTCTGGTTTGATTTTGCTATCTTCTTGGCTGTCTAAAGTTTTTATTCTGCTTGATGTTTTCCGTGGTGACAACGAGTTTTGGCAAAACTATGAAAAATAAATGGCAACTAGCTTTGTCAAATGAAAAGAATTACAGCATATCCATTCCAGACATATGCAGTAAAATTTGTGATCAGGAGTGACTCTGGAGCCCAGAAGAGCTTGATCAGAGTTAATTTCAAACGAACAAACGTCTGGACAATGAGCATGAAAATGTTTGAGCCTCAATGTATGGCAATGCAGCAAATGGTCTGATCAGTGGCAATTTCGGTCTGGAATGATTTGATCATAGGCTATTTCAGGCGCACAAATATCTGGAAAATTGTCTTATTCCGGTCTGATCAAAGTGCTGATCATCAATATTGGATAACGAGTACAGATTTCAGTTAAAAATAATTTTATATAGAAAAACATATTTCAACATTTTGTAAATTTTTTTGCAGTATTCACAGTTCTCTTGAAAATACTATAGAAACAGTTTACTTATGAGAACATGCATAATGATTTTGTAGTTGTTGCAAAGATTTCCGAAAAAAACGAAACAAAAGCAGTCTGATGAGCTTTTGTCCTCCACAGTTCATAGTCATTGAAAAATCTTTTCCTCTGTGGCCCTTAGCAAGTAAAAGTTCCCTCAGAAGAAATTTTAATGTTTTGTGATGAATTCGTGACAAAAAGAAAATTTCCTATTTTATGATGAAAAAACAATTTGGCTGATGAACAAAATTCAAACAAATAAGCGAGGTATAAATAATTTTATGTTGTTATCAGTGGTACAAAAATGTCTTATGAAATCATCTGAAAAAGTTATTCAATGCTTGAAAAAATTGTACTTAAAAGAACGAATATTAACGCAAGTTCTCGATACACGTTTTAGATTTTGCTATTATCCGGGCTGTCTGATGTTTTCAAATTGCTTGATATTCTCTGTGACAAAATTTTTTGGCGAAAGTATGTAAGATGAATGGTAATTAGCTGCGTCAAGTTCGAAAATTTAAGACCTATTCGTGGCAGATTTATGCAGTGAAATCTTTGAATTTATCGCCTTAATTAAATTGCTTTTATTTAGTTTTGTATCAAACGTTCAGAAAACCTAAATTTATGTAAGATCTACACCCCGAAACGCTGAAAGATAGTAAGATATACGCGTAGAAGATCTCAATTGTATAAGATCTTTACTTAGAAACGCAAAAATTATGTAAGATCTGCGACTATGAACGCCAAATTTATATAGGTTTTACGCTTGGAAGCGCTAAATTTTGCAAGGTCAATGTTTAAAAACGGTGATTTTATCTCAACCTATTTGGCGTAGATTTTGCGAAAATTCAATTAACTCATCGCCAATCGTACACATTTTTGCGTTGTTCAGCACTGATACCGTGACCCAGTTCCTCAATCTAATTTATCAGCTACTTCTTATCTGTAGAATTTCTATTTAGTGATGTAATTTCAAACTGTTTTGAGGAGCTGTTCAGCTTCATAAACATTTTGTACGTATTTTCTAAAGAAAGGATATTTGACATAAATAAATTGACCAAGAAAGCCAGGGTAGCATGAGTTTCTCGGCCCCTGAAAATACGGAGGTTAATCGTAAATTGATGTTGGACAAGCAACAAGCAGTGGTATGAAAGAAGAAAAGGAAAAAATATATAGTAACGGAGTAGTTGATACAGAAAATGGTGCTCAGCTGAAAAGCAAATCTACTCATGAAATATCAAAAATTGGCCAGAAAAAATAAAATTGCTTATATACTGCTTTAAACAAGGACATCTTTTTAGAATATGGCTTAAACCGTGCCTGTAC
This sequence comes from Convolutriloba macropyga, assembly GCF_964194025.1. Lineage (NCBI taxonomy): Eukaryota > Metazoa > Xenacoelomorpha > Acoela > Convolutidae > Convolutriloba > Convolutriloba macropyga. The sequence continues at coordinate 70,511,333 of NC_134469.1, read as the reverse complement.
CTGATTTAAAAAATGGAAAAATGGCTCTAAAGCTAAGAGTGACAACACTGACACTTTTGATCACACTGATTGCGACAGTATCCACTACAGTCCGCAGATCTGGCCATGGACAATCAGATCAACAGGATGACTACCATTGGCTGGAGATGACCAATAAAATCCTGAGGTGGGTAGTGTTCCCATTGGTGGTGTTCGGGGCTACATCCTGCAACTACTTCATCATGTTCACTGTATTTGACTTGGGGTTTGACAGGGCTTGCAAAGTGCTAATGGGGTGCGTTGCCCTCACGGACTTCATTCAACTCATCACATTAATACTGTGAGAAAAGAGCAAACATCAGTTTTCAAGGAAAATGTATTTTTGTCCAACGTGGTCAAATTTTTGTCAATTGTTTTAAAATTATACACTGATTTTCTGACAACAAGCGAATATTAACAGATTTGAACTCTGCCGGCTTTATTACAATTCAAAGAATTTGAATTGTATTGGGGCGCTGTCTTTTTTTTTAAGATCTGTTCACACATTTTCATCATTTTTGAAGTCAAATTGGAGTGGTGATTTCGGTCACGCCGAAACAGGAAGTAAAGCGAAAAAGCGAGTGGTTTTGCGGCGTAATTTCTTTTGCTCTAAATTTAAAGTAGAGTGAGAAAACGGTGTTTCAACAAAACTTCGCTTTCTCGCTAGTGGTTTTTTGTTCACATGCGGCAATTTCAGTTTGGTTTTTACTGTTTTTTCGATTTTTTTGGATCGGTTTTTTTCTAAATGATTTTAACAATTCACTCATAGTCCATTCTAGGTCTAGTTTTTTGTTTAATCAATGAAAATTTTTTGAATTGTACGTCAGGACTTGTCCTGCTATGTTTTTTCATTTTTATTGCTTAGTAATCCAAAAATATTTTCTTCATGTGGCCTTCTGAGGCCTCATTTATAGTCTGTCCCATAAAGTTGAAATAAGCAAACGTTTGAAAACTTCAAAACAGGAAATTGAGCATCAAAGTAAGTGGTCATTTGAATGTCTACGTTTTTTCCATTTAGCTTCTATTCATTAATTTTTTCTGCTTGTTTTAATTTTTAACTTTGACGCTATAAGTTTCATCGTAATAACAGCAGACTTTTTTAGTTGCAGAAGCTCTTGAATAAAATTGGACGATTTAATATTCAAGGTCACAATAGCGCTTTGAGAGCTTTCAGCTGATAGAACATATCATCATCAAACGTTTGAGCATTATATCTAACGTTCAAGTTGCATTTTTGCCCTTTTCTCGGGAAAACTGATAATCAATTCTTTGACAGAACAAAATGACTTTTTTGTACACCCACTTTAGTGGGGCGAGGAACTGTATACTCAGTTTTGGCCGATCAATATTTTGTTTTTGTTTTTTTTTGTACGGTCAATTTTGGCCGATCGATACAATCATCCATCGTAGAGAGTTGTGAGTGGTATCATTGGAAAGCCCGTGCAGCGTAGAATATGGAATTAAGAGTTTTTTTGATTTTCGCTTTTCACAGGGAGTTATCAGTTTTGTGAACAGCAGACGATATTCCGTTGTATTTATTCACATTTTTTAAATTTTTGACCAAATTTTCGTCAATTCTGCTGAAAAATGTAAAATTTGCAAACGATAGTGTTACTGATATTTTATAAAGATAGAAGAGCGTTGTTAAAATGTTCTAGTTGAATTTTTCGGCTAGAATTTATGCTAAATTTTTCAAAACTCACTTTTCTCGTTAAAAATGTGTCCAAATATGCTTTTTTAGCACAACTTCTGCAATCGTAGACTTTGTAAGCTTAGGAAGATAGATAATTTTACTTCTGCTGGCTCTAACAGTCTTCTGGAATTTTAATTTTGCAAGTTTTATGCAAATTTGAACTCAATAATTATAAAAAAGCACAAATTTTTTACAATATACTGAAAAATTTTTGTTTAAAAATTGATGTTTATTTTGCAACCAATTAATAAATTGAGTCTTTTTTAGCTACGCAGAAATATTAGGGCTGATCTTGAACTCACAATGGAATCTGAAGGTAAAAAAACTTCATGGGCGCGGCCTTTTTGAAAACGTTTCCGAATTCATATTTTTTATGTAAATTGCTGACGCGGATTTCAAATTATTGACAAAAAAAATTTACAAAAATGAAGCTCAACAACCTTTTTTTAATGGCTTCAGGTGGTTTTATTGTTAAGCTCATGTTTTTTATGGCTCTGACCAATTCGTATATCTTTACGGACTTGTTTTCATTTGTTACAATTTGTAGTCCAATGACTTAGTCTCCACAATCAAAGATTCAATCGGTTTTTTAGGTGGTATAAGAGAACCTAGCTAGTGCTTTCATTGTTATCTAATGGCTCTGATTGCTTTTAATTTATTTCTTTAAAGAAAATGTCGCTGACATTTAAAATTTTTACCACTGTTTTATCTTATTCCTCTCAACTTCTGGATTCTTGGTGCTTGGTCTTAAATTTTGGTTCATGTTTTGATAAAGGGTGCATAGTTTTGAATCCTGTTTTCAAACGTTTTTTATTTTTGAGGAAAAAAGGACATTTTTTAAGGTCAATTTGATTCTTTGTCGATTTATCACGATAGAAAACGCATAGTTGAAAGACAGCATAGTTGAAAAAATAAACAGCGTTTGGAAAATGCGAATGTGAATGTGTTGATTGTTTTTTAAGAATATTATATGATTTTGGGCCCAATTAGAGTTACAATCTTCTTGTCTTCTCTTTGTTGTTTTACGACATAAACCTGATAATGATAAGCCTGTCTCTGAACTCAATCTCAAAAATAAGAGGTCTTAGCTATTTCTGTTGATGCAAACAGTACTTTCTCGGTCGGTAATATGTTTTGACTAATGGCTTCGAACTTTTGGTTTCATACAAAAATCTCGAGATTTCTATAATGTTCAATTTTCGGTTTTTTGTCGTCATTTGTACGTAGTCTGTTTAAAAAAAAGATTCGTTGATATTCAGTTGAAAAGCAAGTGACAATTTACAATTCTTTCAAAAAATGTTTGATAAATGTAGTCCCTTGAACCCTCTGCTCATGTAAATTCCATTGTAAATTTTGGCTTCTGCCTGTATTTGTTATTTTGTAGTCTTGTGACTTAGTTTCATTAAAAACAGGCAAAATCGGTTTCCTTAGGTGCTACCACTATTAATTGTCTTTTTCTTGAAATGTTTTTTCTTTTATGATTTTTCAAAATTTGTAGTTTTAAAAACATATTCTATTTTCCGAGCTCTGCCTTATTCCAAATCGTTTTTCGGTCGATTTGTCGCTTGGTCTTTGCAAAAAAAGGTAATAATGAGTTTCCTGTGAGCTCTAATTAAATCTTTATAGAATTTTTCGGTTTCAATCAATTCCTTTGTTCCTCGGCTTTCTTTTTACCTTTACTACGAGACTTCATTTAATGTTTTTGAAATTTTCAAACATTTTTAAACTTTGAAGGATGTTTTTTTTTCAAAATTAGAAGATTACAGTTTGGTCCCATAAGCTTTGGAGCATTGCGCGATTGAACATTTTTTGATGTTCTAAGCAAAAAGTTTATGTTTTTAACGGCTTTATCAATATAGTTCAAATGACTTTTTTAAATTTTGTTGGTATTTGTCCTTCTTTTTGTAATCGTATGACTTACACTGGATAATGTGTTGCAGCTGCTCAAGAGTCTCAGCAGAACCAAATATCACAGCCTGGTTCTCGGGTTTTCAGGTTGCCTGGTTACGACCTGGATCTTCACAGGGTTCGATTGACTAATAATCTCGTCGAAACAATAAGTCGCTCAGACGTATTAGAGGACCGTAATTTTAGTTTTGTTGATTGAAGTTAACAAAACCTTTAGTGACAATCTATCTTCAATCTCCTGTTGAAATTTGCCAAGCTTCAGCTAGTGTTAGTAGTATTGCTACCTCCTTGTCAAGAAAGTACAACTAACTTAAAATTCACAAGATCTCAAGACCTACCTAAACTTAGCAAAAAGACTATATTTGCTGAAGAAATAAATTTTAGTCCAATCTGAGAGTTAACTACTCCTTATAATCTTTTCTAATGGTTCTAAATACGATCCGTATCCATTACTGGAACAATTGGTTAAAGTAAACGGTCAAAGAAAGATCTTTTATAACATCTTTGTTACTTGTTTCTGATCGGCTAATCAAGTAAAGTGATATAGGTCATTACTTACATAATAAATGTCAAATTACTGCAGTAATTGCTTTTGTTGACATAAGCACGGATGGTCGTTACGTAGCTCTAATTGCCTCAAATGAAAGGTAATTAACTTTTAATGAACTCCTAAAGTATCATAGAACAAACAATTCAGGTAATTTGACAAAAGAGACCAAGTAACGAAAAATGTCAACTTTGCAGCATACAAGTTTTAATAGCCACACTTGTGTGCTTGATGCCATAACGTTCATTGGCTCCATGAATAGCTTTGAAGTTTTCCTAACAGTGTGCGTGAACTTCGGGTCCCTCTGGTTTTCCGTTCCTATCATCGAGTGTTGGGGGGGGGGGTGTTATACAATTTTTCGGTCCCATATTAAATTTTTTTTACTTTTGACCATTTTTTAGTTTTTACAAGTTCTTAGTTTTTTGAGTTTCTTTTTTTTTGATGTCTTATGGGGTTTGTAGCTGAATTGAAGTGGCGCCAACATTGCCAGCCCTGTTTTAGATCTCGGAAGCACCATCGTTATATACTGGCGCTAACTTCACGGCTGGCCGGTTTTGTTCTCTATCCGCAATTTTGACTCCCACTGAGCGCACAAAACCGCACCTCCCAGTGAAGATCTCAAAATTTTGGAGTTTACTCTCAGCGTTTCACAGAGTCATCTATTAGGCGAACAATTTCACCTTCTTTCAGGTGTCACACATGTTTGTTTAACCACTTCGATATTTGGTTTCATTGTGGAAGGTATTCGCGAGCACTTCTTTTCCAGATCATGTGAGCAATTGCTAGAGCCGTTTTGAACAATTTTATCAGGTCATGGTAGATTTCACTGGATGGCATGATTCCAGCAGTCGCGTTTCTCGTCCTAGCGGGAAATGATTTGGCGGGAATGCTGACAGGTCTTCGGTGTCGTCACTTACTGATTTCAAATGTCTTGCGTTGAGTGTTTGCTCTACAAGACACCTTGCGCAGCTGAATACCTAATCAGTGAGGCTTCGATTGTCCAAGATAGCAATCTTGACTTTCTTGCAACATTGAGCACTACCCGATTGCACCAAAGTGTAGAGCTCAAGGTGGATTGAATTTCTTCCAAACAATCTGTTTCTGAGCTAACTCACATTCAATCTTAGCTTTGTCCCACTCCGTTCCGTTCCGTTGTTGCCGAACATGGTGTTTGGGTAGCGACGTCTTGCAATAAATCTTCTCATTGCAGCTAGACAAGAATTGTTGTGCCATGATTGTGCCACTTTGATTTGTACTGCTCTGGTTGTTAGACAAGTGAAGTGACCGCACCATCTCTTCAAGGTACGTCGTAGTAAACTGTTTTCAGCGATGCGAAGTAATCAACTCTTGTATGCGTAAATGGGAAAACATGTTCATCAAGTCGTTCTCGGGGTAGATCTGCAATCGGTGTATGGATTGGGTTGGCGTTCCTGTGTCTGCGTTTGAAACATTTGGACTTGATTTTCATTAACGCATTTTTTTTCGATGATCCAGTACAGTTGTTGGAGCATGTTTCTTAAGTAATCTGTGACTTATTTTAAGTTGTCACGATGCGCTCTCTCCAACGAAAATTGTACGTCTGTATGTTTTGCTGTCAGTAGTATTGGATTTTTGCATTGTAATCAAGGTTCGAATGTTTCAGTCAATTTTTGCTCAAATTGTTCTATCATTGTCTATGAAGGGTGACAATTTGGCTATGATAAGAGTTTTTGAGATTTCTTTGCTGCTTGTTATCAAGTTCGAAACATTCGAAGCTTTGTTTTGAATAAACCGAAACAAAATTTGTTCTGCGAGGTGGGTCTCAGGCTGCTCTGAGAGGTTCCATCTGCTTCGTCTTGAACGTCATGCAGTAGGTATTAAAGATTGTAATTTCGTTGAAGCTACTCTGTTTTTAGTCGAATTTTTGCTCTAGTTCAGTTTCTGTGGCTAGAGTAGCTTGCTTAGCTTAAGCTTCGTTCACTTGGCACCACGGCTTTGTTCACTCTTCTTCATTTGTCTGGAGCTATGCCGGTCCGCTTAACTACTTGGAGAGATGTCTTCAGTGAACATCCTTTTTTGCCGATATCTGCAGGGTTTTCAATGCGTTTGAGATGTCTCCATTGATCCATGGAGGAGTTTTCCAGTATTTTTGCTGCCCTGTTGGCAACAAACACTTGTTGTTTTTTGTGGGCTGACTTTAACACGGTAAAAAAGTCTGTCCAAAGATAGATTTTGTCATTTTTCGCATCATGTTCTCCCAATATTTGAATTCTGAGACGAATTGTAGGTTGGGGCTTGAAACTCTTACTTCATAAACGTCCTGTGTCTGATAGGTGCTAGAAGGCAATTTCATACCACATAGATAAGTTTTAACGCGGCCTCATCTTGCAGATATGCCAAGATGCACATTGCTTCCTCTGATGCATCTGTGAAAACGTGGAGTCTCAAGTTTTTAAATCCGTTTTCCAAATAAAGTTGATTTATCGACATCGTCTTTTTTCTTCTCAACTCAGAGCACCAATCACTAAATACTTTTGAGTGTTCGACTAAAAAATCTTTGTCCCATGCTTGTCCCATTGCTGCTCAAATGCTTTTGAATAGTAAACGCATCCCTATATTGAAGGGTGAACTTATCCCAAATGGGACGAACACTGTTGAGACAAAAAAAGCACAATTCTCAGCAAGTTAAAGTTTTTTGCTGGAATATCCTGCGCAGTTCCACGACAGATTTTGGGATTGCCCGTATCTACCTTCCAGTTCAGTCCAAGTTTTGAGAATGATTGTGGCTTGACATGAAAACTTTTTATAACCTTCAATGATTTGTCTGCCGCTGGGATCTGTGACTAGGCTTCTTTGTCACTCGTTATCCATTTTGTCAAGTTGAATTGAAATTTGATGAAGAGTTATGGAAATCGTCCATGTAGAAGTTGAGCTGGACAGCTTTGACAAGGTTTTCATCGTCTTTCGCGCTTAAAGTTGGACAATTCGGCAACCTTTTTGCACCAAAAACGTGTCGTGTATACTCGCAGACTCCTATCTTCTAGTTTGGATGCTTTTGCCAGAAAAATTTTATTTATCCGCTGTCATTGTTTAGGATAGCAACTTGAAGAAACATTGCTTCTATGTCGGCTGAAAGTGCTATTCGTTGTTCTTGAAAGCGAAAAATAATACCGATTAGACTCTGAAACAGGTCTTGTCCAGATAGCAAATTTCCAGTCAGGGCCCTACCATGCTCTTCCATTGCATACTCCTCTGACCTTCTCGGGTTTATGAGATTTGATGACAGTATGATGAGGCAAATATCATTGAAACTGATCTCTGGTTTCGTTCAGATCTACGTATTTGATTTTGCGAACTGTACCACTTTTGACGTCAGTGTCAATAGCTTACTGCTAACGCTTTGTTAACGTAGCATTTTTCTGTAGGCGTCGTTCTAGGGATTTGAGCTGCCCCATAGCAGAGTAGAAGTTATTTGGTAACTTCACTTCATCTTCTCGCAGCAGAAGTACTATTTCGTATCTTTTACCGGTGAATCGAATTGTTTGCTCCAGTGTTTTTTGCTCTCTGATCGGTTTTTAATTGACCGGTTACATCACATTTTGAGGCTTAGGATTCGATGAACTATTACTTACACAACTGGTTGGCTAACTTGTCCTCTGATGATGAAGTTGCTATAGTAGCAAGAAGTGCTGCTTGCTTCGCAGGTAGGGGACCACTTATGGCTCATCTTATGTTCAATTTCACTGCCCACGTTGCATTTATATTGTCGGACTTCCTAAATTTTATTGGGTAACGGATGTCGTAGCAGTCGTGTCCAAGGATTACTTAAACTTCGTTTAGGTTGTAGCTCTGGTTTGGCAAATCCTTCAATTGTGAGTCGCGATCTTTCAACCCTTGCAGATCTACAAAATGATTACCCAAATACAGACTTTCAGGAACTTAAAACTGCAGTGTTGTCAATTGTCGAGACTTTTCGTGTGCTGAAACACTATTGGCATTATTTCTGTCTTAACATCTTGTGATCCGTGGATTCTTGCCTCTAACAAAGAAACAAAGACGCTTGCGTGTGCTGTGTAGATACAATAGACTTATCCAAGATCGAAGTTGATGATCTTGTACCACACATTGCCAGTACGCCCAGGCTGTGTTTTCCATTTTCCAGTTTAATTCGTACTACAGTGAGTTCACCATATGTAAATTTCTTCTTTGAGAAGTCACTATGCAGAAGATTTTTTGGGTCGTCTTCCAAAATTGGGCAGACTGCAGTTTCTACTTTTTCAATACTTCGCCCGATATCCAGGTCTCAGGCCATTGAAACACAGACTGAGCTTCTGCACATGTTCTTGATGTTTATTCAGCCTCATTGATTTGAATTTCTCGCATTTCCAGATGGCCTTCTCTTCATATTTGAGGGGACGTCCTCAAGTCTTTGCTTTGGTAGAATCATCAGCATTGGATACAAAAGTACTTGATTTTGATTTTCACAACTTTGAAGCTTTTCGCGGCTTTGAAACTTTTTGAAAGATTTTAAAGTCTTGTTGAATCGAAGCTGTTGATTCTAACAAGTTTCTGAAGACACTCAAGTTTGCTGCTATTAGTCCGTGATCTTGTCGGTGCCGTAGCAACTGCTGTTTAAGCTGAGGAGAAGTTTTTCGGTTGCTGAACTCAGAACTTCCAATTCCATATCATGCAAAAACCCAAGTCGATTCAAACCGTTAACTTTGTTTGTGACTAAATTTTCAAAACGAACAATGTCACTGGAGTAGTCGCGTCTAACTGGATGACGTGTGTATGTCTTCATGAGTTCAGATTCGACTACGGCTCTCGGTCTGCCGAACTTTTTGCATAAAATGTCTCAGGCTTGATAATGTGCCTGCGAGCTGAAACCTAATCCAGAAATTGCAGCTTTCGCCTGAGTAGTTAGGCTAATCTTCGAATATTGCATCTTCTCAGTATGGCTCAGCCAATTTTGATGCACAAAAACATCTAAGAGTTCTGCCCAATTGGGCCACTCCAAGTGGTCTCCGAAAAATTCCGTCAACTTGAGTTTGGATAAATCTCTTGGGTCACCTCTGGGTTGGTAAATTGTGGGGTAGTTCTGCTCAATGTTGACGAGTTTTGGCTCTCCAACGATCTGTTGCCAGGGTTGCGCTTGGAACAGTGGATTTTCTGCTTGTTTTGAAAAACTGACATTCCTTGCTGTTGGAACGTCGTTTTTGGCAAAAGCGTCTGTGGTTCTGTCAACCTAATAGATTTAGCGATTTCTGGTTTCTTGAGAATACTCGAATCTTGCAGGTGCATTGAGAAAAAACCTACGCCCGGTGTGAACATCGCGGTTATTTTAGAGTAGTCGCTGAAGTGTTTGTCAGCTCTGTCCTGTATGACATCTATTGGAGGGTCGATCTCAAGATTAGGAGATAGTGATCGACAAGGGCCAGACTGTTGGGCCGCTGAATTTGCCGCTTCTGCCGTTCCCTCTAGCCTGCGTTTTGATCCAACACTTCTTCAATGCGTATTTCAGCAAATCAGATGCCCATGAGTTTCCATTTGTCAGCACAAACACCAGCTGTCTTTGCTTTTCATCAGCCTCCGCTTTCTTCCTTTTGTTTTCGAGCTATCGTTCAAGCTGTCGCAAATGTAATTCGTGTTCTTGTTAGTGCCATTCTACTTTTGGTCGATAAAGCTATATTTCCCCGCGCACCTACTTTTACTCCAACTGCCGTTCTGTATTTGTTGCTCTGCTTTTTTAGCTATAATGTTTTGCGAGCTCCATTTCATCAATCTCTCACCTTCTCGATGAACGCAAATGAGCAATAATGGATTTTTTTCTGCTGCGATATGATGCCGAATGCTTGGAAAGGATTTCAAATTTTCCTTCTACGTTTGCTGCTGCTCCAATTCCTATATCAATTACAGTCTCCTTTGGGTCCATATCACAAGCCGATAGGGATTACACTATAGATGTTAGGTTTCACCAATCCTTGCCGTGTCCGTACTGCTTCATCAGGTCCTCATTGTAATTCTTACGAATACTGACCTACACAAACTCACGTGTGCAATACTCTTGCTTTATTGTTCGAATCAATTCTGCAGTTTCTACTTTTTCAATACTTCGACCGATATCCAGGTCTCAGGCCATTGAAACACAGACTGAGCTTCTGCACATGTTCTTGTTGCTCATTCAGCCTCATTGATTTCAATTTCTCGCAACTCCAAAAGGCGTGCTGTCCATGTTTGAGGGGGCGTTCTCAAGTCTTTGCCTTGGTAGAATCATCAGCATTGGATACAAAAGTACTTGATTTTGATTTTCACAACTTTGAAGCTTTTCGCGGCTTTGAAACTTTTTGAAAGTATTTAAAGTCGTGTTGAATCGAAGTTGTTGATCCTAACAAGTTTCTGAAGACAATAAAGTTTGCTGCTATTAGTCTGTGATCTTGTCGGTGCCATAGCAACTGCTGTTTAAGCTGAGGAGAAGTTTTTCGGTTGCTGAACTCAGAACTTCCAAATCCATGTCAAGCAAAAACCCAAGTCGATTCAAACCGTTAACTTTGTTTGTGACTAAATTTTCAAAACGAATAATGCCACTGGAGTAGTCGTGTCTCACTGGATGATGTGTGTATGTCTTCTTGAGTTCAGATTCAACTACGGCACTCGGTCTGCCGAACTTTTTGCATAAAATGTCCCAGGCTTGATAATGTGCCTGTGAGCTGAAACCTAATCCAGAAATTGCAGCTTTCGCCTGAGTAGTTCGGCTAATCTCCGAATATTGCATCTTCTCAGTAAGGCTCAGTTAATTTTGATGCACAACAACATCTAAGAGTTCTGCCCAATCGGGCCACGCCAAGTGGTCTCCGAAAAATTCCGTCAACTTGAGTTTGGATAAACCTCTTGGGTCACCTCTGGGTTGGTAAATTGTGGGGTAGTTCTGCTCATTGTTGACTAGTTTTGGCTCTCCAACGATCTGTTGCCAGGGTTGCGCTTGGGACAGTGGATTTTCTGCTTGTTTTGAAATGCTGACATTCCTTGCTGTTGGAACGTCGTTTTTGGCAAAAGCGTCTGTGGTTCTGTCAACCTAATTGATTTAGCGATTTCTGGTTTCTTGAGAATACTCGAACCTTGCAGGTGCATTGAGAAAAAGCCTACGCCCGGTGTGAACATCGCGGTAATTTTAGGGTAGTCGCTGAAGTGTTTGTCAGCTCTGTCCTGTATGACATTTATTGGAGGGTCGATCTCAAGATTAGGAGATAGTGATCGACAAGGGCCAGACTGTTGTGCCGCTGATTTTGCCGAGCCTGCCGTTCCCTCTAGCTTGCGTCTTGATCCAACACTTCTTCAATACGTATGTCAGCAAATCAGATGCCCATGAGTTTCCGTTTGTCAGCAAAAACACCAGCTGTCTTTGCTTTTCATCAGCCTCCGCTTTCTTCCTTTTGTTTTCGAGCTCTCGTTCATGCTGTCGCAAATGTAATTCGTCTTCTTGTTAATGCCATTCTACTTTTGGTCGACAAAGTTATATTTCCTCGCGCACCTACTTTTACTCCAACTGCCGTTCTTGTAGTTGTTGCTCTGCCTTTTTTTTAGCTATAATGATTTGCGAGCTCCATTTCATCAATCTCTCGCCTTCTCGATGATCGCGAATTTGCAATACTGGATTTTTGCTGCTGCGGTATGACGCGGAATGCTTGGAAAAGATCTCAAATTTCCCTTCGACGTTTGCTGTTGCTCCAATTCCTATATCAATTACAGTCTCCTTTGGGTCCTTATCACAAGCCGATAGGGATTACACTATAGATGTTAGGTTTCACCAATCCTTGCCGTGCCCGTACTGCTTCATCAGGTCCTCATTGTAATTCTTACGAATACTGACCTACACAAACTCACGTGTGCAATACTCGTGTTTTATTGTTCGAATCGATTCTGCGTAGAATTCATCAGATTTTCCCACTAACTCTTTCACCGTATTACACATTGTCTGCTTTTTGGAGTCGCTTAAGTTTTCTGTTTTCAACGTCTTCTCCAAATTTGATAGTTAATTCAAGTTTTGATAAGCAGTTTTCACTATATTGTATGCTCGAAACGTTTTTTTCCAACAAAAGCGAGTTATGTGCGGAAACTTTCATTGTTTCGGATGACCGGCACTTTGTCAACTACCCATCTCATAACGTTACTCTTTTCTTCTAACATACGCTTGATGTCATCATCAATAGCTTCGGAAAATATTGCTTTTAATAGTAACCTCTGCTGCTGTTTGTTGTCTTCAAAGTTGTCGTAGGTCTCGAAGAAGCATCGATAAGCACTCTCGGCTGTCATTGTTTTGTTTTAAGTCAGGTGGCATTCTTGGTGGGTGAGGTATCTGGAGAATAACTTGTGTAGGGCAATTTGCTCTCACTTTCTTCTTGAGTTGACCGCTTGACTTCAAATGAATTGTATATCACTGTCTACTGGGACTTTTTCCAGCCATCATGAGGATTTCGTAATGATCAACTAAATTGACTCCGAGATTCGTTTCTGCTCGGGTTGTTTTCCGTGTCCGCGGACCAAAAGCTGTGGCTGCTATAGAATCGCAGCGAAATCAAAATTTCACAGCCTGGTTCTTGAGTTCTACACCGGCCTGGTTTTTCACAGGGTTTGATTGACTATTTAATTTTTTCTTGATAGAAGTTAAGAAAATCCTTAGTGACAATCTATAATCAATCTCTTGCTGACTTTTTAAAGCTTCAGTCAGTGTTAGTAATGTTTGCTAACTCTTTGTCAAGAAAGCTCAACAAACTTAAAACTCATAAGAATTTAAAATCTAGCAAAATTTAGCAAAAAAAGACTAAAGTTGTTGAAGAATCAAATTTTAGTCCAATCTGAGAGCCACCTGCTCTTTATAACAGTTTCTATTGGTTCTAAATACAATTCGTTTCAACCATAAAAACAATGGGGTTAAATTGAATAACCAAACAAATATAGTTTATAACATCTTGTTACTTGCTTCTGATTGGTTAATTAAGTAAAATGATTTAGGTCATTATTTACATAGTAAATGTCAAATTACTTCAATATTTGCTTCTGTTGACATGAGCACGGATGTTCATTACCCAGCTCTGAAGTTCTCCAATGTAGGGTGTTGAACCTTCATTGAACATCTAAAGTATCATAGAAAAAACAATTGAAGTAGTTTAACAATATATAATAAAATATCGAAAAAGGCTAATTTTGCACCATATAAGTGCTAATAGCCACACTTGTGTGTCTGATGCCATAACGTTCATTGGGTCCATGAATAGATTACAGGTTACCCTGTTCGTGTGCTATGACTGTGAGTTGGTTTCTCAGGTTTTTTCCTTCCTAAAAGGGGGGTTGTACAAATCCTAAAAGGGGAGTTTCAATATTCATTTTTTTGCTGTCTGATGGCTTTTGTAGGTAATTTTGAAGTAGCGCCAATAAAATGAGAGGTCTCAATTGCTTTCTTTGGAGATATATATGGAGATATTATTGATTTTAAATAATACAAACATATATTAATCACTCTAAATTATTTGTTTTTGAAAAAAGAAACGTGTTTTTGATTTTTGCCTCCTTTTTGTTCTTTTTTGTGGACCTGTTGCTCTGTCGCATTGGGGACAGTTCCAATAGATTTTGTGACAATGTGTAGGTCAATTTGTTTTGTTTAGGTTTTATCTGAAGCAAGTTTGATTTCGTCAAGACTTTTTTTTAACGTAGACCTCGAGTCTTGGTCGTAATTAATGTTTGTTTTTTGATTTTTCCTTTTCTGGTAATCCTATTAACAATAAATTACATCGACCCCCTAGCGTGGCTTTATTGTTTTCCATTAGTGGTTTATCGACCAAGTAAAATTTTGAAAGTTTTCTATTTCTTCATCATTTGATAGCCAATTAAGGCATTTATGTTGATGAGCGGTGTCGCAACATTATGTGCGTACGCACATTACCTAGCATCCTTATTTCTCTAACATCTCGAAAAATGATTGAAACCTAATTAAAAAGACCTTTTTTTCAAAATTTGAAGAAAAGTAGTTATTTTTAAAATAAACTGTCATATATGTGGCAGCTCAAAGAAATTTCTACTATGATCACCGTTCAAAGATGAACTATCAACATTTCAAGGTAAAAAAAAGCAAAAAATGAAGTTATTGTATCAAAAAGACCTTTTTAAATGTAAACTGGCATTTTTTTTATTGAAATCAAAGAAATTTTTTTTGGTCACTGTCAAATTCGGGTTATCGCAGTTCCCGGATTGATAAAACTTTGAAATTGCATTTTTGTTTGTCTTTGTTGTTCAATGCAATAAACTAAGCCTCGGGTAAACCTTTCGAAAAACGGTTGTGGGTTCATCCAGATATGTTTTCATGGAAACCCAAAAACTTTGTTATTGTAAGCTATTAGGCGGGAAAAGGATTAAAATTGTTTTAGTTGGTGACCTTTAGTTCATTACCGTTTGACACAACCACAAAAGAGTTTGCTTCAACTGGCGTTGAAATTGAACAATTTAGAAAAAAGGTCTGATCTTTAAAAAGAAATTCCGTCATGGTGTCAATAAAGTTCTGCACCCTGTCCCAATTTTCGATTGTAAATTATTCTCCATGTTTGCGTGCAAACGTAGGAGATCTTTTCTTTCTCGCGTTTGTTTGTGGAAATCAAGTTAAAATTCACAAGTCCTGAAGCATATAGCCAGTTTCACATAAAACTTCTAAATAATGTATCACTTTCTTTCAAGCCAAGTGTTTGGTCCGAATCATTTTGGTGGGGGAGGAACAACATGCTCAACTGGGGTTTCTTTGTTCAGTCAATTTTGGCCGATCGATATATTTATCGTAGAGAGCTGTGATTGCTATCATTAGAAAAGCCGTCCAGCGTAGAAAAAAAAAGAATTAAAAAGATTTTCGTTTTTTTTCCACGGAGTTAACGAGGATTGTAGTTTTGAGATTATTTGACTGATTTCAGTTATTTTTGGTCACACTTTCCGTATTTCTACACAATGTCAATTTTGCTTTAAATTAAGCTAAACTGAATTTTTCCTGTTTTTGTTGAACTTATTGCTTAATCCCTTTTGTCTTAAACCTTAATGCCAATAGTCACAGATCTCGTCGCTTGATAAAATTGAATAACGGAAATTAGTTTGTAGCTGCATTTCATAGAAGTTGTTTTCATCCTCTAATTACAAAAAATCAAGATTTTTTTTAGTTCTGTACGTTTTGTTTCTTTTCCTTGCGGTCTTTTTGCTCTGTCTCTAGACAAAAAAAATCATATAGTACGGTGTGGTGTTTATGCTAAGAGTAAATTTTAAAAAAAATGAAAAATATTTATTTTAATTAATGAATGTAATATAATTGATAAAGTAATTATTTTTAGTAATTCTTAAAACACTAAATCATGGAAAAAAAATAATTTTTCTCATTGTTTACAGATTTTGTGTTATTTATTGTACATATACGTCTAAAGACTCTGTACAGTGTCTAATTTGATGTTGTTGTAATGTTATTAATTTGCAGGCTATCAGTCTATTCAGTTTTTGGAATGGTAATTCAGTTGATCTGTTTTTTTCTTTTATTCCGTCGTGCTCTTTTCCGTTGTACATTTTTTCACAGAGCAAAGCAGAAAAAGTCCTAATTTTGTTTGACTTGTTTATGTCGCTAGCAGCGCTTGTGAGCGTAATGTCATTTCTAGCTCTTTCCTTAGCTCATTTTTAGAGGTGATTTTCGTGATTATATTTTGATCATGCGTGACTAATTTCACTCAAAAAAATTAAATTGCATTTTATAAATTAAGTATAATTCAAATTTAATGACAAAACAATTACGTATAATATCAGAACCTTAAAAAACGTCATCAGAATAAATCTATTTTTAGTCATTTTGAGCTTTATGATTTCATCGTCGATTTTTTTATATAGCTTTTTGAATGGCTTGGATAATAACTTTAACTTATATCTGTTTCTCTTTCTCTCTTTTCTAGACGGAAACCAAATTTATGAGACAGTTATTCCAAACTTTTGCCGCCTCTGCTTTCTGTTTAAAGACAAAAAAGTGTTGATGAAATGTTTTGAGTAAATTTTGGCAAAAATTGGCTAACTTTTTACAATTAGCACCATTCGAATATGCCGTAAAAACAGAGCAGAGGAAACAACCAAAACAATTTTATCCAAAACTCTCTATACTGATTTATACTGCTATCACATCGTATGAAAGTGTTCTGGATTTAGAAATCTGCCTGCTTCAAATTATCTAACTCAAAATTATCCAAAGTTCATAATTTGTTTCTGATGTATCGATTTTTTTCAAATTATATTTTTTCAAAAGTCAATGGAGCAATTGCCATTTTCTTAAAACTGAGCAGCCTTATCAGGGCTAAATTAAGACAGTTTATGGGTTTTTACAAGAAATAATTCTCTGAGTTTCTTACTGCGATGTGATTAAAATTTATTTTGTCTTCATGTTTCTTCTGAGTGGAACTACAGAAACATTTTCAGAGCGGAGAGGATTTTTCAATTATCGATAGTTCCAATTTAGGGGCAATTCATGCCCAATAGACATATATTGTATACCCTGTTTAAAGCTCATGATTTTTATGGTTTTATCTTTGTTTATGTAAATTTGTTTTGAAAATCTGGTTATTTTAATTGTTCTTATTTCTTATTACTTATTCTCGCTGATGACAAATTTCAATCTAATCCATTGAAACTAAAAATAGTATTGTTTGTTGTTGAAAGATTATTGTTTTTGTCAACTTTTTTGTTCATATCTTAAGAAAATTTTTTGACTTTGATTTTTCATACAGTTTTTTCTGTTTTTCAAAATTTGTGCATTTTGAGGATCACTTTTTGTTTGTATCCGTTTGTGACAGGTCAAAATTAGAATAGAGGCCTTCAAAAAACGCACCAGTGAACCTATCTAAGTATCTCGATGATTAGATATTATTTTTAACGGCTTTAACACCGTTATCTAGAAAAGTTTGCTGGATTTTTTTTCACTATTGCATATGTTTGTCGTTTTCGGTAGTAGTATGATATCACTTGGATAAACACCATTCTCATTGGCTTCCTTTGCAGTTATAATTGAACTTATTTATTGTTTTCCCTGATAGCTAATGTTTTTCATGTTATTAAAATCTTTTTTCAAATTAAGTTTTATTTTAACTTTGCCCATTTTTGTCTTCATTTTTAACTTGCTACCTGTAGTAATAAAGAAAGATCCCATATCTGTTTCAGTGAAATACAAGTTTATTTGTTAATTTAAGGTTTTATCTGATGCTAGTCTGACATTGTTCAGTGTTTTTATTTTAAAAAATGGACAATTAGATTTGGTCCTAATTTTTGTTATTTGGTTTTCTTGTTTGCCTTGTCTCTTTTGTGGCATATGGAATTGGTATTTGAAACCAGATGTGTTCACTTCGCTTAATGGTTTGAGTTTAAAAAGTTTTTTTATTTGTACACCTCTTAACATCCAAAAACGTAAATTTTTTAAACTGCTCAGTCTCTTTCTCATTCGGAACACAGTTATGTCAAAAGTGTGGATAAGCGGGGTCCGAACGTTTTGTACAATCGCACATTATCAAGCCTCATTATTCATTTTCGAATTACGAATAGAAAATGAGTTGAAATATGTTTCTGATCAGTGTTCTAAATTGGTTCTACAGATGTTGAATCAATGATTAAACTATCACAATTTTTTATCGGAATCTCATTTTTTCACAACAGATTATTTCTCTAAAAAATGAAAAAATGAGATTTGCTTAAAAAGATTTGAGACAAGCCCATAGCAATTTTTATTCCAATCAACTCTTGAAGAAAATACATTTCTCAAAATTAATTTTTCCCCAAAAAAATTGAAAAAGTATTTTAAGGTATACAAAAACTTTCGCATTGTTTTCAGTCGGTGAAAACATTGCATTTGGTAAATTTTTTAAAAATTTTTTACTCACTTTCAATCCGTGGCGTTTGGTGCTCTTTCGCGCTACCTATTTGTAAAGTAGAACAAATTTTGAACATGTTATTCAAATTTTGTTCAATTTCTCTCATAGCCACCACGAAAGACGGATATAATTTTTGTCGAAGACACAGTCCCCTACGTCACCTCACGTGATGAAAATATGTCTTGAGCAAATCTGGTAAAGTTTGTGTAGGATTTTACCTTCTAAATTGTTTAAAAGAACTGAATGATATTGTCCTTTTTCCTTACAAGGTTTAAACGTTTAGTTGCAAAGTTTTATCTGTTTTAAAACTCCTTAATGTCTTCTGATTTTTAAAGATTTGAAAAAGTCGAAAGAAAAACGCAATTTTCTCGGAGAATGCTGAATCTCGTTTGCACTTTTCTTTGAATTAAGTGCTGAACCGATCCTAACTGTACCCGTACCTAACTCGAAAGCAAATTCAGTACTGAATCGGAATAAAATTCAGAAACGATCAGTTCTAATCAGACTGTGATTAAGGCTACCTTTCGCTCTGATTTCAAATGATTCAGAGCCTGATTCAGTCTCTGATTTTTTCTCATTGACAGACTGATTGATAAATATTCTAACGGTACTTTTTATAGCTTTGAATCACACGTTCAAATTAGGACCAAAATTGACATTTTGCTATATTCTCCCGTAATTATTGCAAACTATGAATCCACTCATCAATAAGCACGCCCCCTCCCCAATTTAATTGGACATTGGCTCTTCTTAAGTTCAAGATATGATCAAAAATGTGCATTTTGAAGACCGTAGACAGAAAGCTCCCAACTTTCCTAGGAAGTAGGCTGCTTTGTCACTTCGTGGAATAGCTAAGTGTCACTGCTCTACATAAATGCAGACGACTATGTTTTACTGTCTAACTGGAGTTTCAGCGTGAAAAGTGCCACTGGTACCAACTTCAGTTGCAAATTCATCAGCTTGCTGGTGTTTATCGCCACCCATCTGACTCAAAACCAGACGGCCATCTTCAACGTCGACCGAGTTCTGGCTGTATCTCGATTCCAGTGGTACACAGACAACATCATGCACAACACTGGCATGTGCGGAATTCTATTCCTGTTCAATGTTGTTCTATCAACACTTTTGAATATACCCTTTTTCTTTCTTCACAGCTACGATCAAAGTCTGGAAAGATGCCTAATTCAGGGCGCTACAACAGTGTCTCGCGTACTTTTGCCAGTTCTGGGCGTCTGGGCTGTCTTTTATGTTGCTGTGCCATTTCTCGTCATAATTCCTGCCAATATTTACGTCGCATACAAACTCAGGTAGGATCTCACACAATTTACTAAAAAGCGTGTCCAATAAAGTTGAAAACCAACTGAAATTAAAATTTTAATTTGATGAACTCAGAAAAAACATGCCTGGGAGACCCAGGATGAAGTCCTCGACCCAAATTATGCATTTATACTTTCAATTGTAAGAATGCATTGAAATAATCTATTAGAATTTCTGTTAATAGATCATTTTTAACAGCAGTAATAAAAGTTTTTATTACTGATATAATTTTTTTTTTTCAATATTTTTTCCCAATGTTAGGCCAACCCAATAGTAGTGTATAAAATTGTACAATAATTTCATTATTTTATCTCCCAACTTTTAGAGCATTGCCTCAATAAGCTATATTGTGTATGAGGCAGGCAGAGTCAATTAATTTACAGTTCTTAAATTTTTTAAAATTGTTTTCCTAAATCTCGAGCTCTATTATACAAACCATTTAATGCCAAGAGAAGCTGTACAAAAAATCTTAGATTTGCTTTACAAAAATTCAAGGAGCCTTATTTTGATTATATCGGACTGCCGTCTTTTCTGCAAATGCAACGGAATTTTGTTGTTGCTTTTTAACAAGTGCTTAACAAGTCTAGAATCACAGACAATTTTTCAATCGATGAGTGAAGCAATAATAAAACGTTTAACAGACAAGGAGGCTCGTTAATTTGTGTTTGAACATAATATCACAGCCCAGCTCAAACACTTTTCACAACTCGAAGAGGAGTATTGAGATTCTACAGTTGTGTTTACGACGCCAAGAGGAGTATTTAGAATCTACAGGTTATTAATTAGCAGAGATTGTAATCTATAGTAATTAAGAGCTGTTGGTATTACAAAAGGTTCAAAAGTGATTTCGAGAAATTTTGATCTCTCCCCCAAATAGTCTCTCACAGTTGACCACACCCCCCCCCCCCCCCCCCCCCCCCCCCCCCTACACACACACACGCTCAAACGTACCCCCCCCCCCCCCCCACACACACACCACACACACCTACCCTACACCCCAACTATTCACCTACCCCGACATACCCTTATTTTTCGCTGAACCTGACTTCAAACATTGACTTCTATTTTCACACATTGGACGTCGGTGGTCACTTACTTTGTAATGTATAAAAAATAGAATTAGTAATTGTAATATTCAAGGTTAAAAGTTCACTTTGAGAATATTTAATCCCAGACATGTCCCTCAACCAATCTAACCTACCCGCACCTCCCGAACCAGCCTCCAGCACCATTGTTAATCCCAAAACTTAGCCCAACTCTCCCACACCTAACCTCACTCTCACGTACCGCCCCTCCTCCCCCCCCCCCCCCCCCCCCAACCTACCCACATTTCTCAATGAAAGTTGATTTTTTTCTCACTATATATCGGTTTGTTTTTCTTTTATTAACATAGGTAGGGTTAGATAAGTTGTTATTGCAAGAATCTTTTAGTCCTTTACGGTATTCTGGCTACAGTAAGAATTAATTGTCCACCAAAAGAAGAAGAGATAGAAAAGTTACGAAAAATCACTTACTGTTCTAAACTAATTGATTTATCCATTCAAACAATGACTTCTGCTCTAACCACTAGGCAAATGAAAAAATAACTCATTACGGATCCGTTGATAATTTTCATCAGGAAGCTTAAGATAAAAAAAGAAATTCAAAATCAATAAAAACAACAAGATATTTTGCAGTCAAACCTCAAAATCTCTCCTTTTTTGAAAAAGAAATCACAGAAAATGGAAAGTCATAATGGCGTCATATAAAAAGTTGTCTCAAACAAACGACAAACATTTTGCCAAAAGACATTTAGTATCTTCTTCTGTTGAGAATAATTAACAAGTAGACGGAAAACAAAAGAGCAAAAAAAGAAAATACCTCTACAGTTTTCGAAAATGAATATTATCAAAGGCAAGAAAGCAATTAGCTATCAAGTGAAATCATTCAATGGTTTCTTTTATACCTTCATGCAAAACATAAGAAATAAAAATCTTATTCAGTTTCTCACACAACAAAAGAATTAATTCAAAAAACGAATTTAATTTCGCGAGGAAACAATGAGTGTCCATGCGTATAAGATCAAAATCTGGCCTCCAAAAACTAAGAATATGATCAGTTAAGGCTTGTTTAATGCCATTAAAGTAATACGGGACTTGCTCTTCAAGTGCCATTAGTGTGATGATTTGTGAAGACCACAAAATGGACCTCAAAAACTGAAAAATTTCAAATAATAAAAACAGGAATTTATGAATACACTTAGCCGAGCCAAAAAAAAATCATTTGAATAACAAAAGAGCAAGTAAGACTGCATAACAATTTAATATAACACAGACAGAGTGAAATCACTTTCATTAAGGCGACTACGCTAAAAATTTTTTTAGAAATGTGGCTGAAACTGGCAAATCTCAAAAAATAGTTTATGGAAACAAATTATTTAAAACCGTTATTAATTAGTTTTTGGAAACAAATTATTTAAAACCGTACTACATTACATCCCTCGTCTCTTTACTAAAAGATGGCAAATAATTTAAATGGTGACTGCTTAGGAAGCCAATCGTACATTTCATGAGCCGATTAAGGTTCTTGGACAACATATTACGCTGAATACAGACAGAATTTAAAATTTCACGAACAATTTTATGCAAACGGTGTTGAAGCCAAAAAAACACTTACTTTTCGTAGAAATTGTCCTATATGTTCATCGGCCTCCAATTGCACGTAAAATAGATAAATTGACCAAATTGTTGTTATTACGAAAATAAATGAAAAGTTGGATTCTTATCGATTTGTATTTGGAAAAACGCAATATGTATCAACCCAAAGCATTAGATAAGTTCTTTTATTGCTCACTAGATATCAAGCTAGACAGTTGAATAATAAAGTTGGACCTTAAGACTACAAAAGAACATCAAATGCTGGAAAAATTCAAGAAATCATTAATAATTGCGAAAACAATTTGTCTGAGCAATAAAAACAACGAGCTTTACTCATATAATACAAAATTGGTTCTTTGGACCTCAATGGAACATAAAAAGACCTATTGTTAATTTAACCATTAAATAAAAAAAAGTTCTGTGATTGGGATCAAGAAAATGCAAATTGTTTTTAAAAAGACAGACCCAAAAATTAACCGGAATCGTCTTTCATCGGAAAAATTAAAAATGGCACCAAAACTGTCTGTGTTATCGCACAGCAGTTTTTTGTTTGCACCACTCACTGGTCAAAGGGGACAGAGTTTGCCGGATAGGTATATTTGATGACATTTTTTATTTTAAAAAGGAAAAATTGACGAATTTTCAAAAATTTAGCTAACAGTTTTGCCGAAACAGTTGGAAACTGAAGCTCATATGTTTATAGCTGAAACCATTTAGACTATCTTTAACATTTTTTATCATATTTTAGAAAAAAATTGACCAGAATGTAAGCAAAAATTAAGAAAAATGTTTACAAAACAATGAAGTTAAGGCTCACGTAAAAGTTTTTATAAACTTACGTAACTCTCCTGAAAAATAAAAAAAAAGTTAATTTGGATTTCTACGCTCGACAAGCTTTCTAATGATACCATTCATAATCCTGTACGAGGATTATATCGATCGGCAAAAATTGGCTGAACAAAAAAACTAGTTCAGTGTATAGTTTCTCTACCACCAAAGTGGGTCGGAACAAAAAGTCAGTCAACCTTTCAAAAGTTTTTTTGGCCTCAGGGTGAATTATGCTCTCTGAAAGCATAACTGCCTAATAAAAAAGGAATAATAATTATTAAAGATAGATCTACAAATTGAACAAAAATTCTTCTAAGAAACTGTTTTGAGCTCATAATTGGCTTACTTTTATCTCAGAATATACTTAATCGCTCCAGAATTTTGCTAATTGGAATCTTATGCAATTAATTGGATTCGTCCAAGCGGTCTATCTCGGAATGTAATGACTCTAGGTTATTGCTTTTTTTTCGGAATTCGGAGTACACTTGCTTTAAATGCGGTTCAAAAGAGGAGACCGCTTATTAAATCTCATTCAAACTACTTACCATAGTTCTGGGAATTAATTACTACCTTTTCTAAGCAGATTCTCCTTTTGAAATTTTGATTTTAATTTCAACGAACTGCCGTAGAGGAGAGGAAATCACCCCCAAAATTCACATTAGTGAAATGTGTTTGAAACACTCTTACCCATGAATTCACTTACAAAATCGATCAATTGTACTCAGTTTTTATTTGCACCAATAACTACAATATAACGGATTGTAATGGTTCACCTGACCGTTTTTATTTTATGTATTAATTTCTTTCAGCAAGTTTCTGTTTCCAGTCAACTCTTTGTTACATGATATAATATTGTTAATAAAACAACACAGTGAAAACAAGTTTATTTTGTTTTATTTGGTATTAGTTCTGCTGCTGAAGTTGTAGAGCTTTAAGATCAAATTTGGTTTTAGTGTTCTTCAACTCTGTTGTTGATATTCAATAGGTCCTACAATTGTGAGATCAAATTTTTCACAGTCTTTCATTAATCCAATTTTCCATATGACTTAAGCATATAGGTTCTTTCAGGAATGGGCAACAAGTTAGAGATGGCGTGACAAACTTCCAGAACCAGGAAGATGAAGTGATGTTCACAAAGGGAGCTGTATCCTGTGGAATCTCATTCACATTCTTTTCCCTCCTCTCAGCTATGTGCGTGTCTACTATCGCATTTATCTACAGTGGTGTTCTTCTGAATGACGTCAGCGACTACGTCAAATATCTCTACGTGGATCTCATAAGTGAGGTTACACGTATAAGCATCAGTTTGAACATGTGCGTCGCTTTCGCCACTTTTACGATGCAGAGTCGAACTTTCCGAAGAGCCCTGATTGCTGATGAATACCAGTCGTACTTTTTCCCTCACGATCTGTAGTGAATCATTATTCAATAAAAGACATTCGGTAAAAAAAATGTAATAAATTTCAATGAAAATTGTGCAACGATTATGAGTAAATTTTAGAACTTTTCAACTACAATTAGTGATATAAATTGTGTCAATAGAAATTGATTGTTTATATTGCGGATATAAATCTAAAATTTAATTTCGGGACAATCTTTTTTGATAGAAGGAGTTGAGAGCTGAAAAACGCACAAGGCTTAATTTACGTATAGTGTTATACGTAAGAGTAACTATGCGCATGAAATAGCTGAAAAACGCCATCACAGTAATTCATGTCGAGCAAATGGTTTTTATGGGTCCTAGGAAAATTGTTCTAAACACACATATGATCAGACGTTCTTCTGGTATTCATCGGCTGGAGGTTTTTCTGGTGTTTAAAAGATGCCAGCAGACTATCCAAGCAAAATGATCTGCTAGAAAAATCTGAAACAGAAAAACTGAAAATCTTTGCGCTACGATTTTTATAAATTTCTCTGCCACTCTTTTCTGGAAAATATTGCCGCATGAAAATGGTCGCAAGAAGCGAAACCGCCGTCGGTATCAGAGTACTCTTTTACGCCCCTCGATTCCGACACTGTCGATATATGAAGAGAAAAGCGTAGCGGTAAAAATAAATGAGTCAGCTACAATTGACTTGAATTGATGTAGGATATTTATTTCCCACAATTTGTGTTTTTTTTTTCAGTGCGCTGGCAGCCGTACCTTCCTGTACAGAGCGTATGTATATACTATATTGTCTAATAATAACAATCGTTGCTGATACTTTTAAACATGTTTACAGGTTGTCCGCCAGATTGTGAGAGAATTTAATCAAATCTTAATAACGTTGAAAAATCGCAAGAATTTTTATGCGAAAAACTTAATGCTCATTCTCAAAAGACCAATTTTGTACACTTCACTTTGATTCTTTAGCGGATATAAATTAAAATCATTACATCAAACGACAATGCGTTGAGCAACTATCATAACTAAACTCTTTTTGGGTGCTTTCCCTGACAATAAGTTCCGTTTCAAAAAAAAAACTGATCATTTTTTTTTACAAAACGGCAACCAGCAATCAAACAAGTTGGAATTTGAGAAATGTGTTCCCAAACATGACCAGATTTCTTTTGACAAAGTCCTTGGTTCCAAGCAATACTTTTAAAACCATTTTTTACTTTCCAATAGCTGCAATAGTGAATTGACCATTAAGTTAGTCAAATGGGCGATCTGGACAAGTCTGTATCTCAAGAAAATGCAGTTCACAACTATAGAAAAAATAAACAAAATACCTAATGAGACAAATAATTAGATATCGCAAATGGGATGTTTCTAAAGATTTATGAATTTCGATGAAAAACTCACAGCCAGTTTCAATTTGCAAATTTTCTCAAAAAATTTAACTCCAGAGGGGACAAGTTCATATTCTCTTACCGCGCAATAACTCAGTTCTCAAGAAGTTTTTAAGATAGAAACGTTGCATTTGTATTTATAAGTAAGATAAACTTCTTGACATCAATAAGTTAGCTCCAAAAAGCAAAAAAGCTGTAGTTGTTCGATTAAAAATAAATTTAAACTTCAAGGGTTCAAGTAAGATTTTTCATCCTAAACATGAAATTAAATGTGTTTTAATTACTAGATATGTTTAAGTATTTTAGTGAATAAAATTTTGAATCACCCACGCTGTTCGTCAATCAGTTTCACTGTAAAATATTTAGACGATTGAGTTTTTTTCTTTCTCTCTCCCTCTAAAGAACCGAGAGTTCAAATAACCTAAGGATGGAATCCAGGACCAGGAATTACAATATTGGATTTGGGTGGTAATTGTGTCCAGACCTACATAACACACAATTAAAGAATGGTGCAGGAAACAGTAAAATGAGCCTTTTATGTATTCATCTGTGAAATTTAGATTGTGGTAGAACAACAAAACCTAAAACACTTTTTTGAAGCACTCAAAAACAATTTGAACGAGGTCAGCATGATTCCCACCGTTTTTGTACCTTCTCATAAGTGTCTCTTTGAAACTTTGGTCAATGCTAAAGGAAGAAATACCACCAGATTTGAACTATAGATTGAAATCTCAGGTCGAGGTCGGTCAGTTGCACCAAACGCTTTGATGAGGTGGTGGAGCAAATATGTTTATTAATACAGGCACTATTTCTCAATATGTGAACAGTGTTGTTTCTTATAAAATAAATCTGGAAATTTTGAATTGACTATGCTAAACCATAGTAATTTGATCAAAAACGCACACCTCAATCCGGACTAGGTTTTTTGACGTATGAAATTATCGAGCTAAATTTTGATAGCTTTAGAAAACAATCGATATAAGTATGAAGAGAGAGCCGTTTTTTTCTGCAATTTTTATAGTAAACAAAATTTTAATTAAAACTATAAAATCCAGTATATTTAGCTATCACTTTCGGAGAACTGAACCTTTAAGGTTTGTCACATTGAATGAAAAGAGTGCTGTAGCAGTTCATTCTGACAATTGATTCAAAAACCATTTGTTGCAATTTGAGATTTTGCAACAAAAAACGGTTATACCAACTTCGATAGAGGATATTTTTGAGTTAAACAGTTTTATAAAAAAACTATGTAAAATGAATTCGAAAAACAAAAAGCCATAACTTAATGATCGAAACTTTTCTTTTTTCTTTTAATTCCAACATTTTTTAACCGTCCAAAACTTTCTTTGCTAACTTTTTGGGCTCAGTTTGAGTCAGCTTGGAAAGTGTCAAAAATCGATAGAGATATATACAGCTCCTTTTTTATCTGGCTGCAGTGAGACATACGGTTTAAAAAACAAGTAAAAGGATGCCGTACTGAAAAGTACGTATTAAGCATTAGTTTTTTGTAACTTTTTCTCATATTCTTTGAATATGAAAAAAACAAGAGTAACCGAGTTGCCTTGACTTTGAGTTGAACAAAAAGATAGGAATCAAACTGATTAATAAACTGTTTTAAGATAGCTGTTCTGTAGAAGTGAGAAAAAACAACATAATCGAGCTAAAATTGATCTGAAATGATGTAGGATTTTTTTCCCACAATTTGAGTATTTTTTTCACTGCGCTGGCGGCCCAATCGTGGTGTAAAGAGCGTATCTATATCTTATACATTTGTTTAAATTTTGCCTAAAATAATAACCCTTGCTGGCACTTTTACACTTGTTGACAGGTTTTCCGGCAGATTTTGAGAGAATTTAATCAAATCTTAAAACGTCGATAAAAATTTTTATGCCGAAAATTTAATGCTCATTTTCAAACAAACCAATTTTGTACTCTTCGCTTTGATTCTTCAACAGAAACGTATTAAAATCATTATATCAAACGTCTTGATCAATTCTCATACACTAAGATCTTGTTGAGTGTTTTCCGTGACAACAAGTTCAGCTCAAAAAAAATAGGAATCAATCAATTTTTTTCTTCAAAAAACGGCAATAATTTTTCAAACAAATTGGAATTCAAGAAATGTGTTCTCCAAAACTGGACCAGATTTTTTTTAGTAAAACACTTGGTTCCAAGCAAAAATAATTACCATTTTTTTAATTTCCAATATTTGCAATAGTGAATTGATCATTAAATTCGCGAAAAAATCAAATGGGCGATCTAGAAAAGTCTGTATCTCAAAAAAATTGCCCAGTAAATAACTATAGAAAAAAAAAACAAAAAACCTATCGCGGGACAAACAATTAGTTATCGCTCTATAAGATGTTTCTCAAGATTTACGAATTTAGATGAGAAGCTCTCAACCAATTTCCGTTTTCAAATTTTCTCAAAAACTACAATTTCACAGGGCATGAGTTCATATTCTCTTGCCACGGAATAACTCAGTTCTAACAAAATTTTTAGGTTAGAAACGGCGCATTTGTTTTTATAACTAAGATAAATTTTTTGACATCAATAAACTAGCTAGAGAACGCAAAAAAGCTCCAGTCGTTCAATTAAAAAATTACTCATAAATTTCAACGGCTCTATTAAGATTTTTTTAAAAAAATCCTAAGCATGAAAATAATTGTGTTGTAATTACTAGTTATGTGTAAGAATTATAGTAGAAAATTTTGAATCCCGCACATTGTTCGTCTAGATCAGTTTGACGGTAAAATATTTGGACAAATGAGTGTTTTTTTCTCTCTATATAGAATTCAAATTATCTAATGGTGGATTCCAGGACCCGGAATTAAAATTTTGATTGGGTTGTAAAATGTGTTCAGTCCTATATAACATATCTTTTATACATTCAGCGATAAAACTTAGAAAAACAATAACTTTAACACATTTTTGATGCGTTCAATTACACTTTGAATGAGCTCAGCATGATGCCCATCTTTTTTTCTACCACGCCATAAGTGTCTTTATGAACCTGTGGTCAATACTAAAGGAAGAAATACACCACTTGGATCGAGTTCTGGATTGAGTTCGCAGGTCGGGGTCAGACAGTTGTGAAAAGCGCATTGATGAGGGGTGGTGCCAAAACGTTTATTAATACGAGCACAGTTTCTCAAGATGTGAACAGTATTATTTCTTGTAAAAAAAACCTGAAATTTTGAATTGACTATGCTAAACCTTGCAAAGTTTTTTTGTTATCTCCACGTTTGAACCTAATCGCTGTTCATATGACAGTAATTGAACATACTAATACGAAGAGGGTCAAATGTCAGATTTTTTTACTTGCCAATATTGTCTGGATGGATCTGATCACTAACGCTCACCTCAATCTGGCCTAGGCTACTTTACGTATGAAATCGTCATCGTGCTAAATTTTGATAGCAATTGAATACAATCACTTTAAGTACGAAAAAAGAGCCGTTTATTTTCTGCAATTGTTATTCTAAACAGATTTAAAAACAATACTTTAAAATAAGTTTTATTTATATATGGCTTTCGGACAATTGAGCAATTGAATCGTGTCACATTCAATGAATAGAGTTCTGTATAAGTCCATTCTGACAATTGATTCAAAAACCATCTGTTGCACTTTCGACATTTTGCAATAAAAAGCGGCTATTCAAAATTTTATACAGGACATTTTCGTGTATAAATAAACAGATGTAGAAACAATATTCAATTTGAATTCGTAAAACAAAATGCCATTAAGTAATGATCGAAACTGTTTCTTTTTTTCTTTTAAGCCTGACATATTTAAACTGTCCAAAATTTGTTTGCAAACTATTTGCTTTCAGTTTAGCATCTCAAAGGAGTCAGCTTGAAAAGTGACCAGAAATGATTGAAAAAATTTACAGATCCCTTTTTCATTTGGCTGTAGTGACATACATTTCAAATAACAGGTAAACTCTACCGTAATAGTACATATTGAGCATTAAACTATTTTTTTTACTTTTTTCATTTTCGTGAAATAAGAGCAAAAAATGAGAGTGGCCGAGTTGCCTTGAGTTTGAGGTGAACGATAATGTAGGAATCAACCTGAATCATTTTTAAACTGTTTTGAATAAACACTTCTCCAAAAATGAGAAAAAAACAGCAGAGCTGAGCTAAAATTTAGTTGAATTTATGTAGGATTTCAGAATATGTTTATTTCTCATAATTTGTGTATTGTTTTCAGAGTACTGGCGGCCGAACCCTCGTGTACAGAGCGTATGTAGATATTATACGTACATTTAATTATTGCCTGATAATAACAGACCTTGCTGACGATTTTGAACTTGTTTACAGGTTGTCCGGCAGACTTTGAGAGAGTTCCAGGTAAGGTGGATGCCCATACTAATTGATGAAACTTCTCATCTTTCTATTAATTGCAATATTTGTAAAATTTCATAATCAAGACGAGCCAGCAAACAATATATCATGTTTAAAGCTGCACTTCGAATGTGGTCGCGTTTTAGACATCATTAGGGACCATTGCAATGTACAAAAAGCGAAAAAAAATGCTTAGATTGGCAAGTGAAGTCCACTTTATAATCTCAGTAATTAAATGGATGCGAACGTTTCAAAACAGACTTCACTTCGATTACTGAGGCCTTTGAACAGTTATTAGCCACTTTGTTAAGTAAAATCCGTTGAAAAAAAAATCCGTTTAAAAGTCATTTTGCTTAGTGAATTCCGATATCCCTAAGTGCGCAGACTCGTCGATTTAGCAACGGTATGTAATCACATTTTTAAGATATTTCACTATAGAAAATCTGAGAACGAAAACAGTACTCGCACGGTTACTTTACCAAATTTCGCAAATTTTTAAAGTTTTTGTTTTAATTAAAATCTGACCAAAGTAAGGAGAATAGAAATATACTTTTAATGTATAGGAAAACAAAAATGGACTGACGAAAATTGATTCATTAAACTGTTGATCTGCTGTTTTAATAAACATAGTCATTGTAACCAAGCTAATTGTTAATTCAATATATATCACCTCAAAAAATTTTATTGGAGATTTGTAATTGCGGTTTTTATAAAAAAAATGGCTGATTTTTTTCTCAAAGAGTGTATTTGGTCATTAGGTATTCAGGAATAACATATGTTTCATTTTTGCACTTGAATGTAATCTTCAATAAAAAAATGTTTCGGGTTTCTTTTAATATTGTATGTTTCGGACTAATGTCAAAAAGATCAACAGATCTCAATACAGTGAGGAAAAATCCAGATAGATGCATTAGGATTATTTGGTTCACGATAACCAGGGTTGCAACTACCTTCGATTGCTGTTTTCTCGAAAACAAAAAAAAACCTTCAAGGCATTTTGATATATAAAACAGTTTGCAACTCAACGAAATTGATTATCCAAATCTTTTCTCTTCGATAGAAACTCTTTTCAATAGAAATCTGATATGCAAAAGTCATGATATTCATGAGCGGGGCAAAGTTCTTGATGAATCATTGCATTCTTAAAACAGGGATACAAAGATAATCAAAGTTGATTACCTTTATAAATAGATAAAATAATTCGCCATTACTGCGCAATATATGATTGAGACCCTTGCCACCTTTGGCATTTTACACTCTAAAATTTTATCGTGTTGGATCACACATTTTTTTTATCGTGTGATCATTGGATTACACGATTTTTCGTCTGATAGTCGCACGTCGTGTGTTTCCACACGAGAAAAATGAACTCGTGTGCCAATTTTTCACGCGATTTTTCGTGTAATATGAAACCGTGGTTTGATTTGAAAACCGAAAAAAAAAATTTTTGCAATAGTTTTGAACCCCAAATTTTTCATTGCCGGCCAGTATTGTTACAAGAAACGTTTCGTGCAAAAATTATCGGTCGTGCAAAATCCCTCAAACTTCAGCAAACATTCCGGAAAAAGAGGCCCACAGCTAACTCTTTTGCTGAGATATATTTTGATTTGCCACTTTTGATTTCGACATCTTTACCATTTTTCGAGGCATAGTTTTAGAGACAACCCCAGAAGTCGCATAAGATGAGTTAAAGTGAGCCATCTAAAAGATCCTCTCACAAAAACTGTTTTTATCAATATCTGCTGGCTGCAGGATGTCAGGCAAGCTGACTATTAGCAGTTAATGGTCTTTGAGCCCTATATTCATGAGTTACTCTGACCAGAGCCATGAACAGAAGTTTTACTTGGAAAAGAGAAATCACTTCGTTCTGTTTTGTCTATAAAAAATTTTATTGAGTTTTTTAACCGCAAAAGCGTGAAACAGGTTTTTCTAGCGGTTCGACATGATTTTTTAAGTGACAGCTTGCTGTATAAAACGTATATTTTCCCAATGTCATAAGACATCTAAGGTTTCAGGACACTATACCAAATGTCATTATACACAGTGCCATTGTACACAATGCTAAAAAAGCCCAATGACAAAACACCCAATGCATTTTGTTTTTTTTTCGTGCTATAATCAGACAACAAATCAACAGTCGCTATTGCAAGGATATTTTAGCGTTTTTAATGGCCATGGCAATGCCTCAACGGCGTGAGACTTGATATGAAACTATCAGCCGAACATGAGAGTATATAATCCGCTTGCGTATAAGTTAAAAAATACGTGTAATAGCGACAGTTAGTTTATAGTCAGATTATTTCTCTTCGATAGAAACTCTTTTCAATCGAAATCTGATATGCACAAGTCATGATATTCATGCGCGGGGCAAACTTCTTGATATATCATTGCATTCTGAAAACAGAGATACAAAGATAATCAAAGGTGATTAACCTTACAAGTAAATAAAATATTTAGCCCTTACTGCGAGATATATGATTGAGACCCTTGCCAACTTTGTACACTCTAAAACTTTATCGTGTTGGACCACACATTTTTTCCTCGTGTAATCATTGAATTACACGATTTTTCGTCTGATAGTCGCAACTTGTGTGTTTCCACACGAGAAAATTCAACTCGTGTGCTAATTTTCCAAGCGATTTTTCGTGTAATATGAAAACGTGGGTTGAAAGTCGAAAAAAAAATCAAAAGTTTTGAACCCCAAGTTTCTCATTGCCAGCCAGTATTGCTACAAGAAACGTTTCATGCAAAAATTAAAGATCGTACAAAATCCCTTAAACTTCAGCAAACATTCCGGAAAAAGAGGCGCACGGCTAAGTGTCTTGCTGAGAGATATTTTGAATTGCCACTTTTAATTTCGTCATCTTAACCATTTCTCGAGGCATAGCTGTAGAGACAACACCAGAAATTGCAACAAAACGAGTTAAAGTGGGCCACCTAAAACATCCTCTCACAAAAATTGTTTTTATCAATATCTGCTGGCTGCAGGATGTCAGGCAAGCTGACTATTAGCAGTTAATGGTCTTTGAGCCTTATATTCATGAGTTACTCTGACCAGAGCCATGAACTGAAGTTTTACTTGTAAAAGAGAAATCACTTCGTTCTGTTTTGTCAATAAGAAATTTTCTTGAGTTTTTTAACCGCAAAAGCGCGAAAAAAGTTTTTCTAGCGGTTCGACTTGCTTTTTATAAGTGACAGCTTGCTGTATAAAACGTATATTTTCCCAATGTCGTAAGAAAATACGGTGTCAAGACAGTATACCAAATGCCATTATAAACAGTGCCATTGTACCCAATGCTAAAATAGCCCTATGACAATATACCCATTGCATTTTGATTTTTCGTGCTATAATCAGACAACAAAAAAACAGTCGCTAATACAAGGACAATTTAGCGTTTTTAACTACCATGGCAATGCCTCAACGGCCCGTGAGACTTGATATGAAACTATCACAGCCGAACATGGGATTCTATAATCCGCTTGCGTATAAGTTAAAACATACGTGTAATAGCGACAGTTAGTTTATAGTCAGATTATTTCTCTTCGATAGAAACTCTTTTCAATAGAAATCTGATATGCACAAGTCATGATATTCATGCGCGGGGCAAACTTCTTGATATATATCATTGCATTCTGAAAACAGAGATACAAAGATAATCAAAGGTGTTTACCCTTACAAGTAAACAAAACATTTAGCCCTTTTTGCGCGATATATGATTGAGACCCTTGCCAATTTTGTACACTCTAAAACTTTATCGTGTTGGACCACACATTTTTTCCTCGTGTAATCATTGAATTACACGATTTTTCGTCTGATAGTCGCAACTTGTGTGTTTCCACACGAGAAAATTCAACTCGTGTGCTAATTTTCCAAGCGATTTTTCGTGTAATATGAAAACGTGGGTTGAAAGTCGAAAAAAAAATCAAAAGTTTTGAACCCCAAGTTTCTCATTGCCAGCCAGTATTGCTACAAGAAACGTTTCATGCAAAAATTAAGGGTCGTACAAAATCCCTCAAACTTCAGCAAACATTCCGGAAAAAGAGGCCCACGGCTAAGTGTTTTGCTGAGAGATATTTTGAATTGCCACTTTTAATTTCGTCATCTTAACCATTTTTCGAGGCATAGCTGTAGAGACAACACCAGAAATTGCAACAAAATGAGTTAAAGTGGGCCACCTAAAACATCCTCTCACAAAAATTGTTTTTATCAATATCTGCTGGCTGCAGGATGTCAGGCAAGCTGACTATTAGCAGTTAATGGTCTTTGAGCCTTATATTCATGAGTTACTCTGACCAGAGCCATGAACTGAAGTTTTACCTGTAAAAGAGAAATCACTTCGTTCTGTTTTGTCAATAAGAAATTTTCTTGAGTTTTTTAACCGCAAAAGCGCGAAAAAAGTTTTTCTAGCGGTTCGACTTGCTTTTTTTAAGTGACAGCTTGCTGTATAAAACGTATATTTTCCCAATGTCGTAAGAAAATACGGTGTCAAGACAGTATACCAAATGCCATTATAAACAGTGCCATTGTACCCAATGCTAAAATAGCCCTATGACAATATACCCATTGCATTTTGATTTTTCGTGCTATAATCAGACAACAAAAAAACAGTCGCTAATACAAGGACAATTTAGCGTTTTTAACTACCATGGCAATGCCTCAATGGCCCGTGAGACTTGATATGAAACTATCACAGCCGAACATGGGATTCTATAATCCGCTTGCGTATAAGTTAAAACATACGTGTAATAGCGACAGTTAGTTTATAGTCAGATTATTTCTCTTCGATAGAAACTCTTTTCAATAGAAATCTGATATGCACAAGTCATGATATTCATGCGCGGGGCAAACTTCTTGATATATCATTGCATTCTGAAAACAGAGATACAAAGATAATCAAAGGTGATTACCCTTACAAGTAAACAAAATATTTAGCCCTTTTTGCGCGATATATGATTGAGACCCTTGCCAATTTTGTACACTCTAAAACTTTATCGTGTTGGACCACACATTTTTTCCTCGTGTAATCATTGAATTACACGATTTTTCGTCTGATAGTCGCAACTTGTGTGTTTCCACACGAGAAAATTCAACTCGTGTGCTAATTTTCCAAGCGATTTTTCGTGTAATATGAAAACGTGGTTTGAAAGTCGAAAAAAAATTCAAAAGTTTTGAACCCCAAGTTTCTCCTTGCCAGCCAATATTGCTACAAGAAACGTTTCATGCAAAAATTAAAGGTCCTACAAAATCCCTTAAACTTCAGCAAACATTCCGGAAAAAGAGGCCCACGGCTAACTGTTTTGCTGAGAGATTTTTTGATTTGCCACTTTTAATTTCGTCATCTTAACCATTTCTCGAGGCATAGCTGTAGAGACAACACCAGAAATTGCAACAAAATGAGTTAAAGTGGGCTACCTAAAACATCCTCTCACAAAAATTGTTTTTATCAATGTCTGCTGGCTGCAGGATGTCAGGCAAGCTGACTATTAGCAGTTAATGGTCTTTGAGCCTTATATTCATGAGTTACTCTGACCAGAGCCATGAACTGAAGTTTTACTTGTAAAAGAGAAATCACTTCGTTCTGTTTTGTCAATAAGAAATTTTCTTGAGTTTTTTAACCGCAAAAGCGCGAAAAAAGTTTTTCTAGCGGTTCGACTTGCTTTTTATAAGTGACAGCTTGCTGTATAAAACGTATATTTTCCCAATGTCGTAAGAAAATACGGTGTCAAGACAGTATACCAAATGCCATTATAAACAGTGCCATTGTACCCAATGCTAAAATAGCCCTATGACAATATACCCATTGCATTTTGATTTTTCGTGCTATAATCAGACAACAAAAAAACAGTCGCTAATACAAGGACAATTTAGCGTTTTTAACTACCATGGCAATGCCTCAACGGCCCGTGAGACTTGATATGAAACTATCACAGCCGAACATGGGATTCTATAATCCGCTTGCGTATAAGTTAAAACATACGTGTAATAGCGACAGCTAGTTTATAGTCGGATTATTGAAAAAAATATCAAAGCCTATTGGATGTAATGGCATTGGGTATCATGGAATAAGGTAGAGTGGCATTGGGTAAAATGGCATCGGGTGTATTGTCATTTAATGGACAACTATATACACGTTTAATTGATTTGGCAGGCATGTGTTGGATGCATAAAATTTTTTCGTTAGGTCTTTAAGTAAAAAATTTTCTCGATGTAATTAGCACTATTCTGAAAAATGTTTCTTTTTTTATTAAACAATTTTTCTAATAAAATACATTATTTGAAAAAAACAAACGTTTCCTTTTGGTTCGAATAGATTGAGGTTTTTTTGATGTTAAAACAGTCTTCTGACATTCTAAAATGTCTATCAATTAGGTGTGGATCATTCTTTAAAAAATTGATGTTCTTCAATCGATCTCCTAAAAACGAACCTCTTTCATTTGTTTCGAGGGCATCTGGTCAAACATGCGCTCTCTTTGATGAAATTTTGTCTGAGAAAAGAATAACAAAAAATATTTCTGGAAACTAACGCAAGTGACCCGCTGGGTTGTGTCTTTTTTAAGTTTTGATTAGGCGCTGAACTAGGATTAATTGATTCATTTTTTTTTCAATCTCGAGTTGTTTTGTTTCAATCAGAATCTTTATCTACTAATTAGTTATTGTATGTGACTAATCCAACATTTGAAGGCAATTTGAAAGATGACAAATTCTGATTTCCATTCAAAATTTAATCACATACATTATCATATTGGGTCCATTATACAGTCATAACGAGAAAAAAAAACATTTGGACATAGACGCCCACATGACATGTGTCATTTTTCGATATCGGGATCAACTCAAATAGTATTTTTATTGGATTTAGTTCAGCTTCAATTTTTTTAAGATGATCTTTGAGGCTACAAATGAATTTAATTACGTGTATAAACATTAGAAGCTGTATCCTCTTGTTTGGATGTGAAACCAATCTTTCATTGAAACTTGCTGCCTTTATTCTCTTATTCTTTATAATTTTTCTTGGAAAAACAATACTGACTAGCGTCTTCAGTTAATTAATCAAAGATTTATTAAACTTTCAGTTATTCTGCTTTATAATAGTTCTGAAAATGCTGCTTAATTTTGTTCTGTGATAGCCCACTAGGAATTTTTTACGTCCAAAGTTGCTGCTCAATGAAGCGAGAAATGTGTATCTTATTTTTTATAATCGGATTCCATTAATAGCAAAAATTTTGTTAACTGTTTTTAAACGAATTACTTTAAGAGTTCGGGTTAACTTTTAATGTTTAAGAAATTTCATTTGATCCTTGGGTTCAGTTTTACGGTTTTAAATAACACTCATGAAAAGAGAGATCAGTTGAATGAATCTCTGGAGTGGCTTCACAAACTATTTTACTATATATATTTTTAAAATACGCGGTTGCAATTTAATTGGACAAAAATAAATTGTCACACCAAAATCGTGAAAGTTTTTCGAACTCATTGTTTTGCACTTAGTTCTAACAAACTTACCGCGTTCTCAGCAAAGTTTCTAAAATTTCCGCCAAATCAATGGATTATCAAATGACTAATACCCTTGATCAAAGGATTAGAATCAACCGTTTCCGATTTTTTTTTCAAAAATTGCTGTTAACAATCAAGCAGCTAATCACGCCAAAGGTAGTCTGAGAGTAACTACGTTAACTGAAAATGCATTAATTATAACTTAAATATATCAACTGAGAAAAGCGCTGAACTAGTTTTCACATTGTATAGTAAATTAATGTACCTAAGTTTCAATTATTCACTTATATACATTTCGTTCGTTTTTTGCGTTTTAGCAAACTTTGCCGAGATTAGCGACAGTGCAAATATCATCAAACAAAATGACGTTCCTTCTTCGCTAATTTTGTCATATCCCTTTATGCGCAATCTAGTGACAATATCAATGCAATAATGGGCGACTAATCCGCCAAATCAATGGATTATCAAATGACTAATACCCTTGATCAAAGGATTAGAATTGTCACTAGATTGGGCACACTTTAAAATCTGACGTCTACTGACCTATATACCAAAATTTAAGCTTGTCGGATTTATTCGCGCTCCTTACTTGCCTGATCTTAATACATGTCAGCGGAAACGAGCGATAATTCTGAGTATATTTTCTCAAGCAAATGGGCTTTTGGCATCGAAAGAAGAATTGTATAAATTTGAATCATTAAAATCTGACGTCTACTGACCTATATACCAAAATTTAAGCTTGTCGGATTTATTCGCGCTCCTTACTTGCCTGATCTTAATACATGTCAGCGGAAACGAGCGATAATTCTGAGTATATTTTCTCAAGCAAATGGGCTTTTGGCATCGAAAGAAGAATTGTTTAAATTTGAATCATTCAGTTAAAAATTTTTTATACCAATACACTGGTACGGTACTTTATTGTTTGGATATTTATTATAAGCTAATTTGGAAATATTGTATCTCATGTAGTTAGTTTTTCTTTATAAAGTGCACATTATGTTGGTTGAAATCACATTGTTCTATAATCCACACCATCATTTTTTTTGTTTTCCTCTATCTTTGTATATTGCAATTAAATTATGATAACTCTTCGATTGCAATATATTTAAACTCTGTGTAACTTTTCAACCAAGGACTGTATATTACTTCTACACCCAAACGACATGATAAATGTATCCTAGCGTAGATTTTATTGATGATAGGTCTCAGTCACTGCTACAGACTGATGCTGCATTTGGGTCCAGTGAGTTATGACAAGGCTATGATTGCCTGTGGAGCACAAGGCGGTGCAACTCTTGTCACTTTCGACAACCCCCGCGAAGAGGTGAGCACTGAGCTCTAAAGTGAGTGTTTCAAAGACATGATTTAAAAACTGCGAAAGGTCTGATCATATAAGTAACTTCGAAAAAACTTGCAGTGCACAATTTAAACACATATTCACAGACGACTTTGGTCTGATAACAGGTCATTTAGGACTGAAACGGTCTGATGGAAGGTAATTTTGGTTTGGAACAGCTACAGAGGTTAATTTTTGATAAAGGAAACTCAATGAAAACTGTCACTTTGGTTATTTTTTTTTAACTGTTGTAAAAATTTAATATTTTTATCGAGCAACCTTTTCACGTGATTTTTTTACTCTTTAAAAATGATTGTTTGCTGAAACAAAAAGGAATGGTAATGTGCGCTTGTGTATAATGTACCAACTCCGCTCAACCAAGTTTTCTTACTTAATTGTCTACCAAATGCGGAGGATATAGAAAACTTTTAAAAACACATATAGTGTTCAAAAATAATTGGTGTATCCATTTAAAAAAGACTTTGAGCTCAAACCCCTCAAACAAAATAAAAAACAGCTCATAAGAGGGCCAATGATATCGGCCATTGAGGACAGTAAGAGCCAAGACAAACCAAAAATTAATGAAAAACAGCAAGCATTACATAAGACCAAAGTTCAATGTCGATATATTTTTTTTTTAAAATCTTTACTAACAAGTCAAGATAGCATCAGATTAAAGTTATACAAAACCAATTGAGTGGAAGTTTATATGATAAATCTAGGACTTGCCTTTTCTGAGAATAACTAACAAGCAGACCAAACAAGCACAAAATAAAAAACACATTTCAACATTTTGAAAACAATTGATTTCAAAAGTCATGAGAATCATTTGCTTTCAACTAAATTCTTTGAATCGGGTAATTTATATTCTAATAGAGAGCCATTGAGTCCTGTCACTTTCCAGAACGACATTAGATTACAATGATACTAAATACAGTCAAAATTTAAAAAGCCATTTCATTTTTGCGAGAAAACTGTTTCTAAGCATAAAAAAAGTTATTCTCTCCAAAAAAAAATTGAATAGAATTTAATCGGGCCTTCTGTCGACGCTATTTTTTCCAAATGTAACTTTTCATTAAGATGGTACTCGCAATATCAAAAAATAGAACATCAAAAGTTGGAAAAAGTCCATAAATTTCGAAAAAAGTTCAGAAAACTGGTAAGGTTAGCTCGAAAGATAAAACAGCAAGAAAGACTACCTTCTAATCAAATTGGAATAGAATTACGCCTCTCTCATTGTTGAAGCAGCGTTAAAATGTGGCCGAAAAAAAATTTGTGGTAGAAAAACTGACAGGAAAAGAAATTTTTTGAAACAATAATTCCTATCAACCATTAGCTTTTAACTAGGAATAAGTAAACATAGTAAATTGGTACTACATAGGAAGCCATTTAAAAATGTCATTAACCAGACTAAGTCAAACGTCTACAAAATGACAACCAATTCATGCAGAACTCAAAAATTTTCGAAGAGTTTTACGCAAGCGGCCTTGAAGACAAAAAACAGACGCTTATGTTTTGATTGATAGGGATCATCATTTGCCCTGAACTGCATGTTTGTTGGACTTTTCAACAGCTGACCTCTGATCTGTAGTTATCATTAAGAAAAAAGTTAAGAAGCAATGCTGAGAAACTCTTGCCACTTTTGACAACCCTCGCGAAGAAGTGAGCAATGAGGTCTAAAGTGAGTGTTTCAAAGACATGATTCAAAAACTGCGAAAGGTCTGATCATAAAAGTAACTTCAAGAAAACTTGCAGTGCACAATATAAACACCTATCCACAGAAGATTTTTGTCTGATAACAGGTCAGTTAAGGCTGCAGCAGTCTGATGGAAGGTAATTTTAATTTTGGTTTAGAACAGCTACAGAGACTAACTTTTGAGAAAGGAAAGTCAAACAAAATTGTCTCTTTGGTTATGTTTTTTAACTGTTTTAAAAATTTAATATTTTCATCGAGCAATCTTTTCACGTGATTTTTTTACTCTTTAAAAGTGATAGTTTGCTGAAACAAAGAGGAACGGTAATGTGCGCTTGTGTATAATGTACTGACTCCGCTCAACCACGTTTTTTATTAATTAACTGTCTACCAAATGTGGAGGAGATAGAAAACTGTCAAAAACACAAATTTTGATTAAGAATAATTGGTGTTTTCACTTAAAAAAGACTTTGAGCTCAAACCACTCAAACGAAATAAATAATAGCTTAATAGGGGGCCAGTGATACCGTCCATTGAGGACAGTAAGAGCCAAGACAAACAAAAAATGAATGTAAAACAGCAAGCATTAATTAAGACCAAAGTTCAATGTCAATCTATTTTTTTAATCATTACTAGCAAGTCAAAAAATCATCAGACTAAAATTATACAAAATCAGTTGACTGGTTTTGTCTTTTTGAGAATAACTAACAAGCAGTCCAAAGAGGCACAAAGTTAAGATTTCAAAAGTCATGAGAATTGTTAGTTTTCAACTAAAATCTTTGAATCGGATAATTTGTATTCTTAAAGAGAGCCATTGAGTCCTGCCATTTTTCAGAACGACATTAGACTAAATGAGAATAAATACAGTCAAAAATTAAAAAGTCAATTCATTTTCGCAAGGAAATTGTTTCTAAGCATAAAAAAAGTTATTCTCTCCAGGAAAAAATTGAATTTAATTTACTCGGGCCTTCTGTTGACGTTTTTTTTATGAAACTTTCAATTAAGATGGTACTCGGACAATATCGCAAAATAGAACATCAAATTTTGGCAAAAGTCCAAAATTTTCAAAAACAAAGTTAAGAAAACAATTTTAATTAAAATGGACTAGAATTACGCCTCTCTTATTATTGAAGCAAAGTTAAAAAGAGATTTGCGGTAGGAAAAGAAAATTTTTTAAACGATAGGTCGTACCAACCATCAGCATTTAACTAGGAAGAAGTAAACATTGTTATTTGGTACTGCTTAGGAAGCCATTTGAAGAAGCCATTAACCAGACTAAGTAAAACGTCTACAAAAAGACAACCAAAACAGGCAGAATTCAGCTTTTCAACAGCTGACCTCTGATCTGATATAAGTATGCTCTGTAATTAACATTGAGAAAAATTAAAAAAAAAAAGTAAGCAGCAATGCTGTGCAACTCTTGTCACTTTCGACAACCTTCGAGAAGAGTTGAACATATAGGTCTAAAGTGAGTGTATCAAACAAATTATTTTGTTGGCCTTTTCTGTCTGCGAATGGCCTTTTCTGTCTGGCAAGGTCTGATAATAAAAGTATCTTCGAGAAAACTTCTAGCGCACAATTTAAACGCCTATTCACAGACGACTTTGGTCTGGAATGACCTGATAACAGCTCATATAGGACTGCAACCGTGTGATGGAAGTCAATTTTGA
Organism: Convolutriloba macropyga; assembly: GCF_964194025.1. Taxonomy (NCBI): domain Eukaryota; kingdom Metazoa; phylum Xenacoelomorpha; order Acoela; family Convolutidae; genus Convolutriloba; species Convolutriloba macropyga. The sequence continues at coordinate 70,469,178 of NC_134469.1, read as the reverse complement.
TTTGAAACTGCTACAGAGAATAATTTCTGATAAAAAAACCAAAAAACCTGTCTCGTTAGTTCTTTTTTTGTAACAGTTTTGAAAACTTAATATAATTATCGAACAACATCTTCACGCGATTTTATTACTCTTTAAAAATAATTGTTTGTTGACAAAAGAGGCAGGATAATTTTGCGTATAATGTTTCAAAACTGCTTAACCACGTTTTCTTAATTAATTGTATACCAAATGCTGAGGAAATAGGAAATTTAAAAAAAAAACATATGATGTTCAAAATTTATTGGTGAATTCATTTAAAAAAGACTTTGAGCTCTAACCACTCAAACCAATTATAAAATAACCCATTGGAGGGCCAATGATACCAACCATTGAGGACGGTAAGAGCCAAGACAAACAAAAGATAGTTGAAAAACAGCAAGTATTACTTAAGACCAAAATTCAATGTCTATCTTTTTTTTTACAAAATCTTAACTATTGAGTCTAAAGAGCATCAGATTAATACTATACAAAACCAAAATACTGAAAAGTTATTTCACAAGTCTGGGACTTGTCTTTTTTAACAACTAACAAGCAGACCAAACAAGCACAAAGTTAAAAAATATACTTCAAAATTTCGAAAACAATTGATTTCAAAAGACATGAGAATAATTAGCTTTCATCTGATATCTTTGATATGCATAATTTACAATTTTAGAGAGAATCAAGGAGTCCTGTCATTATACAGAACAACATAAGACTGCAAAGAGAATAAATACAGTCAAAAATTGCGAGGAAATTGTTTTTATTTATTAAAAATGTTAATACCTTCAAAGAATAAAATTGAATAGAATTCATTCGGGCCTTCTGTTGACGCTATTATTTTTATAAGTAACTTTCCATCAAGATGGTACTCGGACAATATCGCAAAATAGAAAATCAAATATTGGAAAAATTCCAAAATTTTCAAAAAAAAAATATGAAAACTGGTCAGCGCGAAAAATTTTTTTTTTGATTGATAGAACAGCAAGAAAGACTACCTTCCAAATAAATTAGAAAAGAAATACGCCTCTCTCATTGTTGATTTAACGTAAAATGTGGCCGAAGAAAGATTTGTGGGAGAAAAAATTGGCAGAAAAAAAGTTTTTGAAACGATAGGTCGTATCAACCATTAGCTTTTAACTAGGAATAAGTAAACATTGTTACTGGGCACTGCATAAGAAGCCATTTGAGAATACCATTGACCAGACTAAGTCAAACGTCTACAAAAAGACAACCAATACAGGAAGAAGTCAGCTTTTCAACAGCTGATCCGATATAAGTCTGCTCTGCAATTAACATTGAGAAAAAATTTAAAAAAAAAATAAGCAGCAACGCTGTGCAACTCTCGTGACTTTCGACAACCCTCGAGAAAAGTTGAGGATTTAGATCTAAAGCGAGTGTATCAAAGAAATGATTTAAAAACTGCGAATGGCCCTTTCTGTCTGGCGAGGTCTGATCATATTAGTATCTTCCAAAAAACTTCTAGCGCACAATTTAAACGCCTATGCACAGACGACTTTGGTCTGGAATGACCTGATAAAAGGTCATATAGGACTGCAATCGTCTGATGGAAGTCAATTTTGATCTGAAACTGCTACAGAGAATAATTTCTGATAAAAAACCAAAAAACCTGTCTCTTTGGTTCTGTTTTTGTAACTGTTTTGAAAACTTAATATAATTATCGAACAACATCTTCACGCGATTTTATTACTCTTTAAAAATAATTGTTTGTTGACAAAAAGAGGCAGGAAAATATTGCGTATAATGTTCCAAAACTGCTTAACCACGTTTTCTTAATTAATTGTATACCAAATGCGGAGGAAATAGGAAATTTAAAAAAAAACATATGATGTTCAAAAATTATTGGTGTATTCAGTTAAAAAAGATTTTGAGCTCTAACCACTCAAACACCTTTAAAAATAACATATTGGAGGGTCAATGATACCAGGCATTGAGGAGAGTAAGAGCCAAGACAAACAAAAGATAGTTGAAAAACAGCAAGCATTACTTAAGACCAAAATTTAATGTCTATCATTTTTTTTTTACAAAAACTTAACTATTGAGTCAAAAGAGCATCAGATAAAAATTATACAAAACCAAATTACTGAAAGTTTATTTGACAAGTCTGGGACGTGTCTTTCTTGACAATAACTAACAAGCAGACAAAACAAGCACAAAGTTAAAAAATATAATTCAACATTTTGAAAACAATTGATTTCAAAAGTCATGAGAATAATTAGCTTTCAACTGAATTCTTTGAATCGAATAATTTATATTCTTAGAGAGAACCAAGGAGTCCTGTCATTATCCAGATCAACATAAAACTACAAAGAGATTAAATACAGACAAAAATTAAAAGGTCAATTTACTTTTGCGAGGAAATTGTTTTTATTTATAAAAAAGGTCAATATCTTCAAAGAATAAAAATGAATAGAATTCATTCGTGCCTTCTGTTGACAATATTATTTTTAAAAGTAACTTTCTATCAAGATGGTACTCGGACAATATCGCAAAATAGAACATCAAATATTGGAAAAAGTCCAAAATTTTCAAAAAAAAAGTTATGAAAACTGGTCTGCGCGAAAAAAATTTTGACTGATAAAACAGCAAGAAAGACTACCTTCTTATTAACTTGGAAAAGAATAACATCTCTCTCATTGTTGAGGCAACGTTAAAGTGTGGCCGAAAAAAGATTAAAAGATTTGTGGGAGAAAAAATTGGCGGAAAAAATTTTTTTGAAACGGTAGGTCGTATCAACCATCAGCATTTAACTAGGAATAAGTAAACATTGTTACTTGGTACTGCTTAGGAAGCCATTTGAAAGAGCCATTAACCAGACTAAGTCAAACGTCTACAAAAAAACAACCAATAAAGGCAGAATTTAGCTTTTCAACAGTTGACATCTGATCCGATATAAATCTGCTCTGCAATTAACTTTGAGAAAAAAATTTAAAAAAAAAATATGCAGCAACGCTGAGCAACGCTTGTGACTTTTGACAACCCTTAAGAGAAACTGAGCATTTAGATTGAAAGTGACTAAATCAAAGAAATGATTTAAAAACTGCGATTGGCCCTTTCTGTCTGGCAAGGACTGATTATATAAGTATCTTCGAAAAAACTTCTAGCGCACAATTTAAACACCTATTCACAGACGACTTTGGTCTGGAATAACCTGATAACAGGTCATATAGGACTGCAACTGTTTGATGGAAGTCAATTTTGATCTGAAACTGCTACAGAGAATAAATTCTGATAAAAAACCAAAAAACCTGTCTCTTTGGTTCTGTTTTTGTAACTATTTTGAAAACTTAATATAATTATCGAACAACCTCTTCACGCGGTTTTATTACTCTTTAAAACTAATGGTTTGTTGACAAAAGAGGCACGGTAATAGGTGCTTGCGTATAATGTTCCAAAACTGCTTAACCACGTTTTCTTAATTAATTGTATACCAAATGCTGAGGAAATAGGAAATTTAAAAAAAAACATATGATGTTCAAAAATTATTGGTGTACTCATTTAAAAAAGATTTTGAGCTCTAACCACTCAAACACCTTTAAAAATAACATTTTGGAGGGTCAATGATACCAGGCATTGAGGAGAGTAAGAGCCAAGACAAACAAAAGATAGTTGAAAAACAGCAAGCATTACTTAAGCCCAAAATTTTATGTCTATCATTTTTTTTTACAAAATCTTAACTATTGAGTCAAAAGAGCATCAGATAAAAATTATACAAAACCAAATTACTGAAAGTTTATTTGACAAGTCTGGGACTTGTTTTTTTTGACAATAACTGACAAGCAGACAAAACAAGCACAAAGTTAAAAAATATAATTCAACATTTTGAAAACAATTGATTTCAAAAGTCATGAGAATAATTAGCTTTCAACTGAATTCTTTGAATCGCGTTATTTATATTCTTAGAGAGAACCAAGGAGTCTTGTCATTATCCAGAACAACATAAAACTACAAAGAGATTAAATACAGACAAAAATTAAAAGGTCAATTTAATTTTGCGAGGAAATTGTTTTTATTTATAAAAAATGTCAATATCTTCAAAGAATAAAATTGAATAGAATTTATTCGTGCCTTCTGTTCACAATATTATTTTTAAAAGTAACTTTCTATCAAGATGGTACTCGGACAATATCGCAAAATAGAACATCAAATATTGGAAAAAGTCCAAAATTTTCAAAAAAAAAGTTATGAAAACTGGTCTGCGCGAAAAAATTTTTTGACTGATAAAACAGCACGAAAGACTACCTTCTTATTAACTTGGAAAAGAATAACATCTCTCTCATTGTTGAGGCAACGTTAAAGTGTGGCCGAAAAAAGATTAAAAGATTTGTGGGAGAAAAAATTGGCGGAAAAAATTTTTTTGAAACGGTAGGTCGTATCAACCATCAGCATTTAACTAGGAATAAGTAAACATTGTTACTTGGTACTGCTTAGGAAGCCATTTGAAAGAGCCATTAACCAGACTAATTCAAACATCTACAAAAAAACAACCAATAAAGGCAGAATTTAGCTTTTCAACAGTTGACATCTGATCCGATATAAATCTGCTCTGCAATTAACATTGAGAAAAAAATAAAAAAAAAATAGCAGCAACGCTGTGCAACGCTTATGACTTTTGACAACCCTTGAGAGAAGCTGAGCATTTAGATTGAAAGTGATTAAATCAAAGAAATGATTTAAAAACTGCGATTGGCCCTTTCTGTCTGGCAAGGTATTATCATATAAGTAACTTCGAAAAAACTTCTAGCGCACAATTTAAACACCTATTCACAGACGACTTTGGTCTGGAATGACCTGATAACAGGTCATATAGGACTGCAACTGTGTGATGGAAGTCAATTTTGATCTGAAACTGCTACAAGGAATAATTTCTGATAAAAAACCAAAAAACCTGTCTCCTTGGTTCTGTTTTTGTAACTATTTTGAAAACTTAATATAATTATCGAACAACCTCTTCACGCGGTTTTTTTACTCTTTAAAAATAATGGTTTGTTGACAAAAGAGGTACGGTAATAGGTGCTTGCGTATAATGTTCCAAAACTGCTTAACCACGTTTTCTTAATTAATTGTATACCAAATGCTGAGGAAATAGGAAATTTAAAAAAAAACATATGATGTTCAAAAATTATTGGTGTATTCATTTAAAAAAGATTTTGAGCTCTAACCACTCAAACACCTTTAAAAATAACATTTTGGAGGGTCAATGATACCAGGCATTGAAGAGAGTAAGAGCCAAGACAAACAAAAGATAGTTGAAAAACAGCAAGCATTACTTAAGCCCAAAATTTTATGTCTATCATTTTTTTTTTACAAAATCTTAACTATTGAGTCAAAAGAGCATCAGACAAAAATTATACAAAACCAAATTACTGAAAGTTTATTTGACAAGTCTGGGACTTGTCTTTTTTGACAATAACTGACAAGCAGACAAAACAAGCACAAAGTTAAAAAATATAATTCAACATTTTGAAAACAATTGATTTCAAAAGTCATGAGAATAATTAGCTTTCAACTGAATTCTTTGAATCGCGTTATTTATATTCTTAGAGAGAACCAAGGAGTCTTGTCATTATCCAGAACAACATAAAACTACAAAGAGATTAAATACAGACAAAAATTAAAAGGTCAATTTAATTTTGCGAGGAAATTGTTTTTATTTATAAAAAATGTCAATATCTTCAAAGAATAAAATTGAATAGAATTTATTCGTGCCTTCTGTTGACAATATTATTTTTAAAAGTAACTTTCTATCAAGATGGTACTCGGACAATATCGCAAAATAGAACATCAAATATTGGAAAAAGTCCAAAATTTTCAAAAAAAAAGTTATGAAAACTGGTCTGCGCGAAAAAATTTTTTGACTGATAAAACAGCACGAAAGACTACCTTCTTATTAACTTGGAAAAGAATAACATCTCTCTCATTGTTGAGGCAACGTTAAAGTGTGGCCGAAAAAAGATTAAAAGATTTGTGGGAGAAAAAATTGGCGGAAAAAATTTTTTTGAAACGGTAGGTCGTATCAACCATCAGCATTTAACTAGGAATAAGTAAACATTGTTACTTGGTACTGCTTAGGAAGCCATTTGAAAGAGCCATTAACCAGAATAATTCAAACATCTACAAAAAAACAACCAATAAAGGCAGAATTTAGCTTTTCAACAGTTGACATCTGATCCGATATAAATCTGCTCTGCAATTAACATTGAGAAAAAAATAAAAAAAAAATAGCAGCAACGCTGTGCAACGCTTGTGACTTTTGACAACCCTTGAGAGAAGCTGAGCATTTAGATTGAAAGTGATTAAATCAAAGAAATGATTTAAAAACTGCGATTGGCCCTTTCTGTCTGGCAAGGTATTATCATATAAGTAACTTCGAAAAAACTTCTAGCGCACAATTTAAACACCTATTCACAGACGACTTTGGTCTGGAATGACCTGATAACAGGTCATATAGGACTGCAACTGTGTGATGGAAGTCAATTTTGATCTGAAACTGCTACAAGGAATAATTTCTGATAAAAAACCAAAAAACCTGTCTCCTTGGTTCTGTTTTTGTAACTATTTTGAAAACTTAATATAATTATCGAACAACCTCTTCACGCGGTTTTTTTACTCTTTAAAAATAATGGTTTGTTGACAAAAGAGGCACGGTAATAGGTGCTTGCGTATAATGTTCCAAAACTGCTTAACCACGTTTTCTTAATTAATTGTATACCAAATGCTGAGGAAATAGGAAATTTAAAAAAAAACATATGATGTTCAAAAATTATTGGTGTATTCATTTAAAAAAGATTTTGAGCTCTAACCACTCAAACACCTTTAAAAATAACATTTTGGAGGGTCAATGATACCAGGCATTGAGGAGAGTAAGAGCCAAGACAAACAAAAGATAGTTGAAAAACAGCAAGCATTACTTAAGCCCAAAATTTTATGTCTATCATTTTTTTTACAAAATCTTAACTATTGAGTCAAAAGAGCATCAGATAAAAATTATACAAAACCAAATTACTGAAAGTTTATTTGACAAGTCTGGGACTTGTCTTTTTTGACAATAACTGACAAGCAGACAAAACAAGCACAAAGTTAAAAAATATAATTCAACATTTTGAAAACAATTGATTTCAAAAGTCATGAGAATAATTAGCTTTCAACTGAATTCTTTGAATCGCGTTATTTATATTCTTAGAGAGAACCAAGGAGTCTTGTCATTATCCAGAACAACATAAAACTACAAAGAGATTAAATACAGACAAAAATTAAAAGGTCAATTTAATTTTGCGAGGAAATTGTTTTTATTTATAAAAAATGTCAATATCTTCAAAGAATAAAATTGAATAGAATTTATTCGTGCCTTCTGTTGACAATATTATTTTTAAAAGTAACTTTCTATCAAGATGGTACTCGGACAATATCGCAAAATAGAACATCAAATATTGGAAAAAGTCCAAAATTTTCAAAAAAAAAGTTATGAAAACTGGTCTGCGCGAAAAAATTTTTTGACTGATAAAACAGCACGAAAGACTACCTTCTTATTAACTTGGAAAAGAATAACATCTCTCTCATTGTTGAGGCAACGTTAAAGTGTGGCCGAAAAAAGATTAAAAGATTTGTGGGAGAAAAAATTGGCGGAAAAAATTTTTTTGAAACGGTAGGTCGTATCAACCATCAGCATTTAACTAGGAATAAGTAAACATTGTTACTTGGTACTGCTTAGGAAGCCATTTGAAAGAGCCATTAACCAGACTAATTCAAACATCTACAAAAAAACAACCAATAAAGGCAGAATTTAGCTTTTCAACAGTTGACATCTGATCCGATATAAATCTGCTCTGCAATTAACATTGAGAAAAAAATAAAAAAAAAATAGCAGCAACGCTGTGCAACGCTTGTGACTTTTGACAACCCTTGAGAGAAGCTGAGCATTTAGATTGAAAGTGATTAAATCAAAGAAATGATTTAAAAACTGCGATTGGCCCTTTCTGTCTGGCAAGGTATTATCATATAAGTAACTTCGAAAAAACTTCTAGCGCACAATTTAAACACCTATTCACAGACGACTTTGGTCTGGAATGACCTGATAACAGGTCATATAGGACTGCAACTGTGTGATGGAAGTCAATTTTGATCTGAAACTGCTACAAGGAATAATTTCTGATAAAAAACCAAAAAACCTGTCTCCTTGGTTCTGTTTTTGTAACTATTTTGAAAACTTAATATAATTATCGAACAACCTCTTCACGCGGTTTTTTTACTCTTTAAAAATAATGGTTTGTTGACAAAAGAGGTACGGTAATAGGTGCTTGCGTATATTGTTACAAAACTGCTTAACCACGTTTTCTTAATTAATTGTATACCAAATGCTGAGGAAGTAGAAAATTTTCAAGAAATCATACGCTGTTCAAAAATTATTGGTGATTTCATTTAAAAAACATTTTGAGCCCAAATTATTCAAACAAATTTAAAAGAACTCGTTAAAGGTACAATAATACCAGCCATTGAGGACAGTAAGAGCCAAGACATCCAAAAAATAGTTGAAAAACAGCAAGCATTACTTAAGACCAAAGTTCAATGTCTATCTTTTTTTTTTAAAAAAACCTTAACTGTTAAGTCAAAATAGCATCAGATAAAATTTATACAAAACCAAACGACTGAAAGTTTATATGGCTTGTGTTTTTTAAAAAAAAACTAACAAGCAGACCAAACACAAAAGGACCAATTAAAAAAACACATTTATACTTTTTGAAAACAATTGATTTCAAAAGACATGAGAATCATTAGCGATCAAACTAGTTCTTTGAATAAGGTAATTTACATATTTAAAGGGGGCCATTGGGACCTGTCATTATCCAAAACGATATAAGACTACAAAGAGAACAAATAGAGTCAAAAATAAAAAGTCAATTCATTTTTTGCGAGGAGATTGTTTCTAACTATAAAAAATTTTATTATTTTTAAAGCAGAAGAGTGAATAGAATTCAATCTGGCCTTTTATTGACGCTATTATTTCCATATGTAGAATTCCCTTAAGATAGTACTTGGACAATATCGCAAAACAGAACATCAAAATTTGGAAAATGTCCAAAAATATTAAAAAAAGTTAAAAAATGATAAGAACTCGTAAGATGAGCGCAAACAAAAATTGTTTAAATGATAAAACAGCCGGGAAGAATACTATCTAATTAGCTTCGAAGAGAATAAAGCTTCTCTCATTGTTGAAGCAACGTTAAAATGTGGCTGAAAAAAACAATTGTTGAAGAAAAATGAAATTTTTGAAACAAAAAGTCGTATCAACCATTGGTTTTAATTAGGAATAAGTAAACATATTAAAATGGTACTGCCTAGGAAGCCATTTGAGAAAGTCATCAAACAAACCAAGTCGAAAGTCTGCAATATGACAACCAATACAGGCAGAACTCAAAGTCTTCGAAGAGTTTTACGCAAACAGCATTGAAGTAAATAAAGCATACTCTTATGTTTTGATTGACAGGGATGTTCATTTGCCCCAAAATGCATGTATGTTGGAATGTTTAACAGCTGACTTCCGATCTCATATAAGTCTGCACTGTGTTTAAAATTAAGAAAACAAAAACGAAAACATTAAGAGGCATTGCTGTGCAACTCTTGTCACTTTCGACAAACCTCGAGAAGAGTTGAGGTATTGAGGTCTAAAATGAGTGTAGCAAAGAAATGATTTGAAAACTTCGAATGGTCCTATCTGTCTGGCAAGGTCTGATCATATAAGTATCTTCGAAAAAACTTCCAGCGCACAATTTAAACACCTATTCACAGACGACTTTGGTCTGGAATGACCTGATAACAGGTCATATTGGACTGCAACCGTGTGATGGAAAACAATTTTGATCTGAAACTGCTACAGAGAATAATTTGTGATAAAAAAACCAAAAAACCTGTCTCGTTAGTGTCTTTTTTTTGTAACTGTTTTGAAAATTTAATATAATTATCGAACAACATCTTCACGCGATTTTATTACTCTTTAAAAATAATTGTTTGTTGACAAAAAGAGGCAGGATAATGTTACGTATAATGTTCCAAAATTGCTTAACCACGTTTTTTTAATTAATTGTTTTCCAAATGCTAAGGAAAAAGAAAATTTGCAAAAAATCATATGTTGTTTAAAAAGAATTGGTGTATCGATTAAATAAAGACTCTGAGCTCAAACCACTCAAACAAATTAAAAAATAAACTATTAGGGGGTTAATGATACTGGCCGTTGAGGAGAGTGAAAGCCAAGACAAACAAAAAACAATTGAAAACAGCAAGCGTTGCTGAAGACCAAAGTTGAATATCTACCTTTTTTAAAAATCTTCACCAACAATACAAGATAGCGTCAGATTAGAATTATACAAAATCAAATGACCGGAAGTTTGTTTGACAAACCTACGATTTCTCTATTTTGAGAATTACTAACAAGCAGACCAGCAAGGACAATGTTAAAAATTACTTTCAATATTTTTGAAAACAATTGATTTCAAAAGTCATGAGAATCGTTAGCTATCAGCTGAATTCTTTGAATGGGATCATTTATATATTTAAAGAGAGCCATTGAGACCTCTCAATATCCAGAACAACATAAGACTGCAAAGAGAACGAGTAGAGTAAAAAAATAAAAGGGTTTTTTAAATTTTGCGAGGAAACCGTGTCTAAGCATAAAAAAGTTAATCTCTTCAACCAGGAAAAAAATGAAATAGAATTCATTCTGGCCTTCTTTCATTGCTACTATTGTCCTAATTGACTCTCCATTAAGCTGGTACTTGAACAATACAGAAAATGAAACATCAAAAATTAGAAAATGTTCAAAATTTTTTAAAAAAAATATGAAAACTCGTAACATCAGCGCAAAAATATTTTTCTAAATGATAAAACGGCAATGAAAACAACCTTCTAAATAACAAAATGACAACCAATACAGGCGTAAATCGAAATTTTTGAAGAGTTTTACTAAATGGCATTGAAGGCAAAAAATAGACGCTTATGGTTGACATTACCATGTATGTTCATTGCTCTGAACTGTATGTATTTTGGACCTTTCAACAGCTGACTTCTTATCTGAATTAAGTTTGGTTTGTAATAAACACAAACAAAGAAAAAGTAAAAAATAAGAAGCAATGCGCGCCGTTGTAATAATTCGAATAATTTTTGAATTGTATAACTCCACAATTAGACCATCACTTATCTGTTTATTACCGCTTGTTCAATAAACTAAAAATTTCTTAAGCGAAATTGTTACCGAGATCGATAAACTGACAAAAAAGTCAACTTATCGAGGACAATTAGCGAGGTAAAAACCGTTGGAAGCATCGGATGTTTCCTTTGTTATCAACTTACACAACACACTGGGCAATTGATGAAAGAGAGTCTGTCATAATACTACAAAGAGAACAGCAAATGTTAGCAATTCTGTAGATTTCAGTAAGAATTTACGAAAACAAATTTTCTGAGCAAAAAACCATAAAACATAAAAGACAAAAGACGAGGTTTTACTCACAAAAGACAATTTTTGTTCATTAGACCTCATTTGAACATAAAAGTAGTTTAATATTAATTGTTGCGTGAAACGGAAACTGTCATGTCTGCATCTAATACAATCTGAATCTTTTTTCATTGCAAAAATCAACAAAAGTCCAAATCTGCCCTTGTTATCGCTCCGCAGCTTTTAGCAAACAATCTTTTAGCCCTTATCTGTTTTAGCAAACCTTGTGCCAGCTATTTTTATGTCTCAACTGCCAGTAATTTTACAAAATGAGCAAAATAAGAATATTTGATGCCATTTTTCAAGAAAAATTGAAAAATGGTAACAATTGAGCGAAAACAGTTGTTTCAGACAAACAATAAGACTATCGTTAACATTTTTATCATATTTTTGGCAAAATTGAATCAAAATGAATCAAAGTTTCACTCCTCGACAAAAGCCAAATTCAAAAATAAGATCATTTTTTTAAAATACGACGCTTGACAAGCTTCCTGATGATACCACTCACAATTCTGTACGATGAAAATATCACTCGGTGGACACTGACTCAACAAAAATTCCAGTTGAGCATATGTTCTTCCCCAACAAAGATAAATTGATCTTGATAATGGAAAAAATTGATAACTGTTACCGACTCATGAAAATGATTGTTCTTGTTTTACAAAAAGCTCTGTTTTTGTAAATTGTTGTACAGTTGTAAGCAAATAAATTGTCAGCGAGTTCTTGAGTTTACGATAATCTTAAGAGAAAGTTCCTGCACTGTTTATTTTGAAGCTAAAGCGTAGCTTTAATTTTTTTCAGAGGAAGTACTCTGCAAACACAATAAACAAACATGACAAAAAAGAACATTACAGCAGCAGTGTTACTCTAAAACTTTAACCAGCATTGAGGCCTTTAATATTCAAAATCACGATAAAGTTTTAGCTTAACGGTAATGTTAGAAAAGGAACCAAAATTTTGTTGTTAGCGATGTTAAGTCGGGCGAAAATGATGCATCTCAAGAAATAGTTTTGTACGGCACAAATTGCGTCTTCTCTATTCTATTTAGATTTGATTGATCAATGTAACGTAAGCTGTTAAAACAATTCAATCCCCTGACCTCACAAAAGTAAGTAGTGTAGATCCACACTACTCCAGAAGAGAAATAGCTACATGCAGGGAATGTCTTGAGGTATATTCAGAGTAAAGCAAAAATTTTTGATTTTTTTTCAACTTTCGTATACTCAACATCGATGAATAATAAAATATATTGATGTCTAATTTGTTTTCAACAATGTCTGAAGTGAAAAATATTAGCTTCTAAAAATGAATCCAGTCGATTCATTTTTAGAAGCTAACATACTTCACTTAAGACATTGTTGAAAACAAATTAGACATCAATATATTATTGGTGTTTAGGAGTGTAGCAATTTTGATCTGAAACTGCTACAGAGAATAATTTCTGATAAAAAAAAACCAAAAAACCTGTCTCGTTAGTTCTTTTTCTTGTAACTGTTTTGAAAATTTAATATAATTATCGAACAACATCTTCACGCGATTTTATTACTCTTTAAAAATAATTGTTTGTTGACAAAAAGAGGCAGGATAATGTTGCGTATAATGTTCCAAAACTGCTTAACCACGTTTTTTTAATTAATTGTTTACCAAATGCTAAGGAAAAAGAAAATTTGCAAAAAATCATATGTTGTTTAAAAATAATTGGTGTATCGATTAAATAAAGACTCTGAGCTCAAACCACTCAAACAAATTAAAAAATAAGCTATTAGGGGGTTAATGATACTGGCCGTTGAGGAGAGTGAGAGCCAAGACAAACAAAAAACAATTGAAAACAGCAAGCGTTGCTGAAGACCAAAGTTGAATATCTACCTTTTTTAAAAATCTTCACCAACAATACAAGATAGCGTCAGATTAAAATTATACAAAATCAAATGACCGGAAGTTTGTTTGACAAACCTACGATTTGTCTATTTTGAGAATTACTAACAAGCAGACCAGCAAGGACAAAGTTAAAAATTACTTTCAATATTTTTGAAAACAATTGATTTCAAAAGACATGAGAATCATTAGCTATCAGCTGAATTCTTTGAATGGGATCATTTATATATTTAAAGAGAGCCATTGAGACCTCTCAATATCCAGAACAACATAAGACTGCAAAGAGAACGAGTAGAGTAAAAAAATAAAAGGTTTTTTTAAATTTTGCGAGGAAACCGTGTCTAAGCATAAAAAAGTTAATCTCTTCAACCAGGAAAAAAATGAAATAGAATTCTTTCTGGCCTTCTTTCATTGCTACTATTGTCCTAATTGACTCTCCATTAAGCTGGAACTTGAACAATACAGAAAATGAAACATCAAAAATTAGAAAATGTTCAAATTTTTTTAAAAAAATTATGAAAACTCGTAACATCAGCGCAAAAAAAATTTTCTAAATGATAAAATGGCAATGAAAACAACCTTCTAAATAACAAAATGACAACCAATACAGGCGTAAATCGAAATTTTTGAAGAGTTTTACTAAATGGCATTGACGGCAAAAAATAGACGCTTATGGTTGACATTATCATGTATGTTCATTGCTCTGAACTGTATGTATTTTGGACCTTTCAACAGCTGACTTCTTATCTGAATTAAGTTTGGTTTGTAATAAACACTAACAAAGAAAAAGTAAAAAATAAGAAGCAATGCGCGCCGTTGTAATAATTCGAATAATTTTTGAATTGTATAACTCCACAATTAGACCATCACTTATCTGTTTATTACCGCTTGTTCAATAAACTAAAAATTTCTTAAGCGAAATTGTTACCGAGATCGATAAACTGACAAAAAAGTCAACTTATCGAGGACAATTAGCGAGGTAAAAACCGTTGGAAGCATCGGATGTTTCCTTTGTTATCAACTTACACAACACACTGGGCAATTGATGAAAGAGAGTCTGTCATAATACTACAAAGAGAACAGCAAATGTTAGCAATTCTGTAGATTTCAGTAAGAATTTACGAAAACAAATTTTCTGAGCAAAAAACCATAAAACATAAAAGACAAAAGACGAGGTTTTACTCACAAAAGACAATTTTTGTTCATTAGACCTCATTTGAACATAAAAGTAGTTTAATATTAATTGTTGCGTGAAACGGAAACTGTCATGTCTGCATCTAATACAATCTGAATCTTTTTTCATTGCAAAAATCAACAAAAGTCCAAATCTGCCCTTGTTATCGCTCCGCAGCTTTTAGCAAACAATCTTTTAGCCCTTATCTGTTTTAGCAAACCTTGTGCCAGCTATTTTTATGTCTCAACTGCCAGTAATTTTACAAAGTGAGCAAAATAAGAATATTTGATGCCATTTTTCAAGAAAAATTGAAAAATGGTAACAATTGAGCGAAAACAGTTGTTTCAGACAAACAATAAGACTATCGTTAACATTTTTATCATATATTTGGCAAAATTGAATCAAAATGAATCAAAGTTTCACTCCTCGACAAAAGCCAAATTCAAAAATAAGATCATTTTTTAAAAATACGACGCTTGACAAGCTTCCTGATGATACCACTCACAATTCTGTACGATGAAAATATCACTCGGTGGACACTGACTCAACAAAAATTCCAGTTGAGCATATGTTCTTCCCCAACAAAGATAAATTGATCTTGATAATGGAAAAAATTGATAACTGTTACCGACTCATGAAAATGATTGTTCTTGTTTTACAAAAAGCTCTGTTTTTGTAAATTGTTGTACAGTTGTAAGCAAATCAATTGTCAGCCAGTTCTTGAGTTTACGATAATCTTAAGAGAAAGTACCTGCACTGTTTATTTTGAAGCTAAAGCGTAGCTTTAATTTTTTTCAGAGGAAGTACTCTGCAAACACAATAAACAAACATGACAAAAAAGAACATTACAGCAGCAGTGTTACTCTAAAACTTTAACCAGCATTGAGGCCTTTAATATTCAAAATCACGATAAAGTTTTAGCTTAACGGTAATGTTAGAAAAGGAACCAAAATTTTGTTGTTAGCGATGTTAAGTCGGGCGAAAATGATGCATCTCAAGAAATAGTTTTGTACGGCACAAATTGCGTCTTCTCTATTCTATTTAGATTTGATTGATCAATGTAACGTAAGCTGTTAAAACAATTCAATCCCCTGACCACACAAAAGTAAGTAGTGTAGATCTACACTACTCCAGAAGAGAAATAGCTACATGCAGGGAATGTCTTGAGGTACATTCAGAGTAAAGCAAAAATTTTTGATTTTTTTTCAACTTTCGTATACTCAACATCGATGAATAATAAAATTATATTGATGTCTAATTTGTTTTCAACAATGTCTGAAGTGAAAAATATTAGCTTCTAAAAATGAATCCAGTCGATTCATTTTTAGAAGCTAACATACTTCACTTAAGACATTGTTGAAAACAAATTAGACATCAATATATTATTGGTGTTTAGGAGTGTAGCAAACTCATAGAGACTACTTTTTGTAGCAGACATTCTCAAGATTCCTCTCTTTTTATATCTACCATTAATCAGAACAATCTAACGATATAGTATAAAACCATATTTGCATTAACTCGGGTTTCAATGCCAAATAAGTTTTTTTAATAAAAAATGTTAATAAACGCAATTGTCCATACTGGAGGTTAATTAATATTGACGTGGTTCAGCAAAGAGTTAATATTCCGACTGTTTTCTTAACACGGAGAATACCTCGAGCTTAGCTGTTATAATAGTTTTTTGGTACTTAACATTAGATCCCATTAAATTTATTGGTTCAAATTAAATTGATGCGGTGTTTCTGAATCAAAAGACAGTTAACCATTTACAGAAAGTGAAAAAGAAAATAGGCTCCACATCCAATATACTATCACCAAAAATTGTATCTTTATTTCATAAAGCCAAATATATTGCTCAACGGGTTGAGAAATTCCTGATGTCAGAGGAAGACATCGGTGAAATTCTTCGTAGCTTACTTATTTAAAAAACATTTGAGCTAAAAAAAATCAGTTTTTTCTTAAAAATGTGAAAGTTTTGGTTACTAATACTCTACACAGCATTTTCTGTAAATATTAAGTGTTACAATTTTTAATTTAGGGCAACAATAAATTTTCTTATTTATAAGGTAATTTTTTCTATCAAATAAGCAAAGTAAATTTTTATTTTTGTGAAGAATAAAAGTCCAAAGGAGAAAAACCGCATACACATTTAAACAGATTTTGACATATCATTTTACCAAGAAATAGTCAAAGATTAATTTCAATTTTAAATTGTTATTAAGAAAGCGTTTTTGTTCTGATATTAAGTTTAGCGGAGAAAACCTAATGTTTAGAAAATATAAACCATGCTCGATTGTCGTTGGCTGCTCCGTTTGAATAAAATTGTTTTTTTTTTTCGAAACAAACGACATTTGTTCATGATCAGAAATTAAAGTTACTTGTTAAGCTGCAGCAAAATGAAACATACTTTTTTACAATATTCTCCACGTTCCCCTCGATGTTTATATTCACTATCGTCCAATTTTTCCTAAGATTTTGGTTTTCAGACAAACTTGAATTATTTTCCAAATTGATATTGGAATTAGGTTCAATTAAAAATTTCAAAGTTCCGACAAAAGAACGGTTTGGTCAAATGAGTTGGATGAAATCAATTTTTTAAAATAAAAAACCTACTAGTTCTTAAATTATTAAACTACGATTTTTCTAATTTATGTTCTATTTTATACAGTCAAGCATCTGATTTTCGTTTGAACTCAAAAAATAAAAATTTAAATGCTTTTTGAATCGATTCCGTAATTAGCCGTTATGTTATTTGTTTTGAACAGATTTATGCAATTGGCATAGTTATCTGAACATCGTCAGTTGCAAACAGTATAATATATAAAAGAGTCATAAATTTTTGAAATAAGCTTAAAAATGCATAGTTTCGGCGCTTCCTGTTTGTTGAAGATCCTTTCCAAAGTAAACAACAAAAATTCTATAACTACAGTGCCTTCGACCAAAGAATACATTCTCGTTTTCGTTTTTGGAACTTTTGCGTTTCTGGTGACTTGAAGGATCCAAGTAACTCTTTTTATCAGAAAAAACAATATACCCCCCTGTAAATGGTCAAGCCTTTGCTTTTCTAAAATTGGCAACAAAATAAATTGATGATGAAAATTTAGGCAGTTCAAACGAATTGTATTGGGACCAATCTAGGAAGTGAAATTTCATCAGATCCAAAGCAGAGACTTTTCTAAAGTTTCTCATTAACTTAAACTTGTACGAAGTTATGTTTCCTACAACATAACTGATGTGGTTCCATGCTAAAACAATGCAAAAACTGTAGCTAGGATTAATTTATTTTCTTTCCATGGAGTTGAGCTATGTCTATAATATTTTTAACCATTCGAAAGTAACACATTTTAACATCTTTTCCTTTGCTGCAAATTTGAAGAACAAAAGCTAGAGAAGTGTATGCCAAGATGTTTTTGAGTAGTAGTTTCCTAGTAGTCTGCTCACAAAAACCCAACAAATCAAAACAATTGTAGAAAATGAGATCTATACTGTTGCCCACACACAGTATTTTAGTGGGCATATATCTCTTACGGCCCCAGACATTAATTACCTTTTTTTTTGAAGTTGACATGTAGATTTTTCTGATTATAACCCTCACGTTTTATATCCACATGCTTTCAAAAAATGAACCAGATAATTCCAGTATCAGTATTGTAACTATTAAAACAGTCTTGAAATTGTGGCTGTTCGTTCTCATCTCGTTGCTAAAATAGGATTTAAAAAGCGCTACTAATTGCCCGTTAACTGGTATTTCATTCTGCTGACCGAGCAAAAACATGGCTGAAACATTTCTACAGAGAGTTTTGCTGTTTAAAGTTTTTCCTGATGAGGGTAATTTGTTCCATTTTTAAACGTTTTTAAGAACCAAATATTTGTCACTCAAGTTCGTTTTCCCTTTTCGCTCTCTTTTCTTGTAATAATTTGATTTGTTCTCTTGTTCTGTCCAGCTTTTAAACGAGTAGCAAATATTTTCGAGGTAGTCAGCTTGGCTGGCAAGATACGATTCTTAATGAAAAGATCAGTAGAATGGTCAAATTTTTGCCGGAATTGACCATTTTTATTCCCAGTTGTTTTCCAATCTATGCGTTCTATGTTTTTTCTGGAAGAATCTGAAGGAATACTCAACACAAAGCTGCATGAGAGGCTACCAATAATTTGACATATAAATTCTTTATTTTAAATGAGTTTGGTTTCCTACAAGATACAAAGTACGAATTGCATTAGCAATTTTACTGAAAAGGTTAAGTGATTTTAAAAGGTTAGCTTTAAACCAATTTGAATTCCTAGCTATTAACAGGCATGAGCTGATTTTTTAACTTCACCTTTAAAATAAAATGCTCGGCCTGAACTAGTTTGATTTGTAAAAAAGAATAACTCATAATGAATAAACACTTGTAAAGAATAAAAACATATAGAATAATTATCGGAATTTAATCTGAGTCGAATCTCTGTCATGTATTAGTTTGTTTCTTCTAATAGTCTACGTAGTAACGTGGTAAAATTGGGGGGCTGGGGGGGTTGGATGGCAGAATAGATCCTGAAGTTGTTAAAAAATTTAATGACTACAGTACAATGAGAGTTAAATTTGATCGCATACATCTCTGATTACAGGCGACTATGAAGCTAGGAAGAACTATCAGAGCTCGTTCTAATTGCATAAAAGATCTGGAAACTGGTCATAAGAAAGTTTAATAGTATAGTTTTTTTCAACAAATTCTTGAACGTCATGATTATGAGCTGCTTCGAGTCAACAAACAAATTATGTTATCTTAAATTCTTTTTCGTTAAAGAAGATGCAATTGCCAGTCAAAAACGCAACAATCTGTGTATATTGCATTTTTCTGTTAACTTGATTCTGTGTAATATTAAACCCTCACATAAATGAGATAAAGTACTATCGCATCATACACATTTTGATAGCCATGCTAAATTAATGCACCTTTGATAGGCCTGATTAAAACGAATTTTGAGAGCGGAAAAGCTTGGCTGGTAGCTGGACACAATATTGAGCAGTTTAGGACATTTGGTACAACGGGACGAAGGTCTGGATTAAATATGTACAGCTTTTGTATGGGATGTTCTGATCAGAGGTTCATTCGGTCTGGTACTTCAAGCCTCTGTCCTCGGTTTGGTGTTTCGTCTGGCACCGAAACTTTGACTGGTGACGAAAACCTGAATGTCTAGACCATCCCAGACGGAAAGTGCTCATGTTCAGACTTTCATGTTTTCACCAGAATTGCTTTCTCAAGTTAATGTCAGAGTTTCCGTGCGTTCATCAATGTTTCCACACTATGCAGCTTTGAACGCACGACGCCCCCGTTGCGTTCATGTTGGGTCTGGACATAATTGATTTATTGTGGTACCTCACCCTGGGGTCTTCATGTTTCAGGAAACACTTCGCAATTTTATGTTTGACAATTACAAAGAAGCGATCACTGCTGATTTGGCCTACTTGGAGGATGCTGGATTCTGGACTGGCTATGCTCGTATGTATCGGGCCAAAAGCAACCCATTCAAGAATATCTACTCTGGTGACCCTTTAACATCTGATTACTTCTCGCCTAAGCAGCCCAATAACGTCAGTAAGTGATGCCAAAAATGCAGAAAGCTCCATTTTAGATAAACTTGAATATAAGTAATCTTACATGTAATTAAATACTATGAAGTTTAGCATAAGCTTAGTGTAACAAAATAATAAGAAGGTTGAAATTTCAAAGGACTTTTTGTCCACTAATTTGGATGGGAGTCTCCAAAGAAGAAGATTGTTTTATCCTACAGCTTTGTTATGTAATAACCCAGCTTGTGGTATATGAAGCTAACAAAGTTGATACTTCAGCAGAGATGTGGTGCAACGGTAGCATGCCTGTACCAGGTTCTGGAGATTGTAGGTTCGAGTCCTCGAAGATCTTATTCTTTAGCAGTATATGGCGTTGGCTAATACCACAGTTGGGTTGTTACAATTACGTAACTTTTTTTAAAGAAGTCAGATAAGACATAAGAATGATGCATTGGCCAAGTCAAATTCAACGTAATTATCCTTGCAATGAAACTGCTGTTTGCGGCATAAAATTTAGAAGTTACCTCGCTCCCAACAAATTGTGGCTCTGGACAGCTATAGTTTTTTTTGTGGTTTCCAAAGATAGACTTATGACAAATTACCGAAAAAATGAGGCTCGAGAAAGTCCGTTCGTACATATTGTTCCGACCCCGCTCATCAGCAATTTTGATTTAATGGTCTGCAAAAAGAGGAAGAGACAGAAAATTTTCAAAATTTCACATACTGTTTTTTACACAACTAAACGAATAAGGTATTGCCCCATTAGAGAGCTGATAAAATCTGTCATTAATGAGCCTCTGACAAAAAGCAAACATAGAAGTCAGACAAACTTTTATTACATTCAAAATTTGATGTCTATATATTAAAGAAAACACCATAAAAAATTGAAAATGGCATCAGAAAACACCTAAATAAAACAACTTAACCAGTCCATTAATGAAAAATATGAAACCTGTCCATAATCAGACTACGTAATAGTTCGAAAAAAAGACTGGAGAAAGGGAAAAGTTCGAACATAACTTTCTATTTTTGAAAACAATTATTTTCTAGATGATTAACACCATTAGGTAGCAACTGAAATCAATAAAAAAGATTCATTCAAACCTCATGTTCCTGACGAAAAGTCTTTTCTTCAACGCAACTTATGAATAGAAACTTTTTTTGCTTATCATAACTTGGTTCAGATAGTAGTTTCGCTTTCTTCCTTGTAGGTCAAAGAGCCACAAATATGAAAGAGGGTAAAATAAATACGCCAACAAATCCGGAAGGGATTTATGTAGATATCCAACTAATCCCACTCTTTGCAAAAAAACGTTTACTTCCTCCTTAATTGTTTTTATCATTTGAAACAATAGCAGTGCGTAAATAAAATCCAAAAAGCTTATTAGTCTGATAATAAACGCTGACGGCTTATCTGAAAAATTTATTCACAATTTGTGATGCTGAAGTAGTTATTTGCAAAAAATGTTCAAAGCAAATAGTTTTCATTCAATATTTTACCACATACTGAAGAAATATGAAAACGGTATATAGAGAGAACATTGAGGTAAAGCAAAAGTAAAATCCAAAAATTTTTTAGAATTTCCTACAAAAAGCTAAAGAGTTCTTTTCAAAACATTTTTTTTAGAAACTGCCTTTGCTCAGTCAATGACCCACTTGGTTACTTTCAGACTCAAACTGAACAACAAAAAACGGAAAAATTATTAAAAGCTCATATAAAAAAATATGAATTAAAGTGTGTAAATTTAGACAGCTTTATCTAACAAAAACAACTCAACGTTATTATCAATCAAGTCAAAAAATTGATTCCAAACGCCCTAATACGAGCGTAGATAATTGACTCGAATCATCTGATCAAAAAATATTACTAGCTCAGCCCGAGATTTTGTTCAACCAACTTTTCTCGCTCTCTCGCTCTCTCAGAATGAGAAAGGTGGTTGAAAAAAAACATTCTAAAGTCTCTCTCTCTTTCTCTCTCTCTCTCTCTCTCTCTCTCTCTCTCTCTTTGCTAAACTTTTATTCAGCAGATTAACCTAAAACTTTTTTGCACTTGTGTTCTTGGACTTCAAAAACTAGAGTCCAGCAATTAAAAAACAAATATATCACCATTACTCGTCTTCGAGCCGCGAAAAACCTCACTGAAAGCAATATTACTATTCGAGTGGTAAAAATTCAAGAGAAAGCCAATAATAGCCCTAGCTATCGCATTGCGGCTTTTAATATTTGATTTTCAGTTTTGGGTGAGTACGGACAAGAAAATTGTGTGGCTAGGAAGAAGTTCTCCGAAGTGTTCCTTCACAAAAGAAAGCCATGGCAAGGATTGGACGATTACACTTGTGGATTCCCCCACTGGGTCATTTGCATGCGTGAGTATAATGATTGTTTTAAAGCTATTTTCTTGATGAGTTATCTTAAGAACAAATTTACGAAAATATAACAGCGATTTCATAAGATCCTCAAAAATCTTTCTTAAAAGACCCTCTTGGTTTTGCCTATCAAAAGTGTAGAAAAATGCCTGTAAAATGTTACGCTATCAAAAATATTGTTATAAAAGTTCGGGTCATTGTTCTGAAATACCAGATATATGATTCGACTTACCGGGTCATTAACTTCTTCCGGGTCCGTGTATTTAACGACCCGGAATGACACCCCCCCCCCCCAGACGACGTTTTGTCGAGTCATAATTCTACCACCTCGCCCCGGGTCTTCCAGGATGAAGTCATCGTTAGTTTTAAGGTATAGTCCAGTTCTGTGCGAAGCCAAAACTTCTGAAAGCTCCAGCTCTTCTAAACTAATTTGAAACCTTAACTTATTAAAATTGAGCAGAATTCCAGTGAATCAGCTTTCTTTGCTCTTTCAATGTTCAGATCAAATTTAACATCTTCGGATTATTTTTTGGTTTATGATTGAAAACTAGCTTTTTCGGAAAACGCAGAACTCAACCAGAACTCAACCATAATGCATTTTTCAACCATAATGACGAAAATGCTATTATTGTTAAAGTTGCTGTTTATTGGAGTTGTTTAAATATTTTCAAACTGTGTTTCTTATGTGCTTCCGACGATATCGCGCAGAATCTCTCATCCTAATTTGGAGGCCAGAGTAAACCTATATTCTCTTCCTTCTCTTAACAAAAATTAAATATGCGTCGCTTGATTAAAATTCAATTACTCTGCTAATAATTACCAGAATGGGAGTTTGATGGAGTTTAATAGTAACATGGGTCGAGGTGCCACTGCCACTTAGCAAACAAGATTATAAGCTAAAGGCTCTAAAGAGCAAAGGATAATTCAGTAATGTGTATATGGGTACCTCCGCAGCATAGAGCCGCGATACGGTACCCATATACACATTACTCTAATTCCCTTTATATATCCACTACTCTATATTCACTTCTTTTATATTTAAAATCTATCATTTCTTGTCTCACTTAGCGTAGTGGTTAAATCATCGAGTCTAGTTAAGTTGCTTTAGCAAACGCAAGGTTTGGGGATCCTTCCTCACTATCTCCAGTGAACGTCCCCCGATTTGATGAATAGCTATAAAACTAAGTCAGATAAAAAAAAACCAAATTCACAGTTCTTAAAAAAGATGATCCCTGCTGTGAGACTGTATATGGGACACACTGTGATGGGTATACAGTCAAAAACACCGAGATCGGTGGAAACACAGTGGTCAGTGTTTTTTTTCACTGATAGAACCTAAATTCACCATTACTATCTCTAACGCCGTTATCATCAAATGGATCTATGGCTATCTTATACTGTTCCTTAGTTTCTAAATGATGCCTTTTGCTATCAATAGTATAATTAGTTACATATTTACTTACACCCCCATATATAGCATTTTTATAATCTTCCAAATTATTTTGGTTTTTAATAGTAGCTTTAGTTATACCTTTTAACTTTTTCTCATCTTCTCTTTAACTGTATTATAACAATATGCTTTAGCTTTAGGGAAGCAGGCTTCCATAATAGTATCATTAGGTAATTCATCCTTCATCTTACCTAACTCATTATTATGTAAAAATATCTCTTATCTTATTCATTTCAGTTTCTATATTACTATCTAAAGGAATATTTATGTTTATAAATATACTATCAGTATCCGTATAATGATAACTACAATCTAACTCTTTCTCAAAGTAATCATATATAGCTTTATACATAAATAGTTTAGCTTTCTCTAATATAACAAAAACAATATATTTAAACTTATCTAACTTAATATTACCTCTTGTTTTATAAAAACCCACTGGATCATCATCAAACTCTACAACATATTTAAAACTAATTTTTTCTACTAATTTAATATATCTATCTATTTCATTAATTAACTCTACATCTTGTCTATTGTATATTGTTTCTATGGTTTTTCCATAGAAGGCATTATTCATCAGTTTTAAAAATACATCTCCAAATTTATCACCCATAGCTTTAGCTTCTTTTCTTTTCTGAATATTAAACTCAATATAAGGCTTTAACCACTCACTCTTACTATAGTCTAACTTTTGCTTAATTGTAATATCTTCCAACTTCAAACCACTAGCTAAATACCAATCTAACATCTCTCCATCAATTACATAATCTACCTTATCTGATAACTTTAACATTAACTTCTCATTTGGATTGTATCGTTTCTTTTTATTTTCATTTTGATAGTCTCTAAACTGATCAATGTTAGCCTTTGTCTTTTCTGGAAAGAATGGATATTTCTTTGTCTTTTGTTTCAACTCATCATTATGATTTACATCAATGGTGTAGATATAACCTTTTGTGGAGCTAGATTGTGTATAATCATTGCCGCAACATACTTTGCTCTCACCAGTAGGTAAAGCTTGAACCTTAGCAGAAGCGTATAATGAGTTGAAGTCTAAGTAATTTAGATAATTCTCTTTCCCTGTATACTCAGGATCTATCTGCGAAGCAGTTCCACTGATTTCTTCATTTTTACATGTTACATGACAATCACCTAATACTGAAGCTAACCCACCTCTAATACCATGTTGTATTGTATCGTAAATATTAACTGTATTTTCTTTATAATATTTAAGTCTAACATTAGTGTATTTCAATCCACATAACCAAATCAACCCAGGAGTAGAATATGTATAACAAGGACCTATTTCATAATGTTCTAAACACTTATCTCTTAAAATTTCAAATAAATCTACCGATAATAATACATCTGTTTTAAGATATAACGTCATATAATCCTTTATTGTCTCACATACAGTATTATTCCAGCAATCTATTGCTTGCTTATATTCTTTATCTGTAATACCACTTTGTTTCAACTTAGAATAGAATGCTTTCTTAGGTGGTAATGATCTTTCATGTAGTTTATCTATACTATCTAACCATTTATATGGGAATATACCTTTACGTCTCTCTAACCCAAATTTGTTTAATGTTACACATTCTTCATTACTCATTGTTTTAATTATAGCATCTATGCTAAGTGGATGGAAGAAACTAAACATATCTAATGCATTTGCATAACCCATATCAATACTAATATAGTTCTCATCAGTTTTAGTTATTACTTTAAGTCTAATCTTCTTTGCTAGTTTAGTTATAAATAAGTGATTATCAAAATTAATAGAATGAAATACATATATTGGTACGAATGTATTATTAGCTTGGATGTTACATTTATTGTGAGCATAACCTCTAAATTTACCATTTAGGTGATCATGATCTCTAACAATGTTAATTACCCAAGTTCTCTCTACAATAGAAACACTCAGTAGTAAGTGGAGTAATAAAATCTTCAACATATCCAAGTCATGAGGACCAATATATTGCAAGTCATTAGTCTAAATGTGAATTCGTTCTCTTGTAACTTATCATCTGTAGGTTTTGTATACTTTACTACATCAAAGGTGTTAAACTTGATATGGGGATGTATATTATACATTTCCTCTAATACATTCAAGAATTTAATATCTTCATAATTACTACTTTTTATCATTATTTGATTATACTTCATATTATGATCTAATCCTAACTCATTAACTTTATCTCGCCACTTCTTATCAACAGGTTTTTTTCTGTATAACATTTTCTTTATGTTCATCTGATTCATTGTGTTCATTTTTATTGTTATATCTGGATTTACATATATCACAATATCCTTCAGTTTTAATATGGGTCTCTGACCATGTTCCATCATTAACATCCTAGCTATGTTATCATTATCATCTCCAGTTTTATCCTTATATTTTCCTTTAACATTATCTAGATGCAACTTTGTTTTTAAATGTTGATTCACACTATTTTGACTAAGAGCAGACTTGCATGTTACACATTCAAACTTACTCCCATTCTTTATTTTTCCCCATTAACCAATCTTGTATTATTCCTATGTTTTAATGTTTCTATATAATTATTATATTCAGTATTATTATCTAGATACATGTCACAACTATCACAAAACTTTATTCCCTCTAGTTCAGGATACTGATTATCTATCTTTTGTTCAATATCTTCATTAGTAACTTTTATTCCATCCTCATTAACACTCTCAATAATTTTATTTCTATTATGTAATTGCTCATTCTTTTTATGTTTAAGTGATTGATTATGCCTATAATAATTCTTTTGAGTTAACTCTTGATTGCAAGCTTCACATTTAAATTTTTGTTTTTGGCTTCTGGACTTAGACAAAATCATCAGATGAAGATGATTCTCTATCTGAATCTGAATCTTTAGATTGATCTAAGTCTTTAGATTGATCTAAGTCTTTAGATTGATCTATGTCTGGAAAGTATTTTGCTTTCGTCTTTCGCAATGACTCGCGCATATCTTCTTCTCGTTGTTTTAATTTTGCATTCTGTTTATCATATGATTGTTTTATCTCTTCATTTATTTGATTAAACCTTCTGATTGATTTTAAAGGTTTTCTAATTCTACCTTTTGTCTTTTTTTGTCTACCGGTTTGATTTCTTCCCTTGGTTTGTTTTTATTTTTTAACATTTGGGCTGCCATGCTAGTAGAACTAGATTTAGCTTTCCCACTTCCCGATTAGACTTGTCCACTTCCAGATTGGACTTAACCTCTTCCAAATTGAGCTTGCTCACTATGAGATTGGATTTGTCAATTTCCAGTTAGAATATTCCCGTTGTTCTCCTGCAAATTCAATTTTATAAATCAAATTTTGAAATAATATTATTTATATACCTTTTCAATACTATAAAAATTATTAGTACTAAATGTGATAAATGTAAAGATAAAGCTTGGTGCTGGAGTTTTTATGAGTGCCAAAGTAAAACTTTATCATGTTTTGTATGTAATGGAATTATAAAATATAGAGAGAGACATAATAATATGGTTATACATTATAATGATCCCAATCAATATTTAATATGTTAAAAGTGTAAAGTAAATAAACATATCTCTCACTATAGATTTAAACATTACACTTGTAGGATATGCTTATATCTCAATAGATTTATTTTTGGCCATACTAAGGAAAGATTTAGAGAAAATGTAAAGAAATTTAATATTGAAGTTTAATCCTATTAAAAAGTTACTTGCGTTCCCGTTATTTATTATGTTGGTATTTATTATTATAATTGCTTATTGGAAAAATGATAATTATTCTAATTTAGGAAAGAGATTCAAAGGACATAGGAATATTGTACCCGAACTATTTGAAGTTAAAAAACATAACTTTAATATTTATGGTCCATCTAATTCTGGTAAAACAACTTTTATAAAAGATTTTTTGTGGTTTGTATGATACTGTTAATGTATTCTGTATTGATGGTATTGAGTGGAAGGGATATAATGTGTAAGGCATTGATGATTTAAAATTATTAGATAAATTAGATAGTTTTGCTATTAGTCTTATTATATTTGATGATATGGGAGAAAACATTAGATTACCAGCTATAGACTCATAGTATTCTAAAGGTAGACATCACAATATTAATATAATATGTGTAGGTCATACTGTAACAGAATTAAATACTAAAGCAAGAGGTAACACCCTAGCTAAGATTTTACTTTAAATAGTTCACAACAATTCTTTGAAAAAGTACAAGACAAGTTTAAAATTGATTCTAATCTATATAGATTTAAACATTATAAGTATGGCAAAATAAATTATAATACTATTAGTGACTCTTATATTGTATTAGATAAAGACAAAAATGTTGTATATGATTCTAGAGTAGGTGATCTTGATATTGAGAAGTATATTGATTATACAGAGTTTAAGGAAAAGGAATATAATATACTAAGTAGATATTTATTAGATAGAATGTTAGAACCAACACATATTAAACCAAATGAGTTGATGTTCTATTTTGAAGAATACTTAGACTTTGAGGGAATAAATAAATCATTCAATTTTTATGAAACATTTACGAATATAAAAAGTGTATTTAATGAGATACATAGTGCATATATTGCTATATTTGGTGTAATTAGTGTATTAGGAATTGGATATAGTTACTATCAAAAAAGTGGTAATAAAATTGATAATTATATTAATAAAAATTTTAATGGTATAGATATAATGGATATAGATAAGGCAAAAATTAAATTAATAAATGGTAAGAAGATGACAATAGGTTACGGTTTGATTGATAAAGACAAAATTGATCTCAATGATTCATTTAATATAATATATATGTTAGCTAGTAGTCTTGTATCTATTTATGCAAACCATAATGTTAATAATTCTAAAACTAAAAACAATAATAAAATGTAGAGAAATTAATATTGAAATTGGTACTAATAGTGGATATCCAGCACATGAACTGATGAATCATCATAATAGTTTACATAATAATTTAATTGAAAGATGTATGAAATGTATGCATAGAAAATATAGTGGTTATCACTTTTTGGATAAATGTAAAGTTAATAGTACAGGACTTATAACATCAGTACATAGATATATTGATTATACTGATATTAATTATATGTTAGTGATGATAATAATGATAACAAAATATAAAGATAAAGATGATTTAAATAAGGTTTTGAATAGTCTAAAAGACAATATTATAGAGAATTTAACAGATTACATTAAAAATGAATCAAAAACAGAAATTTTAAATGAGATAAAAACGGAAATTATAAATGACCTAAAAACAGAAACTAATATTAAGAAGAAAAGTAATGAAGTTGATAATAAAACAACTAGAGGTTGTTGTTTATGTAAAACTGAAAAGAATAGAGATTGTTTTTATACAACTGGTGGTTTATGTACAGATTGTTGTTCTCAAAAAGTTTCATGTCCCATATGTAATATTGTTATAAATAGATCTTCTCTTAATAAACATAAAAAAGGGCACATAGTAATCAATCCCAAATTTCTAACAATATTTGAGAAAAATGATTACAAATTACAAAGATTACATAAGATTACATGAGATTACATGGATTATTATGGATTATATAGATTACTTTAATCATGATAATCCCGCATTTTCTCTCTATTCTTTTCAGTTTTACATAAACAACAACCTCTAGTTGTTTTATTATCAACTTCATTACTTTTCTTCTTAATATTAGTTTCTGTTTTTAGGTCATTTATAATTTCCGTTTTTATCTCATTTAAAATTTCTGTTTTTGAATCATTTTTAATGTAATCTGTTAAATTCTCTATAATATTGTCTTTTAGACTATTCAAAACCTTATTTAAATCATCTTTATCTTTATCTTTTTTGTTATCATTATCATTATCACTAACATTATTATAAATATCAGTATAATTAACATATCTAAGTACTGATGTTATAAGGCCTGTACTAATAACTTTATATTTATCCGAAAATTGATAACCACTATATTTTCTATGCATACATTTCACACATCTTTCAATTAAATTATTATGTAAATTATCATAATGATTCATTAGTTCATGTTCTGGATATCCACTACTAGTATCAATTTCAATATTACTTTCTCTACATATTATCGTCATTTTTAGTTTTAGATTTAATAACATTATGGGTTGCATAAATAGATACAAGACTAATAGCTAACATATATATTATATTAAATGGATCATTGAGGTCAATTTTGTCTTTATCAATCAAACCATAACCTATTGTCATCTTCTTACCATTTCATAATTTAATTTTTGGCTTTATCTATATCCATTATATCTATAACATTAGTATTATTATTAATATTATTATCATTATTATTATTACCACAATTTGTATAGTAACTATATCCAATTCCTAGTACACTAATTACACCAAATATAGCAACATATCAACTATGTATCTCATTAATTACACTTTTAATATTCGTATATGTTTTATAAAAATTAAATAATTTATTTATTCCCTTAAATTCTAAATATTCTTCAAAATAGAACATCAACTCATTTGATTTAATATGCATTGGTTATAACATTCTATCTGTTAAATAACTACTTAGTAAATTAAATTCCTTTTCCTTAAAATCTGTATTATCAATATACTTCTCAACATCAAGATGACCTATTCTAGAATCATATACAACAGTATTATCTTTATCTAATACAATATAATAGTCACTAATAGTATTATAATTTTTTATGCCATACTTATAATGTTTAAATCTATTTAGATTAGAATCAATTTTCAACTTCTCCTGTACTCTTTCAAAGAATTGTTGTGATCTATTTAAAATAATATATATAGCTGGGGTGTTACCTCTTGCTTTAGTATTTAAATCTGTTACAGTATGATCTACACATATTATATTAATATTGTGATGTCTACCTTTAGAATATTATGAGTCTATAGCTGGTAATCTAATGTTTTCTCCCATATCATCAAATATAATAAGACTATTAGCAAAACTATCTAATTTATCTAATAATTTTAAATCATCAATGCCGTACACATTATGTCCCTTCCACTCAATACCATCAATACAGAATACATTAACAGTATCATACAAACCACAAAAAATCTTTTATAAAGTTGTTTTACCAGAATTAGATGGACCATAAATAATAAAGTTATGTTTTTTAACTTCAAATGGTTCGGGTACAATATTCCTATATCCTTTGAATCTCTTTCTTAAATTAGAATAATTATCATAATTCCAATAAGCAATTATAATAATAAATACCAACATAATAAATAACGGGAACGCAAGTAACTTTTTAATAGAATTAAACTTCAATATTAAATTTCCTAACATGTTCTCTAAATATTTCTTTAGTATGACCAAATCTATATCTATTTAGATATAAGCATATCCTACAAGTGTAATGTTTAAATCTATAGTGAGAGATATGTTTATTTACTTTACACTTTTAACATATTAAATATTGATTGGGATCATTATAATGTATAACCATATTATTATGTCTCTCTCTATATTTTATAATTCCATTACATACAAAACATGATAAAGTTTTACTTTGGCATTCATAAAAACTCCAACACCAAGCTTTATCTTTACTTTTATCACATTTAGTACTAATCATTTTATAGTATTGAAAAGGTATATAAATAATATTATTTCAAAATTTGATTTATAAAAATGAATGTGCAGGAAAACAACGGGAACATTTTAACTGGAATTGGACAAGTCCAATCTCAAAGTGAGCCAGCTCAATTTGGAAGAGGTCAAGTCCAATCTGGAAGTAGACAAGTCCAATCTGGAAGTGAGAAAGCTCAATCTTATTCTACTAGCATGGTAGCACAAATGTTAAAAATTAAAAACAAACCAAGGGAAGAAATCAAACCAGTAGACAAAGAAAGACAAAAGGTAGAATTAGAAAAACCTTTAGAATCAATAAGAAGGTTTAATCAAACAAATGAAGAGAAAAAGAATCATATGATAAACAGGATGCAAAATTAAAACAACGAGAGGAAGATATGCGCGAGTCATTGCGAAAGACAGAAGCAAAATACTTTCCAGACATAGATCAATCTAAAGACTTTGATCAATCTAAAGACTTAGATCAATCTAAAGATTAAGATTCAGATAGAGAATCATCTTCATCTGATGATTTTGTCTATGTCCGGAAGCCTAAAACAAAAAGGTTTAAATGTGAAGCTTGCAATCAAGAGTTAACTCAAAAGAATTATTATAGGCATAATCAATCACTTAAACATAAAAAGAATGAGCAATTATATAATAGAAATAAAATTATTGAGAGTGTTAATGAGGATGGAATGAAAGTTACTAATGAAGATATTGAACAAAAGATAGATAATCAGTATCCTGAACAAGAGGGAATAAAAAATTGTGATAGTTGTGACATGTATCTAGATAATAATACTGAATATAATAATTATATAGAAACATTAAAACATAGGAATAATGTAAGATTGGTTAATGGGGAAAAAATAAAGAATGGGAGTAAGTTTGAATGTGTAACATGCAAGTTTTCTCTAAGTCAATATAGTGTGGATCAACATTTTAAAACAAAGTTGCATCTAGATAATGTTAAGGGAAAATATAAGGATATAGCTGGAGATGATAATAATAATATAGCAAGGGAAGATAAAAGTGAAACATGGTCAGAAACCAATATTAAAACTGAGGGATATTGCAATATATGTAATACCAGATATAACAATAAAAATGAACACAATGAATCACATGAACATAAAGAAAATGTTAAACAAAAAAAACTTGTTGATAAGAAGTGGCGAGATAAAGTTAATGAGTTGGGATTAGATCATAATATGAAGTATAATCAAATAATGATAAAAAGTGGTAATTATGAAGATGTTAAATTCTTGAATGTATTAGAGGAAATCTATAATATACATCCCCATATCAAGTTTAACCCCTTTGATGTAGTAAAGCATACAAAACCTACAGATGATAAGTTAGAAGAAAACAAATTCACATTTAGACTAATGACTAGACAATATAATGGTCCTCTTGATTTGGATATGTTGAATAGTGAACTATAGACTAGAATGGAATGCAAGAACAAGAGATGAATCAATCTAGTTGCAGCATGCAAAGATTTGTTAAAAGAACAATGTATATACATAGGTTTTTCCCTACTGGTGGTTGTACTACTGAGTTACCATTCACGTCTAGATATATACCTAATATAAATAATACTGATAATAATTGTTTACTGTGGTGTTTAATTGCTTATCTACATCCTGCATCACGTGATCCAAATAGAGTTTGTAAATATGATGAACCAGAGTATATTAATGAGATAAAATTGCCAAAGCTTCCACCTCCATATGATTATTATCACTTAAAGAAAATACAAGAACTGAATAAAGATAAAATATTTTTTAATGTGTTTAATCTAAATAAAAATAAAACTATAAATCCTGTATTAATCAATCATAATGATCCTAAAAGATGTAATATATTTTACTGGGATAATCATTACTTCCTATGTAAAGATGTATCATTCTTAATAAGAAAATCATCTAAACATAAGTGTTATCCATGTCTAAAATGTTGTGTATCATTTAGAACAGAAGATGCATTAAATAAACATGTGGATTTATGTAATACACAGAATCATGTGGGAAGAAGAACATTCCATAAAAATGAATATATAAAGTTTGGTAAGTTCCATTATAAAAACAGAGTACCATTTGCTATGTATTATGATTTTGAATGTATAATAAAAATTAAAAAACACATTCCTAATGCTTGTGGTTTATATATAAAAAACGACTATCCTGAAATATTAGAAGATAAGTATGCAAGTTATTACGGTGAAGATATAGTTGATTGGTCTATAAGTACAGTAAATTGTTATAATAAATTATTTAAAGATATATTTGAAATTAATATTCCACTTAATGAAGATATTATTACTCCACTTACTACTGAGTGTTTCTATTGTAGAGAGAACTTGGGTACATTCGTACCAATATATATATTTCATTCTACTAATTTTGATAATCACTTATTTATAACTAAACTAGCAAAGAAGATTAGACTTAAAGTATTAATTAAAACTGATGAGAATTATATTAGTATTGATATGGGTTATGCAAATGCATTAGATATGTTTAGATTCTTCCATCCACTTAGCATAGATGCTATAATTAAAACATTGAGTAATGAAGAATGTGTAACATTAAACAAATTTGTTTTAGAGAGACGTAAAGGTATTTTCCCATATAAATGGTTAGATAGTATAGATAAACTACATGAAACATCATTTCCACCTAAGAAAGCATTCTATTCTAAGTTGACACAAAGTGGTATTACTGATAAAGAATATAAGCAAGCAATAGATTGCTGGAATAATACTGTATGTGAGACAATAAAGGATTATATGACGTTATATCTTAAAACAGATGTATTACTATGGGTAGATGTATTTGAAAGTTTGAGAGGTAAGTGTTTAGAACATTATGAAATAGGTCCTTGTTATACATATTCTACTCCTGGGTTGATTTGGTTATGTGGATTGAAATATACTAATGTTAGACTTAAATATTATAAAGAAAATACAGTTAATATTTACGATACAATACAACATGGTATTAGAGGTGGGTAAGCTTCAGTATTAGGTGATTGTCATGTAATATGTAAAAATAAAGAAATCAGTGAAACTGCTTCGCAGATAGATCCTGAGTATACAGGGAAAGAGAATTATCTAAATTACTTAGACTTCAACTCATTATACGCTTCTGCTAAGGTTCAAGCTTTACCTAGTGGTGAGATCAAAGTATGTGACGGCAATGATTATACACAATCTAGCTCCACAAAAGGTTATATCTACACTATTGCTGTAAATCATAATGATGAATTGAAAGAAAAGACAAAGAAATATCTTTTTAGAAAAGACAAAGGCTAACAATGATCAGTTGACAGACTATCAAATTGAAAATAAAAAGAAAGGATACAAACCAAATAAGAAGTTAATGTTAAAGTTAACAGATAAGGTAGATTATGTAATTGATGGAGAGATGTTAGATTGGTATTTAGCTAGTGGTTTGAAGTTGGAAGATTTTACAATAAAGCAAAAGTTTGAGTATAGTAAGAGTGAGTGGTTAAAGCCTTATATTGAAATTAATATTCAGAGAAAAAGAAGCTAAAGCTAAGCTCGATAAATTTGGAGATGTATTTTTTAAACTGATGAATAATGCCTTCTATGGAAAAACATTAGAAAATGTATACAATAGACAAGATGTAGAGTTAGTTAATGAAATAGATAGATATATTAAATCAGTAGAAAATATTAGTTTTAAATATATTGTAGAATTTGATGATGATCCAGTGGGTTTACATAAAACAAGAGGTAATGTTAAGTTAGATAAGTTTAATTATATTGTTCTGTGTTATATTAGAGAAAGCTAAACTATTTATGTATAAAGTTATATATGATTACTTTGAGAAAGAGTTAGATTGTAGTTATCATTATACGGATACTGATAGTATATTTATAAACATAAATGTTCCTTTATATAGTAATATAGAAACTGAAATGAATAAGATAAAAGATATTTTACATAATAATGAGTTAGGTAAGATGAAGGATGAATTACCTAATGATACTATTATGGAAGCCTGCTTCCTTAAAGCTAAAGTATATTGTAATAATACAGTTAAAGGAGAAGATGAGAAAAAGTTAAAAGGTATAACTAAAGCTACTATTAAAAACCAAAATAATTTGGAAGATTATAAAAATGCTATATATGGGGGTGTAAGTAAATATGTAACTAATTATACTATTGATAGCAAAATGCATCATTTAGAAACTAAGGAACAGTATAAGATAGCTATAGATCCATTTGATAATAAGGGCATTAGAGATAGTAATGGTGAATTTTTGTTCTATCAGTGAAAAAAAACACTGACCACTGTGTTTCCGCCAATCTCTGTGTTTTTGACTGTATACCCATCACAGTGTGTCCCATATACAATCTCACAGCAAGGATCATCCTTTTTAAGAACTGTGAATTAGTTTTTTTTATCTGACTTAGTTTTATAGCTATTCATCAAATCGGGGGACGTTCACTGGAGATAGTGAGGAAGGATCCCCAAACCTTCCGTTTGCCAAAGCAACTTAACTAGACTCGATTGTTTAACCACTACGCTAAGTGAGACAAGAAATGATAGATTTTAAATATAAAAGAACTGAATATAGAGTAGTGGATACACAAAGGGATTTAGAGTAATGTGTATATGGGTACCGTATCGCGGCTCTATGCTGCGGAGGTACCAACATACACATTACTACACATACTCTTAGCAAACAAGATTATAAGCTAAAGGCTCTAAAGTGCAAAGGATAATTCTTACCTTTTCATCGCCCAGGTTGCCAATCATACATGGCATTGGCTTCTATTGTTTTGTCTTAGGTAAACAAACGTGTCAGAAGACATTTCTGCCAACGAAACACCTTTCTACCGTTTGACAGTTTTGAGCAACATGAGGATTCAGACTATTTGCACAAAATTAAAAATATAGCTGGCAGATTGCAATATCTTGCAATATCATGCATGTGCCTTGTAAGATTACTCATTATCTTGCAACATCTTGCAAGTTAGTACCAGCGATAGTTATCTTGCAAGAGCTATTCTCAAATGTCTGGGGTGGTATCTAAGTTGCTGAATCAAGTAACCATGAACCAATAACTATTATCAATTTTTCGACTGAAAAATACTTGAACATAGCCGGCAGATTGCCGGAAAATAGCCGTGATACACGCTTGTGGCCTTGAATTGAATCAACTAAAGATAAAATAGACAAATCGACCACCAGTCTTTTAATAGACCACTAGAATTTTTCTGTTAGATTCGGACGGTCAATTTTATGACACATACGGTCTATAAGGAAGGAGCCCTAAAAATTTTTTTCGAAATTGATATTCAAAATCAAAAACTCAAGACTAATACGCAAGAATTGGGCCATATACGTTTGGCACTACTTAGATGCGCACTATTGATCTTTAACTAGTAAATGCTCATAAAATTTAGAGTTCAGCAGTCATTTTGTAGTGA
Organism: Convolutriloba macropyga; assembly: GCF_964194025.1. NCBI lineage: Eukaryota > Metazoa > Xenacoelomorpha > Acoela > Convolutidae > Convolutriloba > Convolutriloba macropyga. The sequence continues at coordinate 70,432,139 of NC_134469.1, read as the reverse complement.
GGTATGTCACGCAACTGACTTAAAAGCAAAAATGAGGTCACGCACACAAATTTTAACTGCAAAGCAGTAGATGTCACTGAAGTCATTGAAAAAGTCAATTCCAAGAAGTCAGGGTACAACAAAACAAAAATCTGTTAGACGAAGTAAAAAACATAGCAGGACAAGTCCTGACGTACAATTCAAAGAATTTTATCGACTAAACAGAAAACTAGACCTAAAACGGACGAAGAATGGATTGGGAAAAACATTTAGAAAAAAAATCCGATCCAAAAAATTAAAAAAAAACAGTAAAAATCAAAGTGAAATTGCCGCATGTGAACAAAAAACCACTAGCGAGAAAGCGAATTTTTGTTCAAACACCGTTTTTTCACTCTACTTTGAATTTAGAGAGAAAAATTCCACGCCGCAAAACCACTCGCTTTTTCGCTCCACTTCCTGTTTCGGCGTGACCAAAATCACTACTCCAATTTGACTTCAAAAATCATGAAAATGTGTGAACAGATCTTAAAAAAAGAGACAGCGCTCCAATACAATTCAAATTCTTTGAATTGTAAAAAAACCAAGAGAAGGCCAATAATAGCCCCAGCTATCGCTGTGCGGCTATTAATAAAAAGATCCTAAATAGAATCGTATTGCAAAACAAGTATTCGGGGAAAAATTTCTACAACCAAAAAGAGAGCCATTTCCTTTATGCTTACCAGAATTTATAAAACTAATATAAAAACTCACGTCTCTTACTTTTGCAAGAGGCGATGAGATACTTATAAAATGTAGCACGGTATAAAATCTGTCGTCAGCCATCATTATCATCCTGCAAGCGATCAAAATGATACTGACTATTTAAAATATCGAGTATGATTTTAAACAGATCGAGATGTGTACGCGCTTAATCAGCAGGCTTATAACACTGTCCTGATGAATAATACAAATGTTATTCCACCTTCTGGACACTGTGAGCTGGACTGGGTGAACCAGAATATGTACCAGCTGTACATGATGAGAGCGAAGAGACTGGCCCGCAATGATGGCAATCCCAAACAGAAGGATATTGACCTGGCCGACAGTTATCTTCGTAAGCTATATTAGTGCACACTTCTTTCTAAAAATAACGAAAACAGAGCAGAAGAAATAAATTTAAAGAGTTAAACATGAAATTTTAAAGGAAGAGTTTAACTTAAATTTATTACCAAAAGTTAAATATATTCGCAACAAAATATTATATATAAAACAATTCAGCAATTGTTATTACCGCGAAATCTAATCCTCGAAAAAAAGGTAATATATTTGTTGTTTTTATGTATATTTTCAAAAAAATAAAGAAAGAACAAAGAAAAAATAAAGTAAAATTTATGGAAAAAGAGTTATTTGGGTAAACTAACGTTTATGACTCGCTTGGAATTATATTCTTCGGTACTGCAATGTACCCAGCTCTAAGAACAGGTTAGAGGCTTTGTTCGATGAAGGATAATTCTTTTTCAGTACCAAAATTGTCATGTAGAGAAGATGAGAAATGATACTTTGGCCGTCCAAACATAAATTTTCTGAGAATGAATTTGGGATCTGTTCTGTTTTGCCGTGTTTTTTACGCCCCCAGTTACAAATTACAATGTTGTTATATAGCACGTTACTATGTAAAAAATAGCCTACGTAATAGCCTACGTAAAAATATAAGACCAGTTAGCTTTGGGGACAGAATAGATCCTGAATTTGTTTTTGGGCACCAACGAGTTGAATACCAGCTGCTGTCGATTAAAAAAACAACATTTAGGGGGCCTGGAGACAACCGTTTTGTGGCACTGATATTAAGGGTTGAAACTCACTTAATAAATTTGCTCTTAAAATCAAGGATTTATCTTTCCTTGTGTATTGGAACAGATTTCCGTCTCCAAAGCAGTCATTCATCTAATTAAACTCAGATACCTATTTTAGGGGTTCACTATATGAAAAGATTACCCTGCCATAACTACATTAGAAGAGTACACTAGAAACGGTTAAACCAAAGTCCTGTCGTAGGCCGACACCCCTTCTACAAAATACTGGTCAAACTGTGTCTTTTCAAAAGTTGATCTCTCAACTACCAGTCTGTTTTTCTTTCAGGAATTCAGAACCAGATTCGATTCCCAGAGTGCCCCGAGTGCGAGTGAAGACACGAATCCTCTGGTCGGTTTCTAGAACTGCTACACATTGAGCACATAAGGGAAGTGGTTTTATTGTGATTGTAGTTATAGAAATGGTTGAGGATTTACAGTGATCTAGAGACACTAACCAAGAATTTTTATTGGGATTAAATTTATCTTCAAACTTATTTTACATTGACTTCTCTACAAATTCTCACATATCCCAGGCTGAGGTTAAATACCCCCAGAGGCCTCTGACAAGGCCGTCCAGACTTTGTGGTATGATAACACCAGCATGCGAACCATTGTGCCTTTGTTGAGTTCTTTTGGTGCAACCAAAATAGTCGCTGATCAGACCTTTCCAAATCCACAACACCGCTTATTACATTGAGAAGCAATCCAACAATGATCTGTAATCAAGTACAATCTAATTTAGTGGAATTTTTTTAAAATAAAGAATTTTCTTTGAGTTGCCCTCATACACTATGGAAGCAAAAAGTAGAATATTTTTAAAATTACCCCAAACATCAAAGAGTATTTTGAGTTCAAATCAATTCTTCAGTAACTAGCCATTACGCTTTTAGTTTTTTAAATATCATTTAGACGATTGGTAAAAATAAATTCGTAACATCTGAGTAAATTTTTGAACCTCTTTTGAAAATTTTCCTAGAGAACTCTCTGTTTTCGTAACTGTTGCTTCATAAATGCCCATAAAATTTTAATTGCATTCAGATCGTGACTACTTGATAAAATTCAATAACATCTTTTTCTTTGAAGATTTTGAAGACAATTTTTAATTGATGCACATGAGCATCAGCTTGTTGACAAATAAGGTCATGACAAAGCAAATTTTCGTCGCATTTTCCAAAATATTTGACCATACTAAAATTGTTAGCTTGATTAAGCATGAAAAAACATTTTTCGCCGATCTGATTGTATTGTACCTCAAAGTATTTGCACAATTCCTTCGCTAGAGTTGCCGCTAATTTTTTTTGTATTATCGTTTATATGCATGCATGCTGTGTACCAGATCTTAAAATTAAACTAAGCAAAAATATTTTTTTTTCAATGAAAATTGAACACGCGGAATGGGTTCGGCGAGCAGTAAAGAGCAAAGCAATTTTAACATCGTTTCTGTGAAAGCAGAGAAAACGGATTGAAAGCTCCTTTAAAACGTCAATTTTTCACTTTTCTTCACTCTTTGGCAAAGATTGGATGGTTTGCTCAAAAATAAAGTTTTTGAAACACAAATAGTGATTGATGTAGTTTTGGTACATGTGTGTTTTTTACGTGTTTTTGCATATCGTAACCAATAAGCACAGTTTCAGCTGAAAAAGATACTTCTAATATCAAATATCACTTCTGGTCAATAAAAAATTAATTTCATTGTTTTTTATGGAAGAGATCTTCAAAATCTAAAAACTTTTTTGACCAACAACTTTTACCTTGGCAAGAAGCATCACACTAACAATGTTAAGCAAGAAAATTGCGTGAAGAAATGGTAAAGGCAAATTCTGCCAAAATCATAAAACAGCATCATTGCAATTTTATGTCTTCACTTCGAAATCTTACAGAGATAAGAATTTGAAAAAAACTTAAACCAAGTCATATTCGAATAAATTGCAAAAGAAGTTGGCAAATAAAAATTTTTCCCTTCATTAAAATTCTACACAACTTAATTGTTTTCAAAATTAAACCCTAAAATTATTGACATTTAAAAAAAATCAGGCAACTGGTGCCAACATTTACAAAATTTTAAATATTAAAATCTCCCCCACCCCCGCGTCGCAATTGAAAAACTCTGTTTAAAAACATTATTTGTTTGCTAGATACTCTACATTTGAGCCGCTTCTCCACAATGCCATTAATTTAACAGTCTACCACGAAATGTATAGATCACTCAAATCTCAGAAACCAGTTTTTTCAAGACCGTTCCAGACGAAGAGATTTTATATTCGGACTTTCGTACGTTTGTATTCAGACTTTAGTGCTTTCATCAGATTTTTGTGCGTGCAACCAAAAACTTTCGTGTTTTACCAAAATTTCGTCATCAGAACTTTCTCTGGCGTTCATCAGAATTTCAAGTGCTGATCAGAACTTCGACCGTTCATGTCAAGATTTTTGGTTTTCATATTGAGACTTTTGTTTTCACCACAATTCTTTGCGTTCAGGTTTTTGTGCGTTTGTGGGGTTAGAGTTTTTGGGCTTGGATGAACGCACAAAATGTTTTGGATTATCATGTGCCAAGAATTTGATAATATTGCGATGTCCATAATGGAATTTGATAATGTCCATCTTAGACTTTTGGTATCCCCAGTGTAGATGGAATCTGAAACTTAAAAAATTCAATCTCGCGAGATTGAGCAGGGAAAAAGTTTTTTAATACAAAATTTGTCGTTTTCGCTCATAATAATTCCGTAAAAAACAGATGGCTTTCATTGGGTTATAGAGTTGTTTGCATTGAACCAAACTTGGTACGGAGTATCGCCAGTGTTTGTGGAGTCCGAGCCAGAAAAACTACACAATTTGGAACCCACGGCGCCCGAGACCGTTCCTTTGTAGTCTGGATATACTCTTTTTCGTTTGGGACTTCAACCTGAGATAGCATTGAAGAAATTTCATTGCCGTGCGACGGTTGAAAAAAATGAATATGGTCTTTTGAGGTCGGTTTGGCAATTAAGTGGGCTGTGATTTTTTTTCTGTTTGTAAACACTGTGCATCAGGGTGAGTTGGCTCTCTTCTCAATTGAATCCTTATACTAACCACAGTTTCTGTCTCATTCCAAAAACGTTCATTTTCACAATATAATTCTCATTAAACATCAATAAATAAAATAACAGTAGGGTCAGTTCACAAATAGCAACGCTAGGGCCAACGACATATATTATCAAAATATATGGTCATACTCGTTAAAAAACAAAATTTTATATTTTTTTTAAAAAATGCATTTCGGCATATTTAAGCAGATTTTATTTTAAAACCAGTCTTAATTGAATTGATTAATTAGAATTCAAATGCTGTCTTAACTTAAGGACAAAAGGTTTTCGTAATGACGCAACGCCGAGGGTAGAATTGGCACATTTAAGAGGCCAGTTTGTGTACTCGGACTATTAAATGTATTCAGTTTTGCAATATTGGTACATGGGAGCACTTGAAATAGCATTTTTCATCCAATATTTCTCCGGCGTTGATCAATTATTACCAAATAAAGCAAATGAGATTGTTGCTAGCATGTAAGGAAGTTCGAGTGATATTTGATTCACACATTTGAGTGGTAATTAAAAGCCATTTTTGATAAATTGGTTCTGATAACCCTCAATGTACCAATGCCACCCTGGTACCGGCCAGTAATGTAGTTTTCGTGCCGTACATTATGGTCATCTATGAATACGTTTTAACCCTAAAATGGAACCTCTATATACCCAATAGGCCCTCTGGCAATCGCATCACTTGATACCAAACACGTTATCGGTGCCAAAACACGTATTACTAGTCTTATTAATACAGGCTGATATGAACACCTAAGTTTTTTTTACAGGGATGGTCGGACGCCCGGGTCGAGGTGTCGCCGCTAAAAATCGCTAAAAGATGTAAGATTTGCGGTGAATTTGAGAAAAAGGGTAAAATTTGCGCTCAAGAAATTTTTTTTTCACCGCTTAAGCGGTGAAAGAAATTGTTTCACCGCTACCAGCAGAATGCGTTGAAATTTTTTTTTCACCGCTACCAGCAGAATGCGGTGAAATTTTTTTTCACCGCTACCAGCAGAATGCGGTGAAAAAAACTTTTTCAGCACTACCAGCAGAATGCGTTGAAATTTTTTTTCACCGCTACCAGCAGAATGCGGTGAAATTTTTTTTCTCCGCTACCAGCAGAATGCGGTGAAAAAATTTTTTCACCTACCAGCAGAATGCGGTGAAATTTTTTTTCACCGCTACCAGCAGAATGCGTTGAAATTTTTTTTCACCGCTACCAGCAGAATGCGTTGAAAATTTTTTTCACCGCTACCAGCAGAATGCGGTGAAATTTTTTTTCACCTACCAGCAGAATGCGTTCAAAAAATTTTCTCACCCCAAAAACTGAAAATCTTACAAATATTCACCGCTAATTTCAACGCTTATTTTAGAGTCACAGGAGATATTATTGCAGTAAGTGACTGATGGCGCATTGCAATAACAAGTTGTTAACATGATTGAGGTGAGAGGTTCGAATCCGTTTACGGCAGTTTCGTTTTCGTCAGGAATGCGGTGAAAAAAAATTTTCACCGCTAAAAACCGCAAAATTTCACCGCATTCAGCGCTAAAAGATGCGGGCGCTTTGCGGTGAAAAAAGTTTTTTTGCCACCACTATTCATCGCTAATCTTTTATTATTTTTTGACCAAACCTCGACTCGGGCGGGTGGGGTATAGTTTGTCTAAAAACGCGGAGTTTCACTTGGTTGCAGCAGCGTTATTAGCAGCTAAGCTTTGTGCTTGGCAGAATTTGAAATAGAGACCGGATTTTTCAGAATAGAGTTGTTCATGAGTTCCCCTCTGAACAATATCGCCCTGGTCAATTACCACTATCTCGTCTGCATTCTGAATGGTTGTCAGTCTATGTGCAATCACTAGACAGGTACGTCCTTTCCGGGCGGCATCTAGCGCCACTTGCACCACCTAAAAGAATATTTTTGTCTCGAAGTTACAATCATCGTTCTTTTCCCATAAAGTCCCATAAAGCTGCAACGCTATCGAATATTTCGAAGGTCAAAATTCAAAAATAAAATAAGCAAATATGAACATTTTGATGGTCAATTGCATGGCTGGCGTTTTTCGAACGTTCGCAGCTGCTGCAAGTTTATGGGACTGAATATACAAACTGACAAGAGAATGCACATCACAGATTTTAATTTTAATGTTGTTTATTTTTTCCATCAAATCGCAGGACGGTCATAGTAACTGCCTACGAGCACGTTTTCAGTGCAATGAAAACTCGATTAGAAGAAAAACGTTCAAATATTGTATGATTATACAAATAATAAAGCAAAAACAGTCTATTTTTTCAGAAAAATTGTTGATCAGAAACCTTTTCAATTAACATAATATCTTACGTTTAAACTGGGCCAAAACGATCATGCTAATCAGAAAGCGCAAGAAATTTACAAAACATACAACGCAAAAATTTTTATTTCTATTTTATGAAAGACTTATGAGAATGAAATTCATAGATGACACAATGCAAACGTTGAACTGAGAGGCCAATTCAAGTGACTAAAAAATGATGACCTTCTCGCTCTCGCTATCCAAAGCCGACGTAGCTTCATCCAGTAGAAGGATCTCAGGGTTCCGAATCAGGGCTCTGGCAATCGCAATCCTCTGCTTCTGTCCACCAGACATTTGAGTTCCCTTTTCACCCACGTTTGTGTCATAACCCTGTGGCAGTCCAATTACAAATTCGTGCAAGTTAGCAGAAGCGGCAGCCTTTTTGACGTCATCAAGTGTGACTGAAGGGTCGAAGTCGCCTGATTCTGTGAGAGAACCGTATCGGATGTTGTCCTGGATTGAAGCGTTGAAGAGAGATGGCTCCTGGCTCACAATTGAGATACAGCGCCTGAGTTCCCGCACGTTTAGTTGTTTGATATCGTATCCATTCAAGAGCTGAAAAGTAAAAAAAAATCATGATCAAATTGCTTTTATGTAGTTCATAAAATCTCAAAGCTTTTGTCATAAAATTCGGCTTAGCTTTAAAGGCAAGTTGCCGGGATAAAAACTCCACGCCAAAAGTTTAGAGACAAACTTTGAAGGTCTTGTGTTTTGTTACAGTGAAAGGAAAAATTAAGAGAGTTAGCTGAGAAAGTGATAATTAAAATTGAAAGACAGATTAAAACTCCTTTATATTTCCGTGTCTATCACGATCTTTGAATAGATATTTTTGTTTTCATCCTTTCTCAAGCAATTCTACGAAAAGGTTTGAAAATTGTTCAATTTCAGTTTCCGTATAAAAAATTTTAATTCACAATACTTGAATTTACATTTTCCCCTCAATTCTGAACTTTTCAGGGCTCCGTGTGGTCAAATACACTTGAGATAAACATAATATGAAATGGATCTTTTGAAATTGATTAATTGAAGTTACTTCATAATAAAGCAGATTCAAAATAATGAGGTCTCCAATGTTAGGATATAACAATTTTTGAATTCAAAAAAGTAGACAATTTAAAAATATATATTTTTTCATATACGTTTTTCAATGAAATTGCTCTTGCACACTGAAAAAACTCTTGCTCCATGCGCCACTGAAAAGAAAACAATAGATTGGATTTATCTGAAAAAATTTTGTGGACACTTCATTGTTCTGACCCTTGTTTAGTGGGTGAAGGAACTATATGCTCAAATGGGTTTTTTCTTCAGTCAATTTTGGCGGATCGATATGTTCGTTGTAGAGCGTTGTGAGTGGTATCATTAGCAAACCTGTCCAGCGCAAAATATATAGTTACAATAATTTTCTCGATTCCGTTTTTTTTCTACAGATTTGTCGAGGCTAAAGTTTTGTGAACATTTGTCTGAGTTTTTTGGATGTTTTTGTTTAACTTTTCCGTATTTTTAAGAAATTTTCCTTCAATTTTGCTGAATAAAATGTTAAAATTGTTATTGATAGTGTTGTTTGTTTTATTTACCTCTAAAAATAGAAGTGTTGTTTAATGATTTGAACCATTTGCCAAGTTTGCTAAACAATTCAAAATTCAAAATTTACTTGGCACCGAATAAACCTCTTTAACCCGCCTTAAATACATGGGCAGTATGAAACAACCTAAAAATTGCCAACCTAATTTTCGTAGGCGCCAAAAATTGTTACTTAAACGCGTTCTCGATTTGAATTTAACGGTTTTTCAGCTAACCCGACTCGATAATTATCCAAAATACATCATTTAGATCTGCTATAATGACTTTATGATCAAAGTATGCATATTCTTTATAATTGAATTAATTACGGGTTCCTTATGGGCAAACATCATTTGCAAGCTGAGTTCTGCCTCGTTTTTTTTTCATTCTTTTTCTTGCAGTCTAGAAATAACTCGGATTGTAATCAGTCGCTGTCATTTTTAAAACTATTTTTGCAGTTTACTTTGTTTTTGTATTCCTCATGTTTAGTAAAGAGCAGAGAAAAGTGGATCAAAGCATAATAATGACAAGCACAAGTGGCTTCCCAAGGAGTTTCAAAGAAAGTTACCTAGTTTTTTCAAAAACTGTTTCCAATATAAACGTTGGATTTTTGAGCGTTGCCAATCTTTTTGGGGATTCTTGTAGCTTAAGGTCAGCAAAATCGGCTCACATCGCTTTTCTATATAAATGATTTTTAACGTTTATTGCGGTTTTATCTTTCAAGTCATGTTTTTTCGCAACGATGCTACGAGTTTTCAAAAAAACTTCGAATTTTGGACACCCTGCAAATTCTGAGGCCTTTTGATTTCTTGTCACAATATCTACAGGCCAAATTGCACTTTACTAGCAATGAAAATTAAGTATATAGCTTTTTAAGTGCAGATTTTATGATTTTAAAAGCTCCGAAACTATCTTCTAGCAGAATTAAACAGAGCCTTTTTATTTGCCGCTCTTTTTGTAGTCGTTTGAAAAGTGTGGATAATTGCAGGTCTTAGCAACCCTTTATGTTTGAGCAGAGCAGCTTATTTACTGATTCAAGTTGATAGCTTAGGATTTTTTTCTTGACTTTAGAATCAAATTTTATAAAAATTTATAGACATATTTTTCTAAATAAGCCTTTTCCAGTTTTTTTTCTACCTTCTACCTAGTCTCATTAATTACATGTGGGATATTACATTTTTGGTGATGAAAAATGTGAAATCAAACATCTAATGTTTTTAGTCTATTGCTTATTATTAATCGGCTTCGCAACCGGTTTTTAGCAAAATTTAAAATTAATTCTTGATTTTTGTCTCTAATTGTCGATCTTATTGTAGACTTATGACATATTTTGGAAATAACAGATCTCAATGACTTTTTAAGATAATTAAACAAACCTATTTCATGATTTTAGATAATAGCTAATGTTTTTAGGAATTTGAAATAAGTTGTTCTTGAAGAAAAAGAAACAAATGTAAATTTTAACTCTAACACTTTTTCCGTTTTTTGTCTACATGTTACCTAGTCTCATTATTCTGATGTCACTTTTTACATTATTGGTGTTCAAAGACGACCAAACTGCTGGTTTTTCATTTTCTTACGGATTAGATTGTGGTTTCATCTACTTCAACACCGTATTCTAGCAAAATTGGATTGATTTTTCGTTTTTCGTCTGTATTTGTTTTTCGTTTTTGTAGATGTACGACATATTCTGGATAAAGACAATTCTCAATATTTTATACAGAGATATGGATGAACGTAACACTATTTAAAGACTTCAGTTCATATATAATATTTTTCAATATTTGAAATTATTTATTTCCAAAAATTTAAGACCTATTTTTTAGCTTTGCTGTTTCTGTTCTTTGTTGTTTTCTTGATACCGAGTCCCCTTAATGGTTTTTTCTATTGAAGTACAAACCAAGTTGTGTTTAGATATAGCTATATGTCCTGCTCGTAGTCTTAATAATGGCAGGTATCATCGTCCCTCTAATGAGGCTTTATCACTTTTCCAAGTGATTTGAGTTGGAACCAACTTTTTATTTTGAGTTTTTGAAATTTTTCTATCTCTTCTTTATTTCGTTGACAATAAAGTTAAGAATGTGGACGAATGGCATCGGAGCACTATGTGCAAACGCACATTACCGAGCCTCCTTGTGTTAATTATTATCAGAAAAGGGTTAAAATTAGTTGAGTTACACTCATGGAATAAACAACTCCCACTAGAGAACAATGTTCAACAACAGCTGATGCCTATGCATTATCCTTGAGTACATAAAATGATACGTTTTATGGAGAAATTGAAGGCAATTTTTTGTCAAATTTCAGTTTCCTGTTACCTTCTATCGGTCTTAATTTTTTAACTAATTATATTTCAGGCTTTTTTAGTCTAATTTGTTATTTCAATTAGGAGTGAAAATATATTTGTCAATTAGACCTCAAACATTTTCGTCAAATAATTCAAAATTTAAGCTTCCAATGAAACCAACAAAATCGTTTTTCACCAGTCCCACTTCTTAAGCTCATTTGATAAAATGTTGGGTTTCAAAAAAACAATAAATAGTATCCAAAAAAGTATCCAAAAAAGTATCCAAAGTTTAAATAGCAGTCTCTAAAGTCTCCTTTAAAAATTTTAATAGAGAGTTTTACTTTGGAATTCCTATCATATAAAATTTTACTTATAATTTAAAATTATCAATCAATTTTTGTTGCTTGAAGGATTATAGCAAAAAGTTTTTTTCAACGCTGTTTTTGAATTTAACCAAGCATTATCTCTCTTTATTTCATCTGTGTTTTATCAAGTTAACGCCCATTGTTCCTGCCCCCCCCCCCAACCTCAAACTATGACGCATACATAAAAATGATCGGCTGGGGGTACTTCCTGTCCTACATTTATCCAATTTCAATTATCTTTGTTTCGTCTAGAAGTCTCTGAAGTTCATTCCAGCACTATTCTTTTGCTTGATTTCAATTTTCTTCTATTTATAATAGTAAAAATTTTCATTTCATACAGCAGTCATTCCTTTAATTGTACACTAAGTATACTGTAATTATCAGTTTTGAACAACACTGACGTAAATAGCGCTAGTGAAATTCTTGAAAAAAATCGCTACCCGAAGAATTTTCTCTTCCAATTTTGAGATAATAGGCAAATTGGGAAATTAAAATTCTGATCTAATCACAGCGTTTTTAAGGTTTATTTATCATTCTGGTTTTACTCGGACAAAAACGCCGAAAAATGTTGAATAAACAATCAAATTAGAACGTCAGTGCACAGAAAATGACAGGACAAGCAATGGAGCGCTCGATATGCCCACAGAATATTAGGTCCCTGGGACAAAATTACGATCAACTTGAAGTGTACCTTAATCAATTACCAGATGGACCGCTATCATTAGTCCTCACGGAAACCAGATGTTCGGATGAAGACAATTTGGAGGGATATAGACTCCCGAATCTGTCTACCTTGAACATGCAACAGAGATAATACAGGTGGGGGGGGGGGGGGGGGTCGGGATTTTCTATTCCACTCATACTAAACTACTAAAAGTTATTAGAAGCAGTGTTAAAAATGTGCAAATTCTCAGTACTATTCTTCAGTGGTCCTGACGTGCTAATAGTAACAGGAGTTTATAAGTCTCCTAATTACCCTGCAGACGAATTCCTAGCTCTGTTAGGCGATCACATGACAAAACTTAAATCAAAAGAAGCTGCGAAACATGTAATTTGCGGTGACTTTAATATAAACGTCTTCCTAGAGGATCGAAAATTAAGCAAACTGATAAAAAAGTTGTCATATTTTGGATTTCAGCTGAAAAACAACAGAATGGCTACCAAAGAAACCACATGTAGCAAAACCTGCATTGATCTAGTTTTCTCTAATTTTAAAGGTGTGTGCAATGTGGACAAAACCGCTCTTTCTGATCATTATAACGTCTTTTTCTCAGCAAATTTTTTTGCAAGCCCTGGGCAAGACCTTGAAATATCACTTGGACTAAAGAGTTGTCATAGCGTCAAGAGGCTACAAAGTTTAGAGGGCCTTAAAAGACGTCATTACAGTTTTCTCTACACAGCTATAGAAAATTTGAAAAATTTCGGCGTACTTATCATTTAACATTTATTATTAAATTAAAGCCGATCGAGCTCAGCTACCTGGATTTATAAAAATGGAGAAATTTTGATCAAACGAAATACAAAAACTCAATTGCGTAAAAATCGCAGAAAAATTGTGTGAAAGAGTGAAACAAAAATTTTGCATAAAAATACACAAACTTCTACAATAATTTTTGCAAATTTAGTTCGAGAACAATTAATGACTTTTGTATATTGTCTTTTAATTGTTCTTTTATTGGTAATTAAAAAAAATGTTCTTTACTTCTTCTGCTTTGAGTACCAGTTTCCGAATTACGCGCAGTTTTCGCGAGTTGAAGTACTTGAGTGAGGCAATCTAAACTGAAAGAGCATACAAGACCTGTAGAAGGAATTAGCAGAGTATCAAGAGAGCGCTTGCTTCACAAGTTAAAACTTTTTGGTTTACTATTTTTGATTGATATTCTGGGTGACAGCATCTCCTCACTGTGCGGTCTTGCAGAAATTCAGAAGTCAACAATTTACAGGAAAAGTTGAAGGTTATAAGAATCCTAAATAAATTGTGCTCTTCTTGACAATAAATGCAAATTAGTCATACATGAAATGTAAATAAGATTCACATTCGCTCACTTCTCAACCAGTTTCCGGAAAAATAATAGAAAAATTGTTTACAAAGTTGGTAAAACATTGAATTGGCGGCCAAAATGACAAGAATGAAACTAACAATCTCTCCTTCTTCTGGATCGTAGAATCTTTGTAGCAGTTGCATCAGCGTCGACTTTCCACAACCAGAGGGTCCGACCAGAGCTACAGTCTTTCCTTTCTCAATCTCCAGATCCAACCCCTTCAATACTTTCACTTTCGGCCTTGAAGGGTACCGGAAGTGCACCTTTTTGAACGCAATGTGAGCCTTGCTACAAAAAAAACAAATGTGTTGATTGTACCTGTCTTTACCCCAGCGTTCTTTAATTTTTCATTAATCTTTGGAAGTTTTTGGGCATCTAGAAGCATAAGAGAGGCTCAATAGGTGTAGACCTTAGTCTATTATCCGACGGCAATATCTTGCAATATCATGCATGTGTCTTGTAAGATTACTCATTATCTTGCAACATCTTGCAAGTTAGTACCAGCGACAGTTATCTTGCAAGAGCTATTCTCAAATGTCTGGGGTGGTATCTAAGTTGCTGAATCAAGTAACCATGAACCAATAACTATTATCAATTTTTCGACTGAAAAATACTTGAACATAGCCGGCAGATTGCCGGAAAATAGCCGTGATAGACGCTTGTGGCCTTGAATTGAATCAACTAAAGATAAAATAGACAAATCGACCACCAGTCTTTTAATAGACCACTAGAATTTTTCTGTTAGATTCGGACGGTCAATTTTATGACACATACGGTCTATAAGGAAGGAGCCCTAAAAAATTTTTTTCGAAATTGATATTCAAAATCAAAAACTCAAGACTAATACGCAAGAATTAGGCCATATAAGTTTGGCACTACTGAGATGCACACTATTGATCTTTAATTTGTAAATGCTCATAAAATTTAGAGTTCAGCAGTCATTTTGTAGTGAGGTATGTCACGCAACTGACTTAAAAGCAAAAATGAGGTCACGCACACAAATTTTAACTGCAAAGCAGTAGATGTCACTGAAGTCATTGAAAAAGTCAATTCCAAGAAGTCAGGGTACAACAAAACAAAAATCTGTTAGACGAAGTAAAAAACATAGCAGGACAAGTCCTGACGTACAATTCAAAGAATTTTATTGACTACACAGAAAACTAGACCTAAAACGGACGAAGAATGGATTGGGAAAAACATTTAGAAAAAAAAATCCGATCCAAAAAATTAAAAAAACAGTAAAAATCAAAGTGAAATTGCCGCATGTGAACAAAAAACCACAAGCGAGAAAGCGAATTTTTATTCAAACACCGTTTTCTCACTCTAATTTAATTTAGAGCAAAAAAATTTCACGCCACAAAATCACTCGTTTTTTCGCTCCACTTCCTGTTTCGGTGTGACCAAAATCACTACTCCAATTGGACTACAAAAATCATCAAAATATGTGATCAGATCTTAAAAAAAAGACAGCGCCCCAATACAATTCAAATTCTTTGAATTGTAAAAACATAGCAGGACAAGTCTTGACTTAAAACTCAAGGAATTTTCATTGACTACCTAAAAAATTAGACCTAGAACGGACTTTAAGTGAATTGGGAAAACCATTACTAAAAAATCAGATCGAAAAAAGAGAAAATCAATGTCAAAATGCCGCATGTGAACAAAAAACCAATACCGATAAATTGAAATTTGGTTCAAATAAAAACCACCAGGCCTAGAATGAACGATGAATGGATGAGGAAAACCATTTAGAAAAAAATCCAATCCAAAAAAATTCACAAAAAACAGTAAAAAAATCAAAATGAAACCACTAGCGAGAAAGTTAATTTTTGTTCAAACACCGTTTTCTCACCCTACTTTAAAGTTAGAGCGAAAAAAAAAATTCACGCCGCAAAACCACTCGCTTTTTCGCTCCACTTCCTGTTTCGGTGTGATCAAAATCACTACTCCAATTGGACTTCAAAAATCGTGAAAATGTGTGTAGAGATCTGAAAAAAAAGACAGCGCCCGAATACAATTCAAATTTTTTCAACTGCGAACAAAACACGATGTCCCCAATAATAGCCGCTATCGCTTCGCGGCTATTAAAAAGACATTTATTCAACCATGAACAAAGCCACAGCTCGCCTCTGATTTCCCCGTGGAAAAGCCTCGATAGAATCCCACTCATTCGGGTATATATATATATATATATATATATATATATATATATATATATGTATATGTATATATATATATATATATATATATATATATATATATATATATATATATATATATATATATATATATATATATATAAGCCACAACGAAATCAAGAAATTCAGAAAAATTGAGTGGCAATCGTATCTCTGCTTATGGTGATCGAACCTTCGAATTGCTTCGGTTGAATTTTGGGATGATGTTCCATTCCAGACCATATGGCCATCCTGAGATAGATTGTCAATTTTGGGTTCTAGCGAGAACAGGTCCAGTAGGGCTTTCGTGGCAATCTGAGCCTTGGCAAAGTCTTGCAGAGCGGCTGATGCCTGACCGATACCAGTTGCAGCAAACACAAGTGCGAAAACTACCCTGTGAAAAACAAGACAGAATTCCGTTTAAAATCTGTAACCCAGACTCTTTTATTTTTAAACGTAGGATAATGGTCAGCTGTTCTGTTACACCCAGACAATAATAAAAGAGCCTATTTCTTCGATATCGTCACTTTCGATCGGTTTCAAACATTGCTGGTTGCCGGCATGTTTGTTCCCAAACTAACGAAACGATCGAAATATTGACTTAAAACGCAAAACAAATTGTTCGCACTTTGTTTGAAACCATGAGAAAATAACGGCAAAGGCTTTTTTGTTCGGCATAACGGCGTGGCTGAAGAAAGAGCAATTAATCCCGCTAATTAGCAGTCGACATTAAAGGCATGTTTTGCCACGTTCGGTTGTGATAGTTTCATATCAAGTCCCACGGGCCGCTTAGGCATGGCCATGGCCCGCGAGGCATGGCCAAATGATTTTATTGCTAATTTAATAATCCTTATTTTATAGGGATTAAAATCGGGGTGAAATGATAGTGAGGTTAAAAGATAGAGGGGTTAAATGATACAGGGGTGAATAAATCGGGGTTAAATGATAGGGGGTTAAATGAATAGGGGTGAAAAAATGGGACACCGTCCAAATCAAACGTTAAGCATCCATAGAGGCCCAGAAATCGAGCACAAGATCATAGATTTTTATTTTAAATAGAGTCAAAATACTTCGAGCTGACAAAATTGACAAAAGTGCATCGTATAAAATAGCATTTATTAAGGCAATTTTACATATTTAAGTGTGCCTGTCTACGGGTTTGTCTGTAGGTCTGTTTTGTTTGGCTAAAGTGGGCAAAGTCTGATGGGTTCCTATCATGGCAGTTTTTTTGTTTTCATGTTTGCATATTCTAGATATCACTTTCTGTGTCCCAAATCCGTCTGCCTCACAACTATTTTGGATAGTGGAGCTCACACTATTTTGATTACAAATGCCCGGCGAATGAAATGTTATTTTGAATGGAATGGCATTTCCGATATTGATAGGTCTGACGGGAGACAAATAAAGTTTGAAAGATCTAATTAAAACAAGGAGGCTCGGTAATGTGCGTTTGCACATCAAGTTCCGACCCCGCTCAACCACATTTTTGGCATAAAAATCAACCAAATAAGAACAGATAGAAAACCCCAAAAATTCAAATATTTTTCAAATAAAATGTGTGTGAACAAAGATCGCCTCAAATGCAAATAACTCAGTGGAACAAAAATGCCGCATTACAATGATGAAATCAGCCATTATTAAGAAAGCAAGTCAAGACGAACAACAAAATCAATCAACAAAAACAACAAACATTAATTACATCCAAAACTTTATGTCCATTTAAAAAACACTTACAGAGGCTCAAAATAGCGTCAGAAAAAACTTAAACAAAACAAAATAACTTGCACTTTACTAGAAAAGATATGGTAACACTCTATAAAAAGGCTCAGTAACCTTTAGACAAAAAAGAACAAAAAAAAACAGCAAAGATAAAAAAAATTGCTTTCAATTCTAAAAACAATAAAATTTCAAAGTAAGGAAAACCCTTAGATGGCATTTGGAATCATCCAATACTTTAATGATCACATACGCTTCTATAGCAGGGCCTTAAGACCTGAAAAGAACAACAAAGAGAGACAACAAAAAAAATTCATTTGAAACTTGCAGGAAAACGCTGTCGAAGCCTTAAAGCCATAATTTGGCCCTCAAAATATGGCCAATCGAGCCTTCTCTAAATGCCAGAATACTTTATAGCGGGATCTCATTAGTGAGAATAGGTAACAAGTAGAACAAAGAAAAGGAAAAAGGGCAAAATTAATTAACACTTTTGTTTTTTTTTTCGAAATTAATATTTTTCAAATTCATGAAAGCCATTAGATACAAAATGGAATAATGAAATAGGTTTGCCTATTTGTCCAAAAGAAGCGCTTCGGACGTTTAATTTTTCAAAATATGTTTTAAGTCTAGAAAAACAACCTTAAATATAGACAAAAATCAAAAACCAGTTGACTTTTTATGCGAAAAATCCCTGTCCAAGCCAGTAAAGTTAAATCGAATTCTTTAAAAAAAGAAAAGTTTTTAATCACTTGCACCTACTCTTGACAACAATGATGTCATATAAGACCTGTAATTAAGAAGACTAGGTATCACATAGACAAAATGAATAAAAAACAACAAAGATAAAAAAATGGCTTATATTTATTAAAACATTTAATTCAAAGGAAAACCGTTTGATGGCAATTGAAAATGTCCATTATGTTTTTGATCACATACGTTTTTATAGGAGTGCTTTAAGACCTGTCATTAATGATTTTTTAGTTACAAAAACAACAACAATTAGAGACAAGAAAAAATTTCAATTGAAACTTGCGAGAAAACTCTGTCACAGCTGTAAAGATATTTTTGGCCAACAAAAAATATATTCAATAGAGCCTTCCCCAAATATCAAGAAGGTGTTATGCACCTTCTCGTTAATGAGAAGAGGTAAAAACTAAGAAACGCAACCAGAAAGAAGAAACGCAAAATTTATTGAAATGTTTTTTCGAAAACAATTATTTGCAAAGTCATGAAAGCCACTAGCTACAAAAGAAAAAAATAGGTTCGTCTATTCGTTCAAAAGAAGCACTTGAGATTTGTAGGAACTCAAAACATGTCCTACGTCTACAAAGGAACGTTAAATGTAGAGAGAAAACAAAAATTAGTTTATTTGTTGTGCGAATAACCCGTGCCGAAGCCAGTAAATTCATAACGAATTATTTAAAAAAAGACAAAATTTTGTAATTTGCACCTTCCCTTGACAACAATTATGTTATAAGTGACTTGTAATTAACGAGTCTAGGAAACAAATTTACAGAAAATGCGAAGTTAAGCGACGTTAAAAAGAGTTTTTTTTTTTTTTGGAAACAATTGTTTTCAAAGTCATGAAAACCATCAGCTATCTACCCAAATCAGAATACAGGCTCATTTATTCGTTTATAGAATGCCAAGAATGCCAATGAGTACTGTCATTATCCAGCTAATTTCATACGACTACAGTGACAAAGTAAAAACGACAGTTAAACACACTTGTAAGAGAAATCAAATGAATACTTAGAGAAACAAAGTGAATTCGAAGACGTTGAAACCTATAATCTATGCCTTTCAAGACTTTTATATGCTCAATTGCGCCTTATTTTGAGCGCCAATAATTTAATTTGTGAACTGTCAAAAATTTGATAATGTGAAGAAACGAGGAAGAAAACGTGAAAAATTGGCCAATACCTAAAAACCAAAAAAAAATGTGAAATCTAGTAGTATCAAAGCCAAATAACCATAACGTAACGCATAAAACAGCAAAAAAAATTTAAATTTAATTCGACAGAGGAAGAGGAAGAAGAAGCATTCTTTCTTTGCTGACGCTAAGCCACAAACTGACCAATTTAAGAGAAAAATAGTAGCAAAATCAAAAAGCCACTGTTTAATTAAAATTAACATTTTTAAAATTCATTTCTAAAAGTCAAAAAGACCAACATCTTTTGAGTACGCAAAAAAGATACAATAAATTGAAACTGTTTAGGAAGACTTATCAACAGTGATATGAATTGTTCTGTTCTTTAATTATCATAAAAACCTCGATTTTATTTTTTAATAAAAGAGCGACTGATTACAATACGAATTAGTTTTTCAACCGTAACAGTCCAAGAATGGACCAAAACCTGCCCTGCTATTGCTGTTCGTCCATTTGGAACAATTAATTGTTTCGAAGGCTTCAGATCTATATAATTTGATAGTTAAAAGATTAAAAATAAATGCTTCGTTTTTGGTTATCATAGAGTAAAGTTAGCGAAGAACGGCAAAATTTTGATACTAGACTGCTCTCAATGGAATTGGAAGTAAAACTAGCTCCCTTTGTAGTTTACAAAGATTGTGTTTGTCGTTTTTGGGGTGTGTACTTCCGGCAAATTTAATCAAAATGGACTAAAGAAGCTTATTTCGGACAATTTTTGATGAAGATGGCTGAATTTCAAATAAGTAGCTAAAATTTTAGTTAGAAAAATTAAATCAAAATAGTCAGCAAAACTTGTTTGTCTGTATGAACAAAATAAACAGTACAGTTGTTAACAATTTTCACAATTTTTAGCAAAATTGACGAAATTTTAGGCAAAATTCTGGAAAATGTGAATAAAAACAACGGAAATTCGTCTATTATTAACAAAAACTCGAACCTCGATAACTCCCTGTAAAATATGAAATTCAAAAAAATCTTTACAATTTCATATTCTACGCTGGAGGGGCTTTTTAATGATACCACTCACAACTCTGTATGATGAATATATAGATCGGTCAAAATTGACTGAACAAAAAAACCCAATTGAGTATATAGTTCCTCCCCCCTCAAGAGGGTCAGAACAATAGTTTTAATCATAACAAATTCAATAAAAGGATTTTTATAACATCTTGGAACGTAATTCTCTCATAATAAAATTGCAAAGAAATTGACACAAATTCTCTTGAAGCTTTTCCAAAGCTTGAAGTCCCGACTTGAGAAAAGGTCGTGACGGAGGCACTGTAGCTTGACCCAAGTTTTCGCTGCTGGACTTTAAATATGATGCTGGATTTTTGCTCAACTTAATAATTTTATACTGAACCCTGAATTTTGAGAAGCATTTTAAAAATGGCTGCCGCATAAAACCTAGTCAAGGAGTACGTTCGTTCAAAGTTTTCAATCAGTGAGTCACATTAAAAAAGAGGAACTGTGCTATTAAAAAAAATGATTTTTTCCCCAAATTTTAAGCAATGAAAAAAAAACATTTAACGCCTTGTATATGACGTCCCAATTGTTAGAGCAGTGCCAACTATTTCCATTCGGCCGAACTAACTGAAAATATGTTCGACTTGCGGCAATTACTTTTTCCTGTGAGTTTTACATTATTTAAATCCTATTGGCAAAATTCTCATTATTTGGAATGTCTATTGCAGAGCTACTTTATCGTTGCTTGTGGATGCTTAAGCA
This sequence comes from Convolutriloba macropyga, assembly GCF_964194025.1. Taxonomy (NCBI): domain Eukaryota; kingdom Metazoa; phylum Xenacoelomorpha; order Acoela; family Convolutidae; genus Convolutriloba; species Convolutriloba macropyga. The sequence continues at coordinate 70,411,142 of NC_134469.1, read as the reverse complement.
TACACATGGCAAAATGAGAACAAATAACTAAAATTACTCACAAAATTCAGCTCCTCGACATGAAAAAGACCATCATCCATGATAAAATTATATGAATAGACCACGTTTGACCATATAGAGATATAATAAAAACCATGTTGGCTGGACTCATTAAAAATTTTTATTTCAAATTTAAATGATGCTAGGGTGCTGTGATCAAAGTGAAAAAGAGGGGGAAAAACTTATTCACAGCTGACTCAGGGAAGAACAGAATTCCATACATTAAAAACACCCACATTTATTGCCGCACGGGATTTGAATATGTACGGAAGATTCAAAATAGGTAAAAAGACAGACTTTGCTTACCTGAATGCGTCCGTAGAATCAATTTGTTGACGTACAATGAGCCAGGCGGCAAATCGGAATGCTCCTGCGTAGATGAAGAAGAACATGCACTGACTGAAACTCTGTGCCAAGCCGTACACATGTGCAAACTTCATATTGGTGCTGAAACGGAGAAAAAAATGTGCTGCCACGTGACCTTGACAATTGAACTCTAGTCACAGCTGCACAATGATAAAGACATAACCGACTAATTTCGGGCGAATTGCTCTCAAACGACCGACGAGCGGTTGGCTTCGTCAGTAGCTAGGCACGGTTTAGTGAGACTAGCTTTAGCTTTTAGCTTAATTGAAGGGGCGTAAGTGAGCGCAGCGGGGGGGGGGGGGTAAAAGGGGATATGGGGGGTAGGGGGGTCAATTTCTAAGAACTGCCTTTGCACCATAAGTTAGTCTACAAAACAGATTCTGTGAATCGCATACTTGAAGACTTATGAGCTGAAAGGCTTTAAGAGCACTTAATGCCCGCTGGGCGCTACATGTTTATCCCGTTTTTGAGGACAAAAAGTCAAATGCGTCAGAAGAAAAAATAGTCAAGCAAAAAAATGACTGACAGGACTAATATAATTGCTAAAAACTTCGTTTGAGAGCAATTAAAAACAAAAAAAGGTAAATTTCACAAGTGATCGTATCTTTGCCTGGATTCAATAGCTCTGAATAATTGTGCCATATAAAAGTTAGTCTTTTTCTCTGAAACTGATCACTGGTCTGTGGCAACAACATGCATTTAAACGGCCTTAAACCTTGACCATTCTTCCCAAGGTGACATTCTAGACTGTTCAGTGCTAGACCTCTAATCAAATTTTTGTGCGTTCATCCCGTACTCCAATCCAAATTTGGTCAGACCAAAACATAAAAAAAGTCTCTCATCCGATTTATTCCAGACCAGAAAGTCTCTGATCAGACCACCTTCAGATCATTAGGTATCTGATCAGACTTTAGCGCACCACTGTCCAGAATGTCTAGTCCTAATTAACATTGCAGTACCTATAACTTACGGCAATTCCAAAACTTTCGTCGGCTTCTAATCATCATGGCTGCTTTAACAAAATTTCAATATACGAGGAAGACGATGAACGCAAAGTAAGCCGACATAAAAGCAAGCCGAAAGTTATGTAATAGTTATAGGATCTATCAGAAATAAAATATTGTTAACCGCTACAATCAAGACTGCGCATAGTTGCATGATGTATAATGGTGACGTCTTAACAAATAGACGTACCAAAATGTAGAAATTTCAACAAATGTGATTGGTTGAGAAGTTTAAAACACTGTACATTTATGCGTTCAATTAGCCAAGATTGGACATAGCCTAATGTTAGATTATAAGTTTTACCGCATCTGGCCATGTCTCCCGGGCCATGGCCATGCCTCAGCGGCCCGGGGGACTTGATATGAATCTATTACAACCGAACGTGAGACTAGTTTCCCCCAAAAAGTATAATTATTCTATTTCGGCTTATCGCGATTTCTGAGCAATTTTACGTTAACACGCATATCTTATTTTAAAACATGGAGATTTTGTTGAGCAATCAGCCAATCACAAAACTATATTCCTATTTTGTAATTGTGATTGGCCAGCAGTAAAATTTCTATTTTTTACTGGTACGTCTGCCATTTTAACTAGCGCTATGTATAATGTAGTCCAATGCACCAAAGAAGCAAAAATATGTCACTTTTCAGACATTTAGTCTTTACAGGCCTCAGCGGACCGCCGTACATTGCCATGCTTCTCCTCCGCTGTTGGATGTATTCGTGAAACCGTGAGCCGGTTATCGCGGCAAAGCCGAGAAGCGCACGAAGCGCGCCTAGCGGCCCGCCAGGGGTAACTTAAAGTACCTGTATCCCAAAATATTTCGGCTTTCTTGACCGCATTTTTAAAATTCGGCTTGCTTGCCTATCGGCCATGAGCTGGATACCACTTCTGATCAAAAGTTACTAAAGACAACGCGCTTTTAGGAAAAATTGTCACACAGAACGGAAATATTCTTAAGTAGAGATACAACAATCCGCGCAAGAAAATATGGGGGTGTCAAAAATGTGTGGGGCTTGGGAGTGGGAGGGCAGGGGGGTATATACCCAACATACCGACAATTTTTTTTGTTTTCAATCGACGATATCTGAATAATGGTAAATCTCATTTCCCGAGAGAAAAATAACAAAAGTTCATCAGACAGACGAAAAAACGGGGGAATTTGGATGGAGTTCGTCGACTTTACTGTGAGGTTACTACTAAGCTGCCCTTGCGTTTAATGTTAATTTCAAAATTAGACACCTTATCTAGTGCAGGAGACCAACGGCGTAATTCAGAAATTGATCATGATTTAGTGTAATATTGACTCTGGAGGGTGCCAACTTAATTTTACCGTTCAATATAAAAAATTCTGATAGAACTGATAAAAAAATCATTTGAAATCAGTTAAGAAAAATGTTTAGAAATTTTAATACGTTCTTTTTAATTAACTAGAACGTCGGAAGCAAATACAAAGTGAAAACAAGATGTGTTATAGCGTCAAACATTGAGCTAATGTTTTTTATTGTTTTAATTAATGCTGTACCATTGGATACTCATGAGAACACTTTCTTTTTGAAAAGAATCCATTCTAAATTTCGAAATCAAAGCATGTTCAAATTCGTTAAAATACCTTTTGTTTAATTATCCCATCATGATCTCTGGGGTCTTGCGAAGTTGTGATAGCAAGTTTGAAGACGACCTTCGAATTTGTTTTGCCATTTTGGTACGATAAAGTCATCTTGTAAGATCACGTAAGTTTCCTTTCTAATCTTGCTAAATTTTTTTAAAGAAGTTGTTTTTTGACAATGATATCCATATATCCCAGTACGAAGAGCAGTTATCTTGTTGAAACTAAAATAACTCTTGTTCAAGTGTTTGTCTTAAAACGTACATGAATTTGAAAAGTTTATTAACAGTGAGCAGTGACCAGTTAGAGTCAGACCCACGATGAGTTAACACAACTTTTGCAATGTACTTTTTTCGAACATCTTGAACAGAGTTTTCAATTTTGGACCTATGTATGAAGATCCAACAGTTTTAACCACTTATATCTAGTACAGTGGAATGTTGATCTGGTTCTAAGTACATTGGCTGGTGGGAAAAAGGGAGAAAATGCAGGAATTAGCCAAAATTTTCGTTATAATTGCTCAAAAAGATTCTTTGGTCGATAAACTACTAGTTCAATGGATCATGTGTTTTGCTGTGCAGTCGTGTGGCGGTCGACTTGTCCTTTCGTGGCTGTACCCCTGTGTGGAATATGCAAGCAGGGATAGACCTTCGTTGCGCTATATTATAAAATATGTGCCGTCTGTGATGCCCGATTACAAAATATTGTTTTAAGTTGGCCAATAAAAGCCGCAGAATGAATTCAATTGCTCATATTACGTGCTCAGATGGCTACAATTCTCCTATTTTATTGTCGGCCTAACACCCTGTTGGTCAATACAGCGTCCCTTGTTTCTGTTGTTCATATCGATGAGACAAACTTAGCAATACCTATAGCCAAATGGTTGCTGTAGTTTTTCTTGTGTAACGGCTGCTCTCCTTGTGTTTCACAAAGAAAGTTTTACACCGCCCAGTTCGTTCTGAGTGGTTACAAAATCTGTCCGGATACTTCGTTTATGCAGTTCGCTTTTGTAACTGTATATCCGCTCTGCTGTACTTACCGTTGCATTAACTATTTTAGTTCGTAACTATTCGCTGATCTTAGTTTTTTCAACTATCAATTTGAACTGGATTGCTACAGATCACACAATACGGGATCTCTTTATGTATACCAGTTCAATCCGATAGAAAGAACAAATCGAAGACAAAGATATATGTCTAAGACCTGTTTGTGCAAAAATATTTAAATTTAAACCTAAGTTGGCTTTTGCTGTTTGTACTCACAAGTTGAGAATACCAGAAGTTGGGGTTGTAACAGTTGAATTTCAGCTCCAATAATTCGTTGATGCAAGACACAGTAACAAAATTTACTGCTCAAGAATAATATTTTGAATACAAGACACAGTAACAATTTACTGCTCAGGAATATTTCTAGTTCAAGACACAGTAACACGTTATTTACTGCTCAAGACAATTTGTTTTGCAATATTTTGCTGAGTTATACTTTCAGCCGTTTTCTGCGGCTACTACGTTGAGTTCTGTGTGTTGCTTTTTGTTATTTCCCCCTTTTTCTCTTTTTTCTCACGTGACAAACTGTAACTAGAACTAGAACTATAACTATAGCTATTAAATGACTAAGACAACAGAAAGTGTTTTGTTTCTATTTTCCCCGCCTATACAAGCTTGTTATTCCTTAAGCTCAGCTCCAACATCGCCGGCCCTGTTTTCCTTCGTGAAAACATCATCGTCAGTTGGTAGTACTGGAGCGAGCTTCACTACGGGCCTCTTGTAGTATCCATCTTTTGTTCGGATTTTCGCTGATCGAATCACTCCGTCGGAACCTTCAAAGGTTTCGGTTATTCGACCCAGATTGTAATATCCACGTTTGTCACTGTCTTCCACTAACCACACAAGATCACCCTGCTGAAGACTTCTGTCCGTTGTGGTCTGCCATTTCTTACGACTGTTCAACGTTGGCAAGTACTCTTTGCGGAATCTGTCCCAGATGAGGTCTGCATAAGCTTGCGTTTGTCGGAAGAGCTTTCTATGATCAACAAATTGCTCTGCACCTGATAGATACGGTAAACAAAGGTTATTGTTGCCAAGTAGGAAATGGTTCGGAGTAATAGCTTCTAAATCGGTAGCATCAGAACTGACCTGTGTCAGCGGTCTAGAGTTCAACGTCTGTTCAACAAGACACATCGTGGTTGACAGAACGTCCTCCGTGACTGATCGGTTGCCCAGCACTGCGTACATTGCCTTCTTGCAACTCCTAACCAGTCTTTCCCACACTCCTCCAAAGTGTGGTGCTGCAGGTGGGTTGAACTTCCATCTGATACCTTGTTGAATCAGATGTTCTTCAATTCGCACCCTGTTCCATGCTGCTATATACTCTGCCAGTTCTTTTTCAGCTCCAACGAAGTTTGTCCCGTTATCGCTAATCATTTTGACTGGTTTGCCTCTTCGTGCAATGAATCGCATAATTGCGTTCAGACAACAATCAGTGTCTAGTTTTGGTACAATCTCTATATGTACCGCACGTACAGTAAGGCATGTGAATAGACAGCACCAGCGCTTTTCGTTTCTTCGACCAATCTTTACTGTGAATGGTCCGAAATAGTCTACGCCCACATTCGAGAACACTGTTGATGCGACTAATCGTTCTTCAGGTAGTTCTGCCATTACTGGTGCCTTTGTTTGGGCTCTTCCCTTTCGACATCTAATGCATTTGTTTTTGATCGATCTCAAAGCATTTCGTATGCCTAGGATCCAGAATTTCCGCTGAACTATGTTTCTGACATGTTCAGTACCTTCGTGATGACTATTCTTGTGTTCATTTCGCAAGAATGATTCTACTACATGGTGCTTCCAATGTAACAGTATTGGATGCTTGGTTTCGAAGTTCAATTCACTTTTACCTATTCTGCCCTGGGCACGGATAAGTCCTTGCTGGTCTATGAATGGTGAAAACTGGAGGATTTTGCTGTTTTTTGGAATTTCCCTTTCAGCCTTGAGAGATTTCATCTCTTCAGTAAACTGTTCTTGCTGCAGTAGTCTGAATATGCTTGCTTGTGCATCCTCTCTTTCTTGAACACTTAGTGTTTTTGTTGCCGGTTTGTGTTTTTTGAATACACGCTGTACGTATGCCATTGTATTTACTAGCCGATTGAAATTGCTGAATCGTTTCCACTGAATCATCGGCTTTTTCTCTTCAGCCTTTGCTGAGAAGACCATTTCTTCGTTTTGTTCGTCTAAAGCAAATGTTAAATTCACCGGTTCAGGCCATTCGCTCTCTCGTTGCTTCAACCAGGCCGGCCCAGTGAGCCATTCACTTCTCTTAAGTTCGTCAACATTGATCGCTCGTGTCCCGATGTCAGCTGGATTGTTAATACCACTCACATGATTCCATTGTGAAACATTAGTTGTATCCAAAATCTCAGCTACTCTGTTTGCAACAAACACCTGTTGCTTACGGTGGGAGCTATGAATCCATTGCAGTACAGTAGTGGAGTCTGTCCAGAAGTTAGAACTGTGAATTTTCGATTCGTGTTCCTTCACTATCTGCTCTTTAAGTCTCACTGCCATCACTGCTGCTTGTAGTTCCAAGCGTGGTATGGAAAGGTGTCGCATCGGTGCAACCCTGCACTTTCCGATTACAAATGCTAAGTCTGCTGAGTATTCTTTGGGCTTTGAACGTAGGTATGCCACTGCGCACATTGTGTCTTCAGATGCGTCGGCAAACACATGAAGTTCCCATTTGTCCTTGGCTGTGCTGAAGTATCTTCTATCAATGCTGGTTTCTGCTACTTCTGGAAGCTGCGTTTTCCACTTCAGAAACTCTTCTTCTTCGTTAGGTTCTACTGAGTTGTCCCAATGTTGTCCATTTTTGGTCCAGATGCTCTTCAGGAGTCGTCTCATATGGACACTGAATGGTGCAAACAGTCCAAGAGGATCGAACACTGAAGAAACTAGAGATAAGATCTTCCTTTGGGTGATTGGGGTCTCAACTTCTTTGCTTGTACCTCTGCAAACCTGTAGACTATCATCGGTGATCGTCCACTGAAGCCCAAGCACTGATGACCCTTCCTGGCTGGGTTCTACTTCAACCTGCTTTGTTTTGCTGATTGATCTTAAGTCCTCTGGGATTGCGTTGGTTACCAAGTCGCTATTGGTGATCCACTTCTTCAGTTCAAATCCATGTTTTGAGAGAAGAGGTTGCAGTTGTTTGAAAACTTTGATTGCTTCTTCAGGTGTTTCGACTGACTTGATGAAATCGTCCATGTAGAAGTTGTTTTGGATTGTTTTTGCTGCAATTGGGATCTCGTCCTCGTTATCGATGGCTACTCGCTTCAGAGCGTAGTTGGCACATGTTGGTGAACTCTTTGCTCCGAAAACATGACGCTGATACTCATAAATTTGCACAGGTTCGTTCATTGTTGGTCGCCACAAGAATCTCAAGCAGCTTTTATCCCGTTCAGGAACTTGCACTTGCAGAAACATTGATTCAATATCTGCGGTTAGGGCAATTGGTCCTTCTCGAAATCTGAATATTGTTCCGATCAATCCGTGTCGTAGATCGGGTCCGGCTAACAGCTTGTCATTTAGGCATACATCCTTGTATTTCGCTGCAGCGTTGCAAACACGGCGAACTTTACCCGGTTTGTTGGGGTTTATTACTGGATGGTGTGGCAAATACCATTCCTTTCTGAAAGTGCCTTTGACTTCCGATTTACCAAGGATCTTCACAAATCCCTTTTCAACATCTGTATCAATTGACTGTTGATACAATTCTTTTAAATTTGGGTCTCGTTGGAATCTTCGTTCCAGTGAGTAGAGCTGACCAAGGGCTGAGCCGTAGTTGTTTGGAAGACTGGGTTCTGGTTCATTCCAGAGCATGCCCACTTCGTACCGCTCGCCCGTAAACTTTGTAGTGCTCTCTAGAAACTTCTGAGCTTGTTGCTCTTTCTTTGATTGACTTACAACATTTATTTTGGAAGCATAAGTTTCTATGTCCCACCATGATTGGATATTTTTTGCCACTTTCACATCTTCTGTGAAGGCAAAATGACAAACATTTTGACTTTTCTTGCCTGTCATGGGACCACTGACTACCCATCCTAATTCTGTTAAGACGGCGAAAGGCTCACTTCGTGTTCCAATCTTATAGTCCAATGGACGTTGAATTTTGTAGGCATCTTGTCCAAGAATGATGCCTACTTCCATCAGGTTGAATCTTCTGTTTGGGAGAACATTCAGGTGTCTGAATTTGTTCTTCAGTTCCTTGTAATCATATGTTGTGTTTCCCAACGAGATTGATGAGTGTGCAAACGCTTCTATGGAATGCACCTTTGAATGTAGTCCCTTTATTGTGATAGGAACCTTCTCTGTCCTCAAATCTTGCGTCCCATGTATGCCAGCTATGTTCAAGGTAACGTCCGTGCCTTTGGCTTGTAGTTGATCCTTGACACTTTGGTCGATGAATGAAACTGTTGACCCACTATCGAGGAAAGCATAGGTAGTCAGCCTGTTACCACCACTCTGAACCGATACCGGAACTATTTGAAGAAAACTAGTAACTTGGTTACTCTGGTTGATTGTTGCTGCGCTTACGTTAACTGCGTGACTACGCTCGTCCATTTGGTTTTCTGAGTGTAACAGTCTGTTGTGCCTTTTGGTACATCCATTTATACCGCACGGGTGGACTTTACAATCTTTGATTGCATGCCCTTTCCCCAGACATCCATAACATAAACGTTCTTTTCTCACTGCTGCATAGCGATCGGTGACAGTCATATTCTTAAAAATTGGACAGTTCCATATTTTATGAGTGCCATCCGCTAGTGGGCAGTTGTTGTTTTGCATTTGCTTGGTTTCTTGCAGGTTTGAACTTGCACTGAAGTTCGATGTCTTCGAGAATTGTTTTTCTCTATTTGCGTTGCGTCGGTCTTCTTCTTTGCGTTCCCCTTTAAACGCTGAAAACCCTTCATGCACGAATGCCATTCGTGATAGCCATTTTTCAAACATGATTAGATCAGGCCAGTCCTCGTCTTTGTCATCGACGTAGAACCACCATTTTTCTTTAAGAACCTGTGGTAGCTTATCAACTGCCATGTACAATGTCGAACTTGATTGCAAGTCACCAATATGTTTGTACTCTTTAAGCACGTTCACGAAGTTAGATACAATAACAGAAAAATTAATTAGGCTGGTTGAATCATGAGGTTTCACTTGATTAGCTTTTCGTAGGCTCTCGAGCTGCGCATCTATAATTACATGCGGTCTTCCAAATTTTCTTTCTAAAATGTTCCAGGCAGCACTATAAAACTGTCCAGAATAGCCCATTCCCGAGATTGCAGATTTTGCTTTGCCTGTTAGCAGAGTCTTCAAATGGCTCATTTTTTCTGAGTCGGGAATCGTGCGTTTATCTACTGTTGCTATGAACATGCTAGACCACTCAGGCCACTCCAGTGGGTTTCCGTCAAAATTGTTCAACCTCAATTTTGGTAAACTACTGCTTGAATGTCCAGAGTTGTAGTGCCTTCCAGCTATCGGCGATTTATCCCGCTCTTCAGCACTTAGTGAGCGTTCACGAGTGTTTGGGTACCATGGGTAATGCCTATGCTTATTTCGTTCAGGGCTGACGTCAAAGCGAGCTCTTGGTCGAATTGGTGTTTGCGTGTCGTTCATCGAATTCGCCCACTCCGAGACATCTCTCCCTTTTGGGGTCCAATTGAAAGGTGACTTGTCACGCGCCTTAGTCGATTGAGAACGTAAGTCATCTTTCTCCAATGCTGTTCTTTGCAATTGGCGCTCTAGGTCTCGCACTTTTTCCCGAAGCTGATGTTGCATCTCTAGTTCTTTCATTTGCATTTCTAGATCCAACTTCTTTCGATCAAATTGGGCTCGTTCGATTTGCAACTTTCTTTCAAATTCAATTTCAAATTCTTTTATTCGTTCTTCAACCCGACGTTTCACTGAAGATTTTTCCGAAACGTTTTCTGTATCCTGGTTGATTGTCCGTGTAACTGTATTCGTCGTTGCATTACTTGTGTTACCATGGTTTTGGTTAAACTCTGGAATTCCAACGTTTTGTTCTAACTGATGCACATTATTCGCAGGCGGTTGCTCTTCATTGGCATGAAGAGTTGACTGGCTTTGCTGGCTTGACATGTTTGTCTCTCCGTGGATATACGGTAACCACTCTGCGTTCAAATATTGAAAGTATTTTTCTGTCTCAAGTTTGCGTTTTAAAGAAATATCTGGGTCTCGGAGAGTCTCAGCTTTTTTATTCACGAGTTTTTGAATGCTGTCATCCAATTGCAGTATCTGCTGATAAAGAGTCTTGAGCTTGCTTGGTCGATCTCGCTTCTCAATGAGCTCAAAACCTTCTTCCTCTTTCTCAATCAAGTTGTTTCGCAAGTTGTTGATCTGTCGATCCAAAACTCTTTGACTCTGTGACGGAGTCACTTCTTGTGTACTTCGGGACTGCAGCTTGAATCTCTACAGCTCCTTTGTTTGTTTGCTTTAATTGAGCTTGCTTTTCAACGTTCCTATTCGCTTTGCCTAATTGGCTTTGCGTTGTTGAATTACTCGTTGAGTTTTGTTCTCGTTTGTCGATGACTTTTTCACTTCGACTGTTGGGTTGGACAGCAGTTTATTCCACTGTCCGGGTCGGCGGACCAAATGTAACGGCTGCTCTCCTTGTGTTTCACAAAGAAAGTTTTACACCGCCCAGTTCGTTCTGAGTGGTTACAAAATCTGTCCGGATACTTCGTTTATGCAGTTCGCTTTTGTAACTGTATATCCGCTCTGCTGTACTTACCGTTGCATTAACTATTTTAGTTCGTAACTATTCGCTGATCTTAGTTTTTTCAACTATCAATTTGAACTGGATTGCTACAGATCACACAATACGGGATCTCTTTATGTATACCAGTTCAATCCGATAGAAAGAACAAATCGAAGACAAAGATATATGTCTAAGACCTGTTTGTGCAAAAATATTTAAATTTAAACCTAAGTTGGCTTTTGCTGTTTGTACTCACAAGTTGAGAATACCAGAAGTTGGGGTTGTAACAGTTGAATTTCAGCTCCAATAATTCGTTGATGCAAGACACAGTAACAAAATTTACTGCTCAAGAATAATATTTTGAATACAAGACACAGTAACAATTTACTGCTCAGGAATATTTCTAGTTCAAGACACAGTAACACGTTATTTACTGCTCAAGACAATTTGTTTTGCAATATTTTGCTGAGTTATACTTTCAGCCGTTTTCTGCGGCTACTACGTTGAGTTCTGTGTGTTGCTTTTTGTTATTTCCCCCTTTTTCTCTTTTTTCTCACGTGACAAACTGTAACTAGAACTAGAACTATAACTATAGCTATTAAATGACTAAGACAACAGAAAGTGTTTTCTTTCTATTTTCCCCGCCTATACAAGCTTGTTATTCCTTAAGCTCAGCTCCAACATCTTGGTTATCGAAGTACTCCCTTGTGATTTGTTTTATTACACACTAAATAATGTATAGGTAAATTTACCTGCACAGTTCAGGTAAACTTCAGGTATATTGTGCAGGAGGGCTATATGCAAATTTAAGATAAAATTACCTGCATTTGCTGGAACGTGCAGGTACCGTTCAGGTGTGTTTTATAGGAAAGTGTGACGATTTTTAGCGCTGAATACGGTGACATATTGTGCACTGAAATGGAGTGAATCTGATTTCAATAAACATCAAAATAGTAATAAATTTTCAAATTCGTAAGTGAATGGATGCCATACAAGAGGTCAGACCTAGTTGACATAAGTGATATTTGAAAGAATTTCGGTGAATGCGGTGAAAGTATAAATATTTCACTGCTAAGGAAATCAAATCTCCCAAAACCGAAGATTTTACAACACTTCACATTCACCGCATTATTCGCCGCTAAACAGTGCGGTCGCTTTCGGTGAAAACATTCATTTTCACAGCTATTCAACGCAAAACTTCATGAACTGAGATTCAACGCAAAACTTCAAATGTTTCAATGAACTGAGAGTCGAAGTTGAACTTATATAGTGAGCACATAAGATACCTGTGGACGACTGTGAGTGTGTGGTAGAATTTGTTGTACAGTCTCTTCTCCAGTCCCAGACTCTGCACTGTTCGTATGTTGGAAATCGACTCCGTCACCACCTACGCAAACTTACCTCTGAATTAAAGGATAGATATTCATCTCAAGCTGAAACTTATAAAATGTTTTATCTTAGAAAACTCCATAAACAAGAATGAACATTAGTTTAATTTCAACGTAGTTATTTACATCAATTAAAATTTACGGTTAACTTGGTAAATATTGCGCTGAAATGCGCTGAACTTACGTAAGAATGCTCTGAAAAGTGCTGAAATGCGCTAAAACTATATAGACAATGCGCTGAAATTTAAGCGTTTCTTACATATTTTCAGCGCATTATTGCACACATCTTAGAAAACTGGTAAGACTTTCGAGGCAAAAACCTAACCAAATAATGAGCTGAAATGCATTAAAACTGTGAATCACTCTAAAACTCTGCACAGAATGGCGCTGCAAAAAGTAGCTGAAAGTTATGTAAAAAATGTGCTGAAATTGGGCTGAAATTATGCAAGAGCTGCGTCAAAGATGGGTTGAAATTTCTACAAGATCCAAACTAACATAATTAGTTGTTTAAAATTTGTTGGTTGTTTCAGTTTTTCGCTTCTAAATCGATCCAATTCTGAAATACTGTTACCCGAAGACTTGAAGCTATTTAATTTCATTAATTAGTATTACTTAATTATATCCATTAATTCTGATATCTCTAATTAGGCTTTAAATGAGTCAAGTAATTATACAGCTACATCGAATAAAAAATGAAGATGGAAAATTTTTGTTGTTCCATAATGATTAAAATGATATAAAATGCAAATCTTCGTATCGGGATCGAACATCGTGATTACTGTAATCACTTCCTGATATGTTATTACAGATAAAAAGTCGATTACAGCTAAAACGTTAAGTGGGGTTTAAATATGAGTTATCCCACAGTAGTCTTGCTAAAACCATTTTCTTTGCGAGAGCTTTATTGAAACAGGTGTTTAATCCAGAGCGAATTTTGGTGCCTCAGGGGGTTCATGGACAAAGCTTAACAATTTTTGAAATATAATTGCTCTTTTTCGTTTGTACAATTCACGTGGAATCTACCTACAAAATTAGCTGGACAATTCAAAGAGTAGCTTTGTAGGTACTATTTATTAATTTAGTATAAATAAATTCTACAATGCTAGCATAGTTCACGCGCAAGAACAATATTATATATATATATATATATACATATATATATATATATATATATATATATATATATATACATATATATATATATATATATATCATATATATATATATATATATATATATATATATATATATATAAATATATATATATATATATATATATATATATATATATATACATATTTATATATATATATATATATATATATATATATATATATCATATACATATATATATATATATATATATATATATATATATATATATGTGATTAGTTGGGTTGTGGATTAGACAAATTTTTAAGCAAGTGGGCCGACAAACAAATTACCTCACCGACATACAATTTCGCCTGCACCACTATCAGCCGACAATTAACCACCTTTTAGCCGACAATTCAACATCATTTTGGCTGACAATTGTTTCATGATATTTACTCTCTTACTAGTTTTATTTTGAACAAAAATAGTATTATAATGCATTACTAACTACTACGCTACTACTAAACAACGTTAAAAAGTGCACTACTATATTCTGTCGAATTCTTAAGTTGTCTCTTGCTAAGATGGATGATATTACTAACTAGATGATATTACAAACCTATAGCCAACGCAAAAAAAAGTCAAGCGTTGGCTATAGGTTTGAATTAATTATAAATATTGTATGTAACGGCTGCTCTCCTTGTGTTTCACAAGAAAGTTTTACACCGCCCAGTTCGTTCTGAGTGGTTACAAAATCTGTCCGGATACTTCGTTTATGCAGTTCGCTTTTGTAACTGTATATCCGCTCTGCTGTACTTACCGTTGCATTAACTATTTTAGTTCGTAACTATTCGCTGATCTTAGTTTTTTCAACTATCAATTCGAACTGGATTGCTACAGATCACACAATACGGGATCTCTTTATGTATACCAGTTCAATCCGATAGAAAAAACAAATCGAAGACAAAGATATATGTCTAAGACCTGTTTGTGCAAAAAAATTTAAATTTAAACCTAAGTTGGCTTTTGCTGTTTGTACTCACAAGTTGAGAATACCAGAAGTTGGGGTTGTAACAGTTGAATTTAAGCTCCAATAATTCGTTGATGCAAGACACAGTAACAGAATTTACTGCTCAAGAATAATATTTTGAATACAAGACACAGTAACAATTTACTGCTCAGGAATATTTCCAGTTCAAGACACAGTAACACGTTATTTACTGCTCAAGACAATTTGTTTTGCAATATTTTGCTGAGTTATACTTTCAGCCGTTTTCTGCGGCTACTACGTTGAGTTCTGTGTGTTGCTGTTATTTCCCCCTTTTTCTCCTTTTTTCTCACGTGACAAACTGTAACTAGAACTAGAACTATAACTATAACTATTAAATGACTAAGACAACAGAAAGTGTTTTGTTTCTATTTTCCCCGCCTATGCAAGCTTGTTATTCCATAAGCTCAGCTCCAACATCGCCGGCCCTGTTTCCTTCGTGAAAACATCATCGTCCAGTTGGAAGTACTGGAGCGAGCTTCACTACGGGCCTCTTGTAGTATCCATCCTTTGTTCGGATTTTTCGCTGATCGAATCACTCCGTCGAACCCTTCAAAGGTTTCGGTTATTCGACCCAGATTGTAATATCCACGTTTGTCACTGTCTTCCACTAACCACACAAGATCACCCTGCCGAAGACTTCTGTCCGTTGTGGTCTGCCATTTCTTTCGACTATTCAACGTTGGCAAGTATTCCTTACGGAATCTGTCCCAGATGAGGTCTGCGTAAGCTTGTGTTTGTCGGAAGAGCTTTCTATGATCAACAAATTGCTCTGCACCTGATAGATACGGTAAACAAAGGTTCTTGTTGCCAAGTAGGAAGTGGTTTGGAGTAATAGCTTCTAAATCGGTAGCATCAGAACTGACTTGTGTCAGCGGTCTAGCATTCAGCGTCTGTTCAACAAGACACATCGTGGTTGACAGAACGTCCTCCGTGACTGATCGATTGCCCAGCACTGCGTACATTGCCTTCTTGCAACTCCTAACCAGTCTTTCCCACACTCCTCCAAAGTGTGGTGATGCAGGTGGGTTGAACTTCCATCTGATACCTTGTTGAATCAGATGTTCTTCAATTCGCACCTTGTTCCATGCTGCTATATACTCTGCCAGTTCTTTTTCAGCTCCAACGAAGTTTGTCCCGTTATCGCTAATCATTTTGACCGGTTTGCCTCTTCGTGCAATGAATCGCATAATTGCGTTCAGACAACAATCAGTGTCTAATTTTGGTGCAATCTCTATATGTACCGCACGTACAGTAAGGCATGTGAATAGACAACACCAACGCTTTTCGTTTCTTCGACCAATCTTTACTGTGAATGGTCCAAAATAGTCTACGCCCACATTCGAGAACACTGTTGATGCCACTAATCGTTCTTCAGGTAGATTTGCCATTACTGGTGCCTTTATTTGGGCTTTTCCCTTTCGACATCTAATGCATTTGTTTTTGATCGATCTCAAAGCATTTCGTATGCCTAGGATCCAGAATTTTTGCTGGACTATGTTTCTGACATGTTCAGTACCTTCGTGGTGATTATTCTTATGTTCATTTTGCAAGAATAATTCAACTACATGGTGCTTCCAATGTGACAGTATTGGATGCTTCGTTTCGAAGTTCAGATGACTTTTACGTATTCTGCCTTGAGCACGAATAAGTCCTTGCTGGTCTATGAATGGTGAAAACTGGAGGATTTTGCTGTTTTTTGGAATTTCCCTTTCAGCCTTGAGAGATTTCATCTCTTCAGTAAACTGTTCTTGCTGCAGTAGTCTGAAGATGCTTGCTTGTGCATCCTCTCTTTCTTCAACACTTAGTGTTTTTGTTGCCGGTTTGTGTTTTTTGAATACCCGCTGTATGTATGCCATTGTATTTACTAGTCGATTGTAATTGCTGAATCGTTCCCACTGAATCATCGGCTTCTTCTCTTCAACCTTTGCTGAGAAGACCATTTGGTCGTTTTGTTCGTCTGAAGCAAATGTTAAAGCCACTCGTTCAGGCCATTCGTTCTCTCGCTGCTTCAACCAGGCCGGCCCAGTGAGCCATTCACTTCTCTTGAGTTCGTCAACATCGATCGCTCGTGTCCCGATGTCAGCTGGATTGTTAATACCACTCACATGATTCCACTGTGAAACATTAGTTGTATCCAAAATCTCAGCTACTCTGTTTGCAACAAACACCTGTTGCTTACGGTGGGAGCTGTGAATCCATTGCAGAACAGTAGTGGAGTCTGTCCAAAAGTTAGAACTGTGAATCTTCGATTCGTGTTCCTTCACTATCTGCTCTTTAAGTCTCACCGCCATCACTGCTGCTTGTAGTTCCAAGCGTGGTATGGAAAGGTGTCGCATTGGTGCAACTCTGCACTTTCCGATTACAAATGCTAAGTCTGCTGGGTATTCTTTGGGCTTTGAACGTAGGTATGCCACTGCGCACATTGTATCTTCAGATGCGTCGGCAAACACATGAAGTTCCCATTTGTCCTTGGCTGTGCTGAAGTATCTTCTATCAATGCTGGTTTCTGCTACTTCTGGAAGCTGTGCCTTCCACTTCAGAAACTCTTCTTCTTCGTTAGGTTCTACTGAGTTGTCCCAATGTTGTCCATTTTTGGTCCAGATGCTCTTCAGGAGTCGTCTCATATGGACACTGAATGGTGCAAACAGTCCAAGAGGATCAAACACTGAAGAAACTAGAGATAAGATCTTCCTTTGGGTGATTGGGGTCTCAACTTCTTTGCTTGTACCTCTACAAACCTGTAGACTATCATCGGTAATCGTCCACTGAAGCCCAAGCACTGATGACCCTTCCTGGCTGGGTTCTACTTCAACCTGCTTTGTTTTGCTGATTGATCTTAAGTCCTCTGGGATTGCGTTGGTTACCACGTTGCTGTTGGTGATCCACTTCTTCAGTTCAAATCCATGTTTCGAGAGAAGAGGTTGCAGTTGTTTGAAAACCTTAATTGCTTCTTCAGGTGTTTCGACTGACTTGATGAGATCGTCCATGTAGAAGTTGTTTTGGATTGTTTTCGCTGCAATTGGGAACTCGTCCTCGTTGTCGATTGCTACTCGCTTCAGAGCGTAGTTGGCACATGTTGGTGAACTTTTTGCTCCAAAAACATGACGTTGATACTCGTATATTTGCACAGGTTCGTTCATTGTTGGTCGCCACAAGAATCTCAAGCAGCTCTTATCCCGTTCAGGAACTTGCACTTGCAGAAACATTGATTCAATATCTGCGGTTAGGGCAAATGGTCCTTCTCGAAATCTGAATATTGTTCCGATCAATCCGTGTAGTAGATCGGGTCCGGCTAACAACTTGTCATTTAGGCATATATCCTTGTATTTTGCTGCAGCGTTGCAAACGCGGCGAACTTTACTCGGTTTGTTGGGGTTTAGTACTGGATGGTGTGGCAAATACCATTCCTTTCCGAAAGTGCCTTTGACTTCCGATTTGCCAAGGATCTTCACAAATCCTTTTTCAACATCTGTATCAATTGACTGTTGATACAATTCTTTTAAGTTTGGGTCTCGTTGAATCTTCGTTCCAGTGAGTAGAGCTGACCAAGGGCCGAGCCGTAGTTGTTTGGGAGATTGGGTTCTGGTTCACTCCAGAGCATGCCCACTTCGTACCGCTCGCCTGTAAACTTTGTCGTGCTCTCTAGAAATTTCTGAGCTTGCTGCTCTTTCTTTGATTGACTTACAACATTTATTTTGGAAGCATAGGTTTCTATGTCCCACCATGATTGGATATTTTCTGCCACTTTCACATCTTCTGTGAAGGCAAAATGACAAACATTTTGACTTTTCTTGCCTGTCATGGGACCACTGACTACCCATCCTAATTCTGTTAAGACGGCGAAAGGCTCACTTCGTGTTCCAATCTTATAGTCCAATGGACGTTGAATTTCGTAGGCATCTTGTCCAAGTATGATGCCTACTTCCATCAGGTTGAATGTTCTGTTAGTGAGAACATTCAGATGTCTGAATTTGTTCTTCAGTTCCTTGTAATCATATGTTGTGTTTCCCAACGAGATTGATGGGTGTGCAAACGCTTCAATCGAATGCACCTTTGAATGTAGTCCCTTTATTGTGATAGGAACCTTCTCTGTCCTCAAATCTTGCGTCCCATGTATGCCAGCTATGTTCAAGGTAACGTCCGTGCCTTTGGCTTGTAGTTGATCCTTGACACTTTGATCGATGAATGATACTGTTGACCCACTATCGAGGAAAGCGTAGGTAGTCAACCTGTTACCACCGCTCTGAACCGATACCGGAACTATTTGAAGAAAACTAGTAACTTGGTTACTCTGGTTGATTGTTGCTGCGCTAACATTAACTGCGTGACTACCCTCGTCCATTTGGTTTTCTGAGTGTAGCAGTCTGTTGTGCTTTTTGGTACATCCATTTATACCGCACGGGTGGACTTTACAATCTTTGATTGCATGCCCTTTCCCCAGACATCCATAGCATAAGCGTTCTTTTCTCACTGCTGCATAGCGATCGGTGACATTCATATTCTTAAATGTTGGACAGTTCCATATTTTATGAGTGCCATCCGCTAGTGGACAGTTGTTGTTTTGCATTTGCTTCGTTTCGTTCGCATTCGAACTCGCACTAATATTTGACGATTTTGAGAATCGTTTTTCCTTGTTAGCGTTTGGTCGATCATCTTCCTTTCGTTCGCTCTTGGTTGATGGCATTCCTTCATGGACAAAAGCCATTCGAGCTAACCATTTTTCAAGGAGAGTGAGATCGGGCCTATCTTCTTGACACTCGTCAACGAAAAAGAACCACTTTTCTTTCAAATTTGGGGGCAGTTTTTCAATTGCCACTTGCAGTGTTGAACTTGATTGCAGATCGCCTTCATAGTTGTATTGCTTCAGTACATTAACTAGGTTGCTGATTGTTATTGAGTAATTAATTATAGCCGTTGAGTCGTGCATTCGAATTGGTTGTTGTTTGCGCAACATGTTAAGCTGAGCGTCGACAATTAGGTAAGGTCGCCCAAACTTCCGTCCCAGGAGTTCCCACGCTTGAGCGTAGAATTCTCCCGAATAGCCCATTCCTGATATAGCTGACTTTGCTTTACCTGTCAACAAAGTTTTCAAGTGGCTCATTTTCTCTGAGTCGGGTATATCGCGATGGTGAACCGTTGCTTTAAACATGTTCGACCACTCCGGCCACTCTAGGGGATTTCCATCGAATGAACTCAACTTCAACTTAGGTAGCTGACTGCTACTGCTTGGTTTATTGCGCTTAAACTTGTCTTGTTCCCGGGCTGCGCTGGCACGCTCTCCACTTGGTGACCGTGACTTAAGTACACCTTCGCGATTGAAGCTTACCCTGGGATAATTGTTGTCGATCCTGGTTTTCGCACGCTCGAAACTATAATCGTGCAAGTTGGAGAATTTATTCGAGTTATCGAGCCAACCGGAAACATCTTTATTCTTCGGGGTTTTCCAGTTGAATGGTGATCTACTTCGCATACTAGGGGCTGCACTGTCATCAGAATCTGATGCTCTTGCGTCAAGAGCTTCTTTCTCGTATTCCAGTTTCAGTGCACCTTCTTCTTCAAAAAGTTGCATCTCCATTTCAAGCTCCTTCCTTTTCAATTCGAATTCAATTTTCTTCAACCTCATTTTTGATGCAAAGTCTTTCTCTAGAGTCGCAAGCTTTTCTGCTTTTTTAGCTCGTTTATCAGAGGAGGCCTTTGAATCATTGTCCCTGTTTGGGTTTCCATGTTCAGCAGTTTGTTGAGAAACTCCCACAACAGACTGTGAAGACTTAGCGGCAGTTGGTTCTGCATCGCTTGTCAATTGTGCGGTTTGATTCTGTTGATCCGTCATGTTTGTTTCTCCGTGAATGTATGGTAACCAATCTGCGTTTAATGTTTGCAAGAAATTTAGTCGGTCGGCTTCGTACCGTTCAAACAATTCAGAATCACGAAGAAAATTTGCTCGCTTTCGGTTAAGAATGCAAAGAGAGTCGTCAAGTTTCAGCACCTGTTTATAGATGGTCTTGAGTTTGCTTGCTCTATCGTTGTTTCTGATTAGTTCCTCGCCTTCCTGAATTTTTGCTTTGATTTGTTTTTCGGAGTTGCTAATCTGTCTAAGCAAAATGTCCTGACTCTGTGACGGAGTCACTGCGTTTGTACTTTGGGACTGCAGCTTGAATATCTACAGTACCTTTTGTTTAATTGCTTTAATTAAGCCTTGCTATTCAACTTCTAATGCACTTTGCCTAATTGGCTTTGCGTTGTTGAATTGCTCGTTGAGTTTTGTTCTCGTTCGTCGATGACTTCGTCACTTCGACTGTTGGGTTGGACAGCAGTTTATTCCACTGTCCGGGTCGGCGGACCAAATGTAACGGCTGCTCTCCTTGTGTTTCACAAAGAAAGTTTTACACCGCCCAGTTCGTTCTGAGTGGTTACAAAATCTGTCCGGATACTTCGTTTATGCAGTTCGCTTTTGTAACTGTATATCCGCTCTGCTGTACTTACCGTTGCATTAACTATTTTAGTTCGTAACTATTCGCTGATCTTAGTTTTTTCAACTATCAATTCGAACTGGATTGCTACAGATCACACAATACGGGATCTCTTTATGTATACCAGTTCAATCCGATAGAAAAAACAAATCGAAGACAAAGATATATGTCTAAGACCTGTTTGTGCAAAAAAATTTAAATTTAAACCTAAGTTGGCTTTTGCTGTTTGTACTCACAAGTTGAGAATACCAGAAGTTGGGGTTGTAACAGTTGAATTTCAGCTCCAATAATTCGTTGATGCAAGACACAGTAACAGAATTTACTGCTCAAGAATAATATTTTGAATACAAGACACAGTAACAATTTACTGCTCAGGAATATTTCCAGTTCAAGACACAGTAACACGTTATTTACTGCTCAAGACAATTTGTTTTTGCAATATTTTGCTGAGTTATACTTTCAGCCGTTTTCTGCGGCTACTACGTTGAGTTCTGTGTGTTGCTGTTATTTCCCCCTTTTTCTCCTTTTTTCTCACGTGACAAACTGTAACTAGAACTAGAACTATAACTATAACTATTAAATGACTAAGACAACAGAAAGTGTTTTGTTTCTATTTTCCCCGCCTATGCAAGCTTGTTATTCCATAAGCTCAGCTCCAACATTGTATGATATTATTCAATTTTCATTTAACATCTTTGTCGCCAGATATGAGTGAAGTCTCCATCGAAATAGCAGCGCCGTTGTTATCGTGAGTAGATGTTTTGAGGACCAAAGACACTTTATTCCACGGTACGGTTTCAACTTCTTTTTGACCAGCCAGTTGAAAAAAAATGATGAATGAAGAACAGAAAAAGATTTATTCAGGAAAACACCTCACTTCCTCTGTTCTCCATTTTCTAAAAAGTTATATCCAATTTCATCTATTTAGCAGCTTCGGTCAATGCCATTAAGGGTCAAACCAGTGACTTAATCACGTTCGTTTGCCTTTCTAATGTCAACAATCTTTAGTTTTTATCAAACGTAGTATAGTGAATACTATTTTTACAGAAAAATACTTCACCTCTCCATTCACCCCCAATCTATCTATCTATCTATCTATCTATATATATATATATATATATATATATATATATATATATATATATATATATATAATACTTTACAGCTATAGAATTTTCTATTGCATCTTCAGTCTAATCCATTCAGGGTTTTGATTTTATTCTCATATCTAGTATCCTACTTTTTTGTTAAATACAAAACTAATTTTTTTTTTTCGTAGAAAGCCTGACCTCCCTCATTTTCAACCTCAATTGATTCCACTGTTTTTATTTGACTAAATTAGGCCACTTTCTCCTTTTTTTACGTCAGCTATTTTATCTCTATTGTACATTAGCAGTTCATATTTAAAAAACAGTTACATAAATTCAAAGATCCTCCATGCTGATTGGGCAAAGCATATTGACCTTGGTTGTAAATATGTCACCTTGCCAACCCGCATCATTGAAATTTAAGAATAATTGCTGAAATAGTTCATTCTGTTTGGTCGTCCTTGACTCAATGGAAGAATTTTTTGCCAAAGAAACAAAATAGCCAAATGCGGGAACAGTTCCAACGTAGCTCTTTGTGCAAGATGTCCCTCAACCTTCACCCAGGATACCTCTAACTTTAATAAGAAACATACAGTACACCGAATGCGTTGAGTACCTCAAATCAAGATATTTGGATGAAAACTGATGTTTATAATAATTTCTTTATAAATTTGATTCTTACTAAGGTCATTTTAGTAAGGGCAGGTTACTTTCACTGCCACTGTGTTGAAGGTTTCTTGTAATAAAAACTTCCGCGGCTGATGTGAACAGTGCCTTCACAGCGGCTACCACTACTATGGCAGTCAATTTTTCACAGAAGCGCATTTGCTCCAAAAAACTCTCGGCGAGACAGATTTTAAGAAGAGTCAATTTTAGTCATGATGAATTTAACCATGCATGGGTGCAACACACTAGATATCTTTAACAAAAAGTTGCCGACATAAAACCATCCAGCCAGAAGGTCAAAATCAAAACCTTTTTCGTACTTACAATTGAATGTACAAAAAATCACTGAGTCACATTGCCGAAATCAGTTTTCGGATTTTTGAGGGAATTATGTGCTTCCTGCGTGTATGCTTGGGTTTTCTGAAAAACTTCAGTCGTTCCTGTTTGTTAATGCAGCCCAATAAATTGACTCAATTGAATTATTTTTAGAGAATCAATTGGAAGAATTCATTTAGATTCCTTACGGTTTATGATGCTCTTTAATTGAAATTTCAACTAGTCTATCGAGTTTAGAGTAGTTTCTATTGTGACTTCGGGAAATATTCTGAAATCAGAAACGTTGTGACAGTCATGACGTTATGTTCTTCTCTTCCCGCTGTCGTTCATAGTGTTTCTTTGTGTAGTTTGAGTTTTGGTGATTGTCAAAAATTTGGTGAATATCAAACATTGAAAATTATAATAGGTTACAAGATTGAGAAAATGATTTAAAGTTTCCTTAAATTGTGAAATTAATGGCAAAACGTCTAAAATTTGATTGCAAAACCTGTGAAATTTTAAAAATAAAAAAGCTGTGAATTAGATCAAAAGTACGGGTTTCAAATACATTAAAACTGAATTTCAACTACTTTAGAGTTGATTGTTTAAAACAACACGCGTGGAGTGTAATTACTTTAAATCTTGAAAATTTACTGACGTTTAGAGCGTGAAATCTAATGACACGTTTCTTGCGGTAATTTCAATTTTTTGTTGTAAACTTACGTTTGCTTGCTTATATTGTTCAAAAACCGGTTATTAAAATTAAAGTAGACATTGTTCAAAAGGCTTAAATGGGAATACAAGTCTAAAGATTGGTTGTGAGATTTACTTACAAGTAAATGAAAAAAACCAAAGTTCCAAACAACAACTAATGTCGTTAGAACGAATACACAAAGTAGAATAGCTTCTGTTGCAAGACATAGCGTTTAATGGAAAAGGTGTCATAAATTCTTACAATATAGGTGACTTTTTGTGCTTAACTTTGTGAAACTCCATATCAAAACCAACATTAGCACCAAAGAGGTCTTGGAAAAATGACTTTTTACGTACTAACAAACGGGTTTGCTTAATAGTGAGCTTCTTCACAAGACTTTGAACCCCAACTGCTGGTGGTTTCTTGGCCTCGGCATTCACCCTGTCAAGACGTTCAATAGCAGCTTCGGTCATCTCTGTTGCCATTTATGGGTGAAATTTTAGAGATCAATTGAAAATTTTCATTTAGTTTACGCTCATTCATAACTAAAATTTGAGACACTGAGAAGAAAAGGACAAAAGAAAGTCGACAAAAACGAACAAATACGGATGAAATTCCAAAACTCAATCATTTTTTGAGTGATAATTGTGTCGAAGCCGTTAAGACCATAATCTATTTCGTAAAAAATTAGATATAAAGTAAAGATATTTAAACATTGATGCTTTTGATTCCAAAAAAATTATATTCAAAGTACAAGAATCGAATCCCGCAAATTTAACCCAAGTGGACTAAAGAAGCTCACATAGAGTCATTTTTGACGAAAAAGCCTGAATCCTGAAAATTATGTAAAAAAAATTTAGCCACTAACTAGATCAAGCAGTTCACAACACTATTTCATCTTTAGGGGTAAAAACAGCAACCTTTCTTTTTTCAATATTTAACAAGTTTTCAGCAAAATAAGCAAAAAGTTGCTTTAAAAACCGTAAAATGTGAAGAAAACCAAAGAAATTCATTCAAATATTATCAAATTGTTAAACCTTGATAGTTCCTTGGAAAATTGAGATAAAAAAATCACTTTAATTATGGATTATTTGCTGGACATGCTATTTAATGATACATTTTTCAACTCTCTGAGATGAAAATATCGAAAGGCAAAAGTTGACTGAAAAGGACCCAGGGTCACCGATCATGCCACTTTCTTTGATTTCGTAGTAGGTCATATAAGATTCTCAAAATGCTTTTTCAGGTTATATGTAAAAAATTTTTTTTCGTTTATATGCATTTATTGGTATTAACTGGCTTCGGAGAATATTTAAACTTCAGTTATCAGTTTGGACCTAGACCTACTCTTTTTTATAGTGCCCCAATTTGCAAATGATATTGCAAGTTAGGGTATTTTGAGGGATTACAAATTATGCCGGTGATTCCTTATTAAATACAAAAAAAATAAATGTTAAAAGATTAATGAAAAATAGATGTGTGATTCTTGGTAGTCACACTTGGACCATATATGTTTCCTTTGGTTTCCTACAAGGATTGTACTAAGAATAGAAACTATGAAATCATGTATGCTCTTCGTATGCTATCAAAGAGATTTCAACCCGGGAAACCATTCGAGTACATAGATTCTCCCTATAAAAATGATATAAGTGATCCCAATAAAAACTTAAACAGTGGCGTCTTCTTTAAATTTGTTGTTCCGATCCTAAACTGGAGTCGGAACAAAAAAATTTAATGAAAACGCCCCTGTTTAAGTTTTCATTGGGTTCATTTCCATAAGCAAATATTTATAACAAGATAGGCTTATATTTAGCAATTTGACTCTCAAATATTCGTTTAATCTTTGCCATATAAAAACAGAAAAAAGTTTATTGAAAAACATAGTGGTTTTTTAGATCAATTTTTGAACTTGAAGTGAACTTGATCCTTTGTGGCGTTAGAGAAATACGAGGTAGTTTGTCCAATTTCCTGCCAAATCCACAAGAGAATTCCCGATTGGTTCCATGAAATGTTAGTGGGAAAATTGATTAACTGTCTTCAATCCCGGTAAGTATTTGCTTAAATTGCAGAAATCTCGCTCGGAAATTGCTTACATCCTGTCAATCTCTTTGGGCATTTTGCCATTTCTCAATACGTCTCAGCTGAGTAACTTTTATTTCCTACTTTTCCTAATGGAAAACTCGACAACTTGCATACATTTGCCTGAAAATACACATTTCGAAAATTTCCCACGGGTATTTCTCGTTGGGAAACATTAAAAATAGAACAAAATTGGAAACTTGCAGAGGTTTTTTGGAGGCAGCACACCAGGATAACTACCGTAATTACAAAATAGCGCAGTTATAGCAATGCTAATGAATGGAAATTGGGAATTTTATAAAAAAAAATCATGTACTACAGAAATTTGATCGTCTGTAAATTTAATAAAAAATATTTCACAACTTTTTCGGATTAATTATTCGCCAGATATTCAGTCACCATTGTACCTGATGCGTAAATATTTTTGTATTTTTGTATTTCAAAGAAAAGAATTTACTTTTTCCGGTTTACTTTATACTTCTTGTCCTTTGAGTTATGGTTAGCTTACATCAGCTAAGTAGGCAGTTCATCTTCAATAATTCACCATTAAACTTCAGTTGTGCCTCCAATTCATCTATTATAAAAACCCGTTTTTGGTAATTTCTTCTCTCAAATCTTACCTTTCCACCTTGTTCTGCGTCTTCGGACTCTTTAACACTGAACCCCTGAGCAAATTTGGCCTGCATGCCACCTGCAATGCCGATGAGAGGAAAAGCAGCCAGCAAAAGTAGAGCCAGTTGCCATCCAAACACTAGAGCAATACCCAAACCAATTGATAGACCAACGACTGCCTCCAGCGCCGCTTTGACCCGGATTCCGGTCGCACCCTGCACCAGAGAGGTTTCTTTTGCCAGCCGAGTGGTCAATACACCCACATAGTTTTTCTCGTCGTCAAAATAAGACATGTCCTGAAACAGGCAAAAATGACTAATTTTTGATCAGACGTTCTTAATCCCAGGTTGAAGTGTCGACGGCATTTTTGCGGCCAACCTGAGGGTTCGTGGTCACTAAATAATTTGCAACATTGGAGGAGGTATTATGATCGAAACAGGAGGTTGATTCCGCGCTCGAAAATCTTATCAAACAGCGTGTGAAATAAGGCTTTGTGGGTCAAAGTTTGAACGGAAAATGTTTTATGACTTGCGATGAAGTGAATAGTGCGAAAGCGGCACCTTTTTTAAAAAAGATTTGCTCAGATGCTTTTTATTTGCGGTTATCTTGACTGTTTTTCACCAAGTTCTGAGGATAACAGTGAACTGCTACAATGGGTGTCACTGGGCATAAAGATAGAGCAAAAACCATAATGACAGGGCAATTGATTAACAAAAATAATACCGATGGCAACATCTGCTTGATTGCAACTTCAAAAAAATATTTCCAGACGTCTCCGAGAACTGCAATCCTTTCATAAATGTTATTGAGGTGAGTGGTCATCATGTGTAGCCAGTTTACGATTGCTGGCAATTGTCAAAAAAGTTAGCGAAATTTAAATATTTGCAAATGAAGTTGATGGAATTCACATAGCATTACAATGCATTTTTTAAATCTATTTTGCTGTACTTTTTGACCAACGCATTCACCTAATTTTTGCAAAGATAATCATGTTTATCACCTTTCTCTCATATTTGAACAAAGCATTACCAGCCAGCGCCCCTACCACATAAAATGGCATGTTTGATCGATTATACATCTGTAGTTCAACAAAACGTATCCTGATACCTGTAAAACGAGCCTTACACTGTGGGATATTGCAACAGAGAAACTATTGTGCCAATTGGTAATTTCCATAGCTGAAGTTTGCCAGAGAAAAGCACCGATAGATTCGTAGATCTGCAGTCTCAAAAAAAATCTGCAGTCTCAAGTTGAAAAAACAGACCAAAAAGAAATTTCTTTGTTTCATTAAATGCTGATGCGTTAGATTTTGGTTCGGAGTCTGTATAACTTGCTGCTTTTGTAACTGCTCTTAAAAAACTTTTGAATAGAGCAACACCCACTCCTTTGGCATTATTTCATTTAAATAAACAAAAGAAAGTAAAATTGAGTGTTATCAAGTCATTTTTACAGTGAGGTAAACCACGTGTGACCAAGCGCTTAATCACACGACTGAACAAAAAAAGTCTCTCAATTAAGTGAGGAAAATGACGTTACCCGGTCAATCGAGTTGCATTGCATTGCCAGAGGATCAAAAGAAAATTTGGAGTGATTCTGATGTCAAATGGTTCTAACAAAAGATTGAAGACGAAAAAAAAACAATAGCAAGACAATTTGCCATGACTAAAAAACAACAAGAGCTAGAATGAACTATGAACGGATTGGGAAAACCGTTCAGTCAGAAAAATAAGATAAAAAACCAAAAAACAGTCAAAAACGCTGTCAAAATGCCGAATGTGAAAAAAACCACTAACAAGGAAGCGAATTTTGTTCACCATTTTCTACTTCTAATTTAAAATATGAGCAAAAAAAATTTAACGTATGGAAACCACTGGATTTTTTTGCTCAACTTCCTATTTCAGCGTGACCAGAATCATCACGTTATTTCGACTTAAAAAATCGAAAAGAAAGTTCCTGAAAAAATATAGCTGGAAGACTCGGGAGTCAACTGAAAGTGCATATTCTTTTAAACCGTAGACAACCGCTCAATAAAAAAGAGCCTGCTAATTAAACACACAAATTGAAGACAAATCGGAGAGAAATTACAAATGTTTGCAACTTTTTTCAGTAAAAATTTCGAGCTATGAAACCTTGAACTGTCCAATTTTATTAGTAATACCCGTATAATAGCTTCAAGTTAAATAGTAAACAATAAAAGCTATCGCCAAAAGTTAAGTGCAGAAGAAATAGACAGAAAATTAAAAGAGACGAAAAAAGGATTAATTTGATTAAAATTACACAATATTTTTTAACAAAAGCAACACAAAATTACAAGCTGTTATATCGAATGACCAAATATAGAACCAAATTAACTCAGATCAACCAAACTACTCCCCAGATGCTTTAAAAAGATGAAATAACATTACAAAACTACTGAAAAGAATCCAAGAGGGAAAATGGCAAAAATAGCTTAAAATTGAGCATAAAAGTATAATTTTGTAAATCAGATGATCAAAAAGGCCTCCGAACACCAATTTCAGCATAGTTGATTAACGCAAACACCATTAGCCAAAAAGGTTAAGTTAAGCCTAAAAAACTGCTCTGAAAAAGCCGCGCGTGATCAAATTAATTTGTCAAAAATTTTTTTACTACTAACTTTCTCGCTCTCTCTCTCAGAACAATGCATAAACAAAAACTACCATAATTTATCTAATATAGACACATCCTCTAATATAGAAGGCACCGAACTATTAAAACAGATCACCTTCTTCGAGTCATAAAAAATGACAGCGCCCAAAACAATTCAATATATTTGAAAAAAGCGAGAGGAGGCCAATACTAGCCCCAGTTATCGCTATTACTAAGATTTATTTGTCTTCTGTCTAAAAATTCCCCAAATTAGCGCAATATCAATTATTAATTGAAAGTAGGTGCGCTGGCTAGTTATGAGAATAATGAAGTCAGTCAATATTGAGTTACGGTCTGGGAAACTGACAGATTGCTGACATGATAACAAAATTTTCTTCTAAATGAAAACTACGTTGCAAAAATGAATATGAAGAATGCATTCAAAATTTGAAAACTCCCAGTCTTAATCGGACGGATATTTTTCACGATCTTGTAAAATTATTGAAAGATTGCGCATGATTTTGCAAGATCTTGCAACTTAACCGTCCGATTTTACAGCATACCTGTCATTAGTATAAAATGTTTCAAACACATACCTGTCTGAGCATGGATTTGAATGACTTGGAACGCAGTCTCTCGGTGAGGCGGGACCCGGACTCTCCGAGGGCCCAGGATTCTACGAGGAGTGAGATGCCGATTATCAAACCCAGCATCACAAACATCATCGACC
This sequence comes from Convolutriloba macropyga, assembly GCF_964194025.1. Classification (NCBI taxonomy): domain Eukaryota; kingdom Metazoa; phylum Xenacoelomorpha; order Acoela; family Convolutidae; genus Convolutriloba; species Convolutriloba macropyga. Next base: position 70,381,561 of record NC_134469.1, on the reverse strand, counting down.
AGAAGTTGGCTTCCTTCTGCATCTTGTCTATTGAGAGAACAAACACCTGTAAATTGTGACAAATGGGTCTCATATTGAGATTTATAAGACTGTTTACAAGAGTTTACTGAGGAAAAACTAACTGCATAAAATTTGTAATTATCATGATTCATTTTTAATTTGATTAATGATCACCGCATTCATCTGCATCAGCTCTCCCGGGTTGACCACCATAAACCTTTCTTGGCAACCATATCCAAGCCATATATGGAGTTTATGGTAACTTGGCAACCATATAGATGACCATGCAAAAAAAATCAACATTGCTCAAAAAGCTCTTAAAACACCCATATAATGTACTCTGAGTGGAGAAAAACTCATCAAGACGCTTGAAAAAAAATTGAAGTTCAGGCTGTCTTGGGAACCATATCCAAGACCATACACATTTATGGTGCCATAAAAGACCATAAAAGTCAAAGTCAAAAAATACAAAAAAATTACAGAGAACAGCTTAATTAACATCTTCTGACTACATTAAGCGTTCCAAAAAAGCAAATTAGGTTAGTTCGATTTTTTATTTCTTGCAAACCATATCCAAGACCATACACATTTATGGTGCCATATAAGACCATAAAAGTCAAAGTCAAAAAATACAAAAAAATTACAGAGAACAGCTTAATTAACATCTTCTGACTACATTAAGCGTTCCAAAAAAGCAAATTAGGTTAGTTCGAATTTTTATTTCTTGCAAACCATATCCAAGACCATAAATTTTTATGGTCTTGCATATGGTTGCCAAGAAATCCATGACTTTTCAGATTTCCTAAGGAGTGTCTAAAAAACTTGAAAACTGGCAGTACGTAACACATTTTTGGTAGAAGAAGGCATATGTTTACCTCAGCAATATTTGGAGTTCTCAAAAAAAAAATAATAGAAGAAAAGATACGAAACTACTTTAAAATTTGGCACAAATACATTGTTTCTAGAGCCAAAATCAGTAGTAAAAATATCGACCACTCTTTTCACAAATAAAAGGCCATACTAAAGTGTTTTTGCGGGCATTTTGATCAGAAGGTTTAATTAGTAACGGAGATCTCATTCAATTACACAAAAATAAGCTACTGTTCTTCCTAATTAGGATTTTTTTTAAATTGATGTTATTATAATTTGTTTTAATTCGCGGAGTGTGATAAAATGTGCTATAAATGCTGCAATAAACATCTGGAGCTATAATATGCGGCCTCATACCTATAAGATTGTCACTTTTAGCATTTTGTTACAATGGACTTTGATATGATTGCCAAGAAATCCATAAATAAAACAATTTTTAATAAAGATCTCCTTTTCATATGTTTATGTTGTTGTCCCAAAATTGTCCTACAATGGCGTATTCTGCCAGTGTTGTTTACTTTTTTAGTATTTTATAAAGTTTATTTATTAAGAACAATCATCTTTGTTTTTTTGTCTAACTTAAACAAAAATATAAAATAATTTTCAAGAGTTTATAGTCGTTTATCGTAATTTACATGGATCGTTTGGATGACACATCTGTTTTCAATAGAAAAACTATGTAAAATAAGAGATTGCTGATAGCAGAAAGCATATGTTTACCTCAACACCATGAGGAATTCTATACAAGAAATAATAGAAGAAAAGAAACGAAACGACCATAAAATTTGACACAAATACATTGTTTCTAGAGCCAAAATAAGTAGTAAAAACAACGACCACTCTGTTCACAAATAAAAGGCCATACTAAAGTGTTTTTGCGGGCATTTTGATCAGAAGGCTTAAATAGTAACAGAGATCTCATTCAATTACACAAAAATAAGCTACTGTTCTTCTTAATTAGGAGTTTTTTAATTTGATGTTATTATAATTTGTTTTATTTTGTGGAATGTGATAAAATGTGCTATAAATGCTGCAATAAACATCTGGAGCTATAATATGCGGCCTCATACCTACACGTCAGCAATTTTTACTCTCTTGTAAGCGCGATATCTTATACGAGAAAAGAAAAATGTTTGTTGAAAAACAAGAAGTGAAAAATTGAAATGCATCGCTTATCGCATTAGGGCTCAACGAGATACTTAAACTTGTCTCGTTTCCAAAGTTATTTGGTGTGATTTTGCAGCTAACGCCACCCGAGAATTTCAATTTGTTTAATCAAAGTCCCAGAGGGAAAATTCTCAAATATCACGGTAAGTAATTGCTAATATGTGAAATAGCCGCTCGGAAATTACTTAAATCGTGTCAATTCTGTCGGGAGTTTTGACAATTCTGATTATTTGACAGTTGGGGAACTAGTATCAGGTACATGACCAAAAATGGTTTTGTTCTTCAATTATTAGCCAGGTATGGTGTTCTGCTTTCAGTGCACACTGAACACGCCAGTTTTTGATTTTAATAAAAATAAACAGTTCAAGGTAAAAAAAAAATAAATGGAAGCAATAGTTTGAAAAATTTGAATGTCAAATATTGGAGATTTTTTACTGAAGTTTTTTGTAGACTTTATTCAAGCGCTGATGTTCTTGCAAAATATTTCTTCTTTTTCCAGTTGATTTCTCCCGTGCATCTGGTGAAATCCACAACTGGTATATGAGGGGAAAATGCAACCAAGATGTTTAACTTGCAACCAGAAAGATCAAAGCACGAGCCCGAATTAATCGGTATTGAATAATGTACATAATATAAAATTTATTAGGAATTGTCTTCTAAAACATTTGCGACGAGATGCGTCTTGAAAAAAGATCAGAGAAGACATCAGCCACATCTTACACAAAAACTTAGTTCTTACTTGATAAAATCCCCCTCATTAGGAGTTATTTGACCATAGTTTTATAGTGCGAAATTGCATTCATTTGTAAATGAATCTCACAACCAATCTTTATACATATACTTTTTATTATACCCTGTTCATTATACCCTGCTTACATTAAATTTATTTGCCGGTTTTTGAAACACATAAAAGAGAAAAAATTATGCAAAGTTCTAAAAAAATTTAAAAGTACTTACAGAACCTTCTCAATAGATTTCACGCTCTCGGCTTAATTTTATTTAGAAGATTTAAAGTATTTATATTCCACGCGCTTTGTAATTAAAACCCACCATTAAAGCCTTTAAAATCCAAACATAATTTATTTGAGTTCACAATTAGCGTTATTAACTACCCATGGCCTAGATACTTACAATTTTTAATGTAATCAAATATGTACAAATTATTGCAATTAAATCTCGTGACTTTTTGTTTTTTTTTCACAATTATTTTGCAGCAGGCATGGTGAATTTTAAATAAATGGGATTATTAAAAATTTTTACAAAGCTACGTTTTGAAGTGCCCAGAAAACTTGGTTACTAAATTTCATGTGAATTTTACTTTCGAAAGATAGCAAAGAGCCTTCAGAAATTTGAAAGAGTTTTTCACGCCCCCCCCCCCCGGGAGGGCAGCAGGATTCGTTTAGGGTCAAAACACCCATTGCTTATCAAATCTTATGCAATCAAATTTTGCTTCACATCAATATATTAGCTTCACATCAAAAAAAGTTTAAAATTTCTGTTATATTATTTTACACAACTAATAAATCTGAAAAAATTTTGCAGAGAAAGGATTACCCAATCATTCTATTTAACCAATTAATAAACTTTTTTGTCACCAACAGACCAATATTTGTAGCACCCACCAGTAACCACAAAATCACTTGAAAAAATTTATTTTCCATTGCTACCTAATGTTTTCGAATCCAATATAAAAGGCTTCGTAATATGTAGATTTCAAAATATAATGGTTTAGGCTACTGTGTTTTTATAGAAACCAGATCACTTGAAGCGTTTCGAAGTTGAAAAATTTTGCTCAATGACATTTGTAATTGAGACATGCCAAAAATAACTTGGGTCAGAAAGAATCAGAAAAAAACTCCCATTTGTTTTTTTTATTCAAAGCATATGACCACATTAAGTTGTCAGTTTCATTATTTCCCAATTAACAAAAAAGGTGACATCCGATCAAATACGATTATAAAGTTCATTGAGCAGAAGTTTGGTCTCTTAAAATGTGGCACCAGATCTTGAACACTAGCGTTTCCAATTAATTTCAAGGTCAGGGCAACTTTTAATCGATGTATAAGTTGTCATATAGATCTTTCACCAAAATTTTAGGAAATCGGAATTGTTAGTGATAATCTTCTCGAGTTATGGAATTTTTTTCGTTGCACGTTGGATTAAATACGACTAACAAATATTTATTTTAAAGTTTTCTGAATTTGGAGAGTTGATCGTCATATTGTAACAAAAATGAACGAACAATTTTTTTCAATTTTTTTTTGAAATTCATTGGTCAAATGAAACTACTAAGGCAAAAAAAATGTCAAAATTGTGTATTTGCTCACAAATTACCATTACTTATTGAAAAAACTAACAACTTGCCATAACTAATTATTTTAATTTACTGCTTTGAAAGAATCAATAAAAAAACGAATACCAATTACTACAAACTGATCAGTGCTTTCTATTTTCACGGAAAAAAACTGTTAACTGGTAACAATTAAAAACTAAAAAAATCATCCCATTGATCAAAAAATATATCCTTTGTCAGAATCGCCAATGCTCAATTAGAGAAGTAAGAACCCTCAATAATTTGACCGTAACATTTCAAATTGTCAGTTTTCACCAATAGCAGAAAAAATAACCGGATCAGTCAATTCTCTATTATTCGATCAAAAATTTTGTTTTTAAAAATGATTTTGTTTAAATTGGACTTTAAGTGCACCAATTTTGGGTAATTTAAGCCCTGGTTTGGAGAAACCAAGTAATTTTTTTTTCGGGCAATCAACATTTCGTTAAAACAGAAGCCTTTTAAAAATAAAGATGAGAATATTTACTATTTTTTGCTTCTGAAGTCCGCGAACTAAATAGAGGCCTTTATTTTGTGGATAAATGTGTCTATTTGTTCCACTGCTTACAATTTTTTGATAAATGGACAAAATGTATAATAACATACATTTGTATATATTGCATAATTTCTGAAGCTTTTGTTTATCTAAGAAAAACGCAAAATAATTGAAATAAATCAATCCAAAATTTCTTCGCTTCTTGATTTTTTCCCAACTCTTTAAAACTAATCATTAAAATTTTACGCTCAGAGGGTTGCCTACCTTCATGATTTCGGCGAAGAAGATGGCAAACATTGGCATGGTGGCCTGGCCTATGCTGGCGAAGACACAAGCTATCATGATGAAGATGACCTCTGGCTTGTTCAACTTCAGAATTGAGAGAAAGCCAGGCAATTCTCCCTATTGTAAATACAGAAAATGATGAAACCATACGTTTGCAGGTACACACAGATGCAGGTACTCACACGTAATTTATCGGAGTTGCAAAAAATCGATCACATCTGATATTGTTTTCAAATCCTTAATTGCAAATAAAAAACGTAACAACATCCTGAACCAATTATCCTGAAAATATGGGTTTGAGAAGTTTAAGATTTCCGTGTTTCAGGTTTTTAATTGGGTACATTTATAGGTCAGCAGTCAAAAAGAATTTAGAGGAACAAAAACTATTTACAGCAGGGTTGATAGCAGCTTCTATGTTGACATTATCTTGTTTTGAACTGAATTTGACAGCCGTTGATTCTCCTTGACCACCACCAGCAGAAGAATTTTCTTCCTCATTTGAAGTATCATTTTTGGTTTTAGAATTTTCATCATCTGAAATAAAAACCATTAGCTATTGAAATTAACACCGTTTTTGATGATCTATAAGATGGCAGCATTGAAATCTATGATATGGAGGTCGTAAATCAAGATTCCTGATCATTTCCTCGTCAATGACTTTACAGATCCCACTGATTGTGAAGCGTTCATATATAAATATCTGACAAATTTCTGACAAAGTTGTCTTATCAGCACTTATTGGACACCAGGGTCGAGCTTTTGCAGCAAAATAATTTGAGATTTGGGGAGAATGGCGGTGAAAACAGTTTGCTTTTTTTCTCTTTAGTATTTGCAATTCTTTTTGTATTTAAATCAGATTCATTCTACAAAATTGTGAAAAATATTTTTGTAGGTGTCAGGACAATTAACACATTTCCATTTTAACCGATGGCATTTTACCCAACCTGTCGTTTTTACCCAAAACCATTTACCCAATGCCAACTTACCCAATTCATCCTATTGCTAAATTTACCAGAACGATCACTTAGCCGAGTATATAATTAAATGGCCCGTGGGACTTGATATCAAACCGTCACAACCAAACAAGGTATTATATTGTCCACAAAAAAGTTTTAAAACAACCTTGTAATAGCGACTGCTAATTAGTAATCGGATAATTGAACGAAAACATCAAAGAGCATGGGGTAAGTTGGTATTGGGTAGAATGGCATTGGGTAAAATGGCAGGTTGGGTAAAATGGCGTAGGTTAAAATGACATTGGGTAAAATGGAATTGGGTAAATGGTCATGCAACCATTTTTGTAAGCTTTCCTATTTTTATCAGTTTAGCTGCGGAATTTTAATTTCACCATTTAACATTCGGCACCAAATTTGCAAATCTTAGAACCATTTAACGCATTCACTGAAATTCTCACTTCTGTTTAACCAATGTTTAGTGTCGCTACTTTGACCCGGATAATGCAAAATCTGACTAAAACTATGTAAAGCATTCTATGTAGAGTTGATCGCAATATACCGCTTACACTTCTCATTGCGAACGATTTCAAGAGGGTTTTCTTCATTGGTTTAGTTCCTCAATTGGTTTAGTTCCTATGATTTTTTCTCAGACATTTACTTTTTACATAATATATAATGCGCCATATATATATATATATATATATATATATATATATATAAATTTAGCTAATATTATATATATATATATATATATATATATATATATATATATATATATATAACGTATACCTATAAATATATATTTAAAAAACGCATTATAAACATTATGCGTCATTGTATCACATCGTCAAGAGGAAGCTGGGAGGTTTTCCCCCTTCATTTTTGGCCTCGCAATTTTTCAGGTAGCATCTGTCAAGTTGTCCTCTTCTCAAGAGGAAAAATGAAGTAAAAAAGTTTTTCGACTTTGACGGGCTCCCATATTATACCTTGACTCCAGAGCTAAAGCAGAGCAACTCCAGAAAAAATACTTGAGCGCAGTCAAATATAAGTAACATATATGATCGTTACTGATACGTTTTGCATTTGATATGTCTTGAAACAATACTGTATTAAAGAAGTGAATCGCTTGCAGATTTAAGGTGTGAATGTTTGCGAGACCTTTCAAAAACTTTACGGGGTTACCGCTTCTCTGACGTCAGTTACTGGGTAACTCACCTCCTTTAGTCTTGATGCTCTGTGCAGTGATGAGGTCTGAGTAGATTGCATTGAGTGACAGTAGCTGTTCATGCGTGCCAACTTCCCGTATCTCCCCTCCCATCATCACCACTATCTTGTCCGCCTCTTTTATTGTGGACAATCTATGTGCGACAACTATAGTCGTCCGACCAGCACGAGCCTAAGAAGAGCAGCAAAAGTATTTGAACATTATCATGCTGGTGACCCAAGTCACATCTGCTACATTGCATGACCCATATTCTGCATTGGGCCAGTGATGGAATTGTAATACATTGAAAAAACTCCTGATCAAACTTTGTGCGACCCAAGTTATGCATGGTGTGCTTTATTTATTCGAAATTTTATGACTTAAAGTCTTTTTTTATGATGGCATATTGTTACGAGTTTTTTCATGTTCAGATTTCTTACTTCAAATGTCACAATCGTTATTTTGTATAGAGCCAAAACCTTCAGATTGTGTTGAGGCGTATTTGAAACCAACACGGCTACTAGCATCACCAAGACATTTTTGGAGTGCAAGGAAGCAAATTAAAAACATAGCCGAATTTGGGATGAACCCAGAAAGGGCCACTGAAAGTTTTGCGGCGCTATTTTCCATGCAGATAATTTAGCTCGAAAGAAACCACTAAAAACATAATAATTTGAAAAAAACACAACTGCTAAAACACACATAACCGCGCTTGATTTCGTCGTGTAGAGAGGTTTGTAAACTCAATTCAAAATGTTGGCTATAAATTTACACTTTTTGGCTTTACCATTTTTTTCTTTCCAGTTTCAAATCGAGAATAAATTGAGACCAAATTCAGACCCATTCGAGACCAAAAGAGCAGAATCGGTTAGTTCAATTTGCGTCGGCTATAAACTTATATTTGTTTGGCTTTACAAACTTACTTTCCAAGTGATGATCGAGACCAAATCAAGAACAAATTGAGACCCAATCGAGATCAACAGTAAGTCAACGCCTTAAAAAATTAATCAAAAATAGGTCTGCAAAACGAATACATTAGCCGTAAAATAGTCAAAAATAGGTTCAAAAAACGACTATACTAGCCGAAAAATAGTCGAAAATTAGTCAAAAGTAGGTCGGCAAAAGGACTATATTAGCTGATAAATAGTTGAAATTCAGTCGAAAATAGATCCGTAGAAAGACTATATTACCTGAAAATTAGTTGAATATAAATCCAAAAAACGACTATATTAGCCGGAAAATGCTGCAAAAAAAGACGAATAAGAGATAAAGAAAGGTAAAATGTTTACAATTTAGTTTAATAAAAATTCCAAAATTATATTTTTTTCATTTTTTCTTTATCGTTGGGAATCAAATTTTGTAAAGTGAGCACATCAGAAAAAATACTTATCGCGACTCAATGCTTTTCAAAAATACCGACTTTCTGCCTAAACTTAAAGAAAATTAAAGTTGAAAACTAAAATTTCCCACCTTTATTTGATGTTTTCTTAAATATTGCGCCCAATTCTTTTTAAGGGCCTTCACAGGTTACGAAATTAGTTCCAATGAGTAACGATTGCATTTTTGACAGATAATAAAGAACATATAATGACTGGTCAATTGATAACTTTGAACATGTACGAAACTTTAATAATCAAATTTTTTTAAGGGAAGCAATTAAATTCCCGGGTCGTAAAACTAGAGCAAGCAATCGATTTTATGGAGATTTTTTTGGGCTAAGACTACAATTTGCCAAAATATGGGGTATATTTAAAGAAGCTTGCAGCTACGATAGCAAGCAAACTTCATACCTGATTTAAAGTGACTTCAGAATTTTCTTATTTTCTCGCGACCAATTTTTAGCCAATCAGAATTGAGCAAAATTTAGCTTTGCGAAAACACAACTGCTAAAACACACATAACCGCGCTTGATATCGTCGTTTAGAGAGGTTTGTAAATTCAATTCAAAATGTTGGCTATAAATTTACATTTTTTGGCTTTACCATTTTTTTCTTTCCGGTTTTAAATCGAGATCAAATTGAGACCAAATTCAGACCCAATCGAGACCAAAAGAGCAGAATTGGTTAGTTCAATTAACATCGGCTATCAATTTATGTTTGTTTCGCTCTACAGTTTTTTCTTTCCAGGTCAAAATCGAGACCAAATAAAGATGAAATTGAGACCCAATCGAGACCAAAAGAGCAAAATCGGTTAGTTCAATTTACGTCGGCTATAAACTTATATTTGTTTGGCTTTACAAACTTACTTTCCAGGTGATAATCGAGACCAAATCAAGAACAAATTCAGACCCAATCGAGATCAACAGTAAGTCAACACCTTAAAAAATTAATCAAAAATAGGTCGAAAAACGGCTATATTAGCCGAAAAATAGTCAAAAACTGGTCTGCAAAACGACTATATTAGCCGGAAAATAGTCAGAAATAGGTCCAAAAAACGACTATACTAGCCGAAAAATAGTCGAAAATTAGTCAAAAGCAGGTCGGCAAGAGTACTATATTAGCTGAAAAATAGTTGAAATTCAGTCGAAAATAGATCCGTAGAAAGACTATATTAGCTGAAAATTGGTTGAATATAAGTCCGAAAAACGACTATATCAGCCGGAAAATGCTGCAAAAATAGACGAATAAGAGATAAAGAAAGGTAAAATGTTTACAATTTAGTTTAAAAAAAATTCCAAAAATGTATTTTTTTCATTTTTCCTTTATCAATGGAAATCAAAATTTTTAAAGTGAGCGCATCAGAAAAAATACTTATCGAGACTCAATAATTTTCAAAAATACCGACTTTCTGCCTAATCTTAGTGAAAATTAAAGTTGAAAACTAAAATTTCCCACCTTTATTTGATTTTTCTTAAATATTGCGCCCAATTATTTCTAAGGGCCTTCACAGGTTACGAAATTAGTTCCAATGAGTAACGATTGCATTTTTGACAGATAATAAAGAACATATAATGACTGGTCAATTGATAACTTTGAACATGTACGATACTTTAATAATCAAATTTTTTTAGGGAAGCAATTAAATTCCCGGGTCGTAAAACTAGAGCAAGCAATCGATTTTATGGAGATTTTTTTGGGCTAAGACTACAATTTGCCAAAATATGGGGTATATTTAAAGAAGCTTGCAGCTACGATAGCAAGCAAACTTCATACCTGATTTAAAGTGACTTCAGAATTTTCTTATTTTCTCGCGACCAATTTTTAGCCAATCAGAATTGAGCAAAATTTAGCTTTGCGAAAACACAACTGCTAAAACACACATAACCGCGCTTGATATCGTCGTTTAGAGAGGTTTGTAAATTCAATTCAAAATGTTGGCTATAAATTTACATTTTTTGGCTTTACCATTTTTTTCTTTCCGGTTTTAAATCGAGATCAAATTGAGACCAAATTCAGACCCAATCGAGACCAAAAGAGCAGAATTGGTTAGTTCAATTAACATCGGCTATCAATTTATGTTTGTTTCGCTCTACAGTTTTTTCTTTCCAGGTCAAAATCGAGACCAAATAAAGATGAAATTGAGACCCAATCGAGACCAAAAGAGCAAAATCGGTTAGTTCAATTTACGTCGGCTATAAACTTATATTTGTTTGGCTTTACAAACTTACTTTCCAGGTGATAATCGAGACCAAATCAAGAACAAATTCAGACCCAATCGAGATCAACAGTAAGTCAACACCTTAAAAAATTAATCAAAAATAGGTCGAAAAACGGCTATATTAGCCGAAAAATAGTCAAAAACTGGTCTGCAAAACGACTATATTAGCCGGAAAATAGTCAGAAATAGGTCCAAAAAACGACTATACTAGCCGAAAAATAGTCGAAAATTAGTCAAAAGCAGGTCGGCAAGAGTACTATATTAGCTGAAAAATAGTTGAAATTCAGTCGAAAATAGATCCGTAGAAAGACTATATTAGCTGAAAATTGGTTGAATATAAGTCCGAAAAACGACTATATCAGCCGGAAAATGCTGCAAAAATAGACGAATAAGAGATAAAGAAAGGTAAAATGTTTACAATTTAGTTTAAAAAAAATTCCAAAAATGTATTTTTTTCATTTTTCCTTTATCAATGGAAATCAAAATTTTTAAAGTGAGCGCATCAGAAAAAATACTTATCGAGACTCAATAATTTTCAAAAATACCGACTTTCTGCCTAATCTTAGTGAAAATTAAAATTGAAAACTAAAATTTCCCACCTTTATTTGATTTTTCTTAAATATTGCGCCCAATTATTTCTAAGGGCCTTCACAGGTTACGAAATTAGTTCCAATGAGTAACGATTGCATTTTTGACAGATAATAAAGAACATATAATGACTGGTCAATTGATAACTTTGAACATGTACGATACTTTAATAATCAAATTTTTTTAGGGAAGCAATTAAATTCCCGGGTCGTAAAATTAGAGCACGCAATTTTATGGAGATTTTTTTAGGCTAAGACTACATTTTGCCAAAATATGGGGTATATTTAAAGAAGCTTGCAGCTACGATAGCAAGCAAACTTTATACCTGATTTAAAGCGACTTCAGAGTTTTCTTTTTTTCTCGCGACCAATTTTTAGCCAATCAGAATTGAGCAAAATTTAGCTTTGCGAAAACACAACTGCTAAATCACACATAACCGCGCTTGATATCGTCGTTTAGAGAGGTTTGTGAATTCAATTCAAAATGTTGGCTATAAATTTACATTTTTTGGCTTTACCATTTTTTTTCTTTCCAGTTTCAAATCGAGATCAAATTGAGACCAAATTCAGACCAAATCGAGACCAAAAGAGCAGAATCGATTAGTTCAATTAACATCGGCTATCAATTTATATTTGTTTCGCTCTACAGTTTCTTCTTTCCAGGTCAAAAACGAGACCAAATAAAGATGAAATTGAGACCCAATCGAGACCAAAAGAGCAGAATCAGTTTGTTCAATTTACGTCGGCTATAAACTTATATTTGTTTGGCTTTACAAACTTACTTTCCAGGTGATAATCGAGACCAAATCAAGAACAAATTCAGACCCAATCGAGATCAACAGTAAGTCAACACCTTAAAAAATTAATCGAAAATAGGTCGAAAAACGGCTATATTAGCCGGAAAATAGTCAAAAACTGGTCTGCAAAACGACTATATTAGCCGGAAAATAGTCAAAAATAGGTCCAAAAAACGACTATACTAGCCAAAAAATAATCGAAAATTAGTCAAAAGTAGGTCGGCAAAAGTACTATATTAGCTGAAAAATAGTTGAAATTCTGTCGATAATAGATCCGTAGAAAGACTATATTAGCTGAAAATTGGTTGAATATAAGGCCGAAAAACGACTGTATTAGCCGGAAAATGCTGCATAAATAGACGAATAAGAGATAAAGAAAGGTAAAACGTTTACAATTTAGTTTAATAAAAATTCCAAAAATGTATTTTTTTTCATTTTTCCTTTATCGTTGGAAATCAAATTTTGTAAAGTGAGCGCATCAGAAAAAATACTTATCGAGACTCAATGCTTTTCAAAAATACCGACTTTCTGCCTAAACTTAATGAAAATTAAAGTTGAAAACTAAAATTTCCCTCCTTTATTTGATGTTTTCTTAAATATTGCGCCCAATTCTTTTTCGGGGCCTTCGGAGCTTACGAAAACAGTTCAAATGAGTAACAATTGCATTTTTGACAGATAATAAAGAACATATAATGACTGGTCAATTGATAACTTTGAACATGTACGAAACTTTAATAATCAAATTTTTTTAGGGAAGCAATTCAATTCCCGGGTCGTAAAACTAGAGCAAGCAATCAATTTTTTGGTGATTTTTTTAGGCAAAGACTACACTTTGGCAAAATATGGGCATATTTAATGAAATTTGCAGCTACGATAGCAAGCAAACTTTAAACCTGATTTAAAGCGACTTCAGAGTTTTCTTATTTTCTCGCGACCAATTTTTAGCCCATCAGAATTGAGCAAAATTTAGCTTTGCAAAAACACAACTGCTAAAACACACATAACCGAGCTTGATATCGTCGTTTAGAGAGGTTTGTAAATTCAATTCAAAATGTGGGCAATAAATTTACATTTTTTGGCTTTACCCTTTTTTTCTTTCCAGTTTCAAATCGAGATCAAATTGAGACCAAATTCAGACCCAATCGAGACCAAAAGAGCAGAATCGGTTAGTTCAATTTACATCGGCTATAAGTTTTTGTTTGTTTCGCTCTACAGTTTTTTCTTTCCAGGTCAAAATCGAGACCAAATAAAGACAAAATTGAGACCCAATGGAGACCAAAAGAGCAGAATCGGTTAGTTCAATTTACGTCGGCTATAAACTTATATTTGTTTGGCTTTACAAACTTAATTTCCAATTGATAATTGAGTACAAGTCAAGAACAAATTGAGACCCAATCGAGATCAACAGTAAGTCAACACCTTAAAAAATTAATCGCAAATAGGTCGAAAAACGTCTATAATAGCCAAAAAATAGTCAAAAATTAGTCAAAAATAGGTCCGCAAAAGGACTATATTAGCTGAAAAAAAGTTGAAATTCAGTCGAAAATAGATCCGTAGAAAGACTATATTAGCTGAAAATTAGTTGAATATAAGTCCAAAAAACGACTATATTAGCCGGAAAATGCTGCAAAAATAGACGAATAAGAGTCAAAAATAAGTCCAAACAAAATCTATATTAGCCATAAGTGTATGTATTTATGCATGTATGAATGTATGTATGTATCTATGTATGTATGTATGTATGTATGTATGTATGTATGTATGTATGTATATATGTATGTATGTATGTATGTATGTATGTATGTATGTATGTATGTATGTATGTATGTATGTATGTATGTATGTATGTATGTATGTCTGTATGTATGTATGTATGTATGTATGTATGTACGTATGTATGTATATATGTATGTATGTATGTATGTATGTATGTATGTATGTATGTATGTATGTATCTATGTGTGTATGTATGTGTGTATGTATGTATGTATGTATGTATGTATGTATGTATGTATGTATGTATGTATGTATGTATGTATATATGTATGTATGTATGTATGTATGTATGTATGTATGTATGTATGTATGTATGTATATATGTATGTATGTATGTATGTATGTTTGTATATGTATGTATGCATGTGTGTATGTGTGTATGTGTGTATGTATAAGTGTCTGTCTGCAAGCAATGATGGATATCAGTGAGATACGACACTTCATTTAATCTAAGCTTTCGAGTTTATATAGTTCTTCTGCAGTTCGGTGAGTTAGTGTTCAATTCAATTTTTCGGTTTGGCTGAAATTTAATTTGATACCATGTTTAGAGTCGAAAACAAATTTCAAAGAATGAGCACATCCAATTTATCTTTGACATCTTCCATGCAGTTATAGTTCATTATTTAATTCAAAAACTTTGCTAACTTAAAACTATTTGAAAGTTTTAAAGATTTTTACGCTTCTTGTACTAGACGTGCTGTTGCGAAGGTGCGGATGGAGTGAAACTGATGAAAAAACTAATGGACTTGAAATGTTAAATTAAAACTTTCAAAATACGTGAATTGTTAATTTAAACTCAAAACGAAATAACGATTTTCACTGAGTGGAGAAAACTGTTGTAAAAATAGATTTAATGGAGTTTGCGTAGCTCAATTTTCAACCCATTTATTTGGCTTTTTACGCAATTAAAGTCCATTTTTCAACTGAAATAAATAGATCTAAGAGGATTTAATTCATTAAAATGAGGCCGTAGAATGGATTGTGTTGATAACATTTTTTTAAAACGAAAACCGCTATAAAATCGACTTTTAATTCAATTATTCCAATGCGTATTAACATGCATTACTGTTAGGATAAATACTTATATGTCCCAAATTATCAAATTACCAGCCATCATGTGCTTTTTTTTATCTGTCGAAAATGCAATTGTTACCCTTATAAACTGGTCTGGTTATCTGTGAACGCTTGTATTAGGCGCAATATATAGGAAAACTTGAAATATATGAGGGCAATTTTAGTTTTTGGCTTTTATCTTCAAAACAATTTTGCAGAAAGTGGGCATTTTTATAGGGTATTTTTTGATGAGAACAAGAAAAGATTACTCCTCCAACACTAGGTTTCAGTGAACACTGACCTGTAAACCATTTGACGGGAAAATGAAAAAAAAAAAATAAGAAACGCTGAGTAATTCTGGCAGCTGTTTTTTGTTGTTTTTCTATCCACTACACTGTTGCAAGACCACAAAATTTTGGACTTCTTGAGCTATGACAATGAGCAAAAACGAAAAGACTCTCGAAGAAAAAGCGCCATCCTGTTGGTAAAAGATTCCACATAGGTTGTATTGTCTCATTGTAAAGGAAATCATAACGCCATCAGCACAATGCAAAAAAGGACTCCTATCATGCTGAGAACTTACTCTTTCACCAAACTTGTTATCTATAACAAGAGTGGGGCTTGATTTTGACGTAATCCTGATTAAAAAAGAGCAATTTTGTAATTACTTTAAGAAGATTAAAAAATTTTTACTTAAATTACGTAGACCATTAATAATTTCGCCAAATTTCTTCTTCTTCACAGCTAAATGAGATTTTAAGATTTTACTGAGAGTGCGGTAGGATAAAAGCAAACCTTTTGCGCATTTGTTATAAAGATTGTTTATTTGAAATCAAAAAAAAATTTTGCTCAAGTTTTAATATAGCAAAAGAATTTTAGTAACTCTTAAAAACGCAAACAGAACTCGAATAATCTTGCTGCCGAGCAGTTCTTCATAATATAACTAAAATTGTTAAAACAGATCACAGACTTCAATCAGACTGTATTTATATTTTGAAAAAAATTTAATGTATTCATATTATCTTCCGTTCTTCACCTCTGAACAAATCGATAAAATTAGGTTATATAAAAGTTTACAATCTTTTCGTGATTGACGCTGTTTTTTCTAGTTGGGAGTTCAGACAAAACTTGAGCTTCTGTCAACACAGATTTACATCAGTTTTTTAAGATTTTTTTTTCGGAACTGAAATCAAACCAAAGTTTTAAAATTCGATCCAAAATATCAAAACAAAAATGCTAGAATTGACGTAATCAAGAAGAGATTTACAGCAGTTTAGGTGACGGTCCCAGAGAAAAGTTTTTCTTATCGCAGTTACTCTCGTATCGTAATTTTATCGGAATTATTTTCATTCGTAATATGTTTTTTATCCTTTATTTTATTTGTCGACAAGTCTGTAAGTAGTTTTCATTCAATTAGCTAAAAAAACATAATAAATCATACTTGCTTGACTAATTTGATCAATTGTGGACTTCACAGCACAAGATTTCAAACTATATAGGTTTAACTTGCTGAGACATTTTGCGGGACGGTAATGTTGTTGAGGTTTCCACAAAAAGACTTTGAAAATCATCAATACTGTTCTAAATTGTATTTTTTAGCCTTGATTTGAGAATCAAATAAGCAAAGAGAATCAATTTAATAAACGACAATAAAGCAATTTCCGTTTTAAAACATTAAGTTTTGCATCCTATTATACTCGGCTTCTTTTTAAGTATTGGGGATGAAAACAGTGGTCTTCATTTTTCTCTAGCTGTTACAAAAGGTTTTAGTTTGGTTTTCCTTTTTGAATCAATTAGTTAAGTTTCTTCGCTCATTAGTCGTCTCGCCAAATTTTATATATTTAGTTTGTCTGCTTTTTATAGCGAATTAACACGCTATCAAACTGCGCAAACACAGAAGCAATTTTTTTTGCAAAAAGAAACTCAGTACCATTCAAGGACGTCCTTCAAAACTTGAAAGGAGCCCATGTGTTGTATGACCGAAATCAACTGCTATTTTTTGTACGCTTGCCGTGTTTGGGTTGCATCAATGTGAATTCTTATGAGACTTTTTTTTTTGCTGCAGAGATCAAAAGCTTTATTGAACTGAGATATTTTAAGTTCCATAAAAGACATGACATTATTTGGTACGATCTAGCAGAGGTTGCTAAGAATTGTATATGATATGGTAAAGGATACTAACAATTACATATGGTCTTTGATTGGTCCGTTGATTACTAAGAT